>NW_026975196.1:1421752-1777190 GCF_030014295.1 Loxodonta africana | reverse complement strand
CAGAAAACTTCGCTATCTATCATCATGAAAGATAAGAAGATACTCATCCAAGAAGCGCAATGAACCCCATACAGGATAGAGCCCAAAGAAAGTCACCAAGACTTATAAACAAACGTGCAAATAAAAAGGACCAAAGACAAACAAAGAATCCTGAGATCAGCTAAGGAAAAATAAAGTCACCTATCTACAAAGGGGAACCAATAAAACTAATCTCCAACTATGTAGCTAAAACCACGTAGGCAAGAAGACAGTGGGAAGACCTATATAAAAGGTCAAAAGTAAAAAAACAAAAACAAAAACAAAAAAAACCCAGCCAGCAATTCTATATTCGGTAAAACTGTCTCTCAAATACAATGGCAACATTAGAATATTTCCAGATAAGCAGAAATTAAGGGAATTTGTAAAAACCAGACCAAACTTATGAGAAATATTAAAGAGAGTCCTTCGAATAGAGAACCAAAAACATTAAACAATAATCTGATATTTGGATGCAGGACAGACCACCCAGATACCAACCCAAATAAAGAATTTAAAAAACAAAACAAAGCTAAAAACAGGGAACCAAAGACATCAATATGTAAATGATGACATCAAAACAAAAAAGAGGGAAGAAATGGTGTAGTTATAGAACTTCCATATGGAGAGGAAGCCAAAGCGATATCAATAAATAAAAGACTGTTTTAAACTTAGGAAGGTAACGGTAAATTTCAAGGTAACGACATAGAGGAGGCCTGGTGGTGCATTGGTTAAGTGCTCGGCTGCTAACCAAAATGTCATTGCACTGAAAGTCTTAACTAAAGAAATATGGAAAAAAGAAAGAAATAAAGGACATCCAAATTGGAAGGAAGAAGCATAATTTTCCCTATACGCAGATGAAATGAACCTATACATAGAAAACTCCAAGGATTCCACAAAAAAACTACTGGAACTAATAGAAGGAGTCAGCAAAGTAGCAGCGTACAATATCAGCATATAAAAAATCAGTTGGATTCCTCTACATTAACAAAGAGAACTTCAAAAAGTAAATCACAAAAAGAATGCCATTTATAATAGCCCCCCAAATGATAAAATACTTGGGAATAAATCTAACCAGGGATATAAAAGACCTATACAAAGAAAACTACAAAATGCTACTGCAAGAAACCAAGAGACCTATATAATTGGAAGAAAAAAAAATGCTCATGGATAGGAAGACTCAACATCATGAAAATGTCAATAGTACCTGAAGTGATCTACAAATATAATGCAATACCGATCCAAATTGCAACAGCATTCTTTAATGAGATGGAAACACTAATCACCAACCCAATGTGAAAAGGAAAGAGGCCTTGGATAAGTTAAGTACTACTAAAGAAGAACAAGGTAGAAAGAAGGCCTCGCACTACTGAATCTCAGAACCTACTATACAGGCATGGCAATCAAAACAGACTGGTATTTGTACGATGACAAACACATAGACCGATGGAACAGAATTTAGAGCACAGATGTAAATCCATCCAGCTATGGGCCGCTGATTTTTGATGAAGGACCAAATTTTGTTAAATTGGGAAAAGACAGTCTCTAACAAATGGCACTGGCAAAACTGAATGTCCATCTGTAGAAAAAATGAATCAGGACCCATACTTCACATCATAAACAAAAACTAACTCAAAATGGATCAAAGACCTAAATATAAAACCCAAAACAATAAGGATTTCATTTTACTTGTTTCAGCAATCAACATCCATGGAAGCAGCAGTGGGCTAATCTGCTACAAAAGACCTCCTTAAAGTGTTAAAAAGCAAGGATGTCACCTTGAAGACTAAGGTGCCCCTGACCCAAGCAATGAAAGCTGGATGATGAGTAAGGAAGACTGAAGAAAAATTGGCATCTGTTGGTGAAGAATATTGAATATATCATGATGTGCCAAAATAAGGAACAAATCTGCCTTGGAAGAAGTACAGCCAGAATGCTCCTTAGAAGCAAGGATGGTGAGACTTCATCTCATATACTTTGGGCATGTTGTCAGGAAGGATCAGTCTCTGGAGAAGGACATCATCCTTGGTAAAGAATAGGGTCAGTGAAAAAGAGGAAGGCCCTCAACAAGATGGACTGACATGGTGGCTGCAACAATGGGCTCACGTATAGCAATGATCGTGAGGATGGCACAGGATCGGGCAGTGTTTCCTTTTGTTGTGCATAGGGTGGCTATGAGTCAGAAATGACTCGAGGGCACCTAGCAAAAACAACAACAATAATTTAAGGAGATGGAAATTATAACAAAGTACCGAATACAAATTAACATTAATCTTTCTCAAACTCTTGCAAAAGAAAATAGTAGGGAACACTTTGTAATTGATTCTATGATGACATAATCACCCTGATACCAAAGCCAAAAAAACCCACAATATCCCTTATGAATATGAATGCAAATCTTCAACAGAGTACTAACAAACCAAATCCAGCAGCAAAATACTAGCAAACCAAACATAGCAGCATATTGAAAAGACTATAAACCACGTCCCAGTGGAACTTATCCCACAAGTGCAAGAGTTGTTAAGCACAAATATCAATTAATTAAGAAAATGAAGGAAAAATGAATTGGTTAATGAATGCAGAAACATCATTTGACAAAATCCAAGACCCTTTCATAATAAAATCACTCAACAAACTAGGAATGTAAGGAAACTACATGTATCTGATTAAGGACACTTATGAAACACCCACAGCTAACATCACACGCATTGGTGAAAGACTACAAGTTTTCCCCTAACATCAGGAACAAGACAAGGATGCCTGATTTCATAACTCTTATTCCACATTTTTCTGGAAATACTAGACAGAAAAGTTAGGCTAAAATTTTTTTTTAAAGGCATTTGAATTTGGAAAGAAGTAAAATTTTTCCTATTCAAGATGACAAGATCTTATACATAGAATATCCTAAGGAATTCTCTCTATTTCTCTCTCTCACATACACACACCCACAAATATACAATACAAATAAAAAACAGAAAGAAACTATTAGATTTAATATACAAATTCAACAGAATGGCAGGATATCAGATCAACACACAAAAATACAGTTCTGGAAAGCCAGATTGTTATTATTTATCTGTATGCTATTTATCCATCTATTTATTGATTTGTTGATATAGCTATCTCTTTATCTACTTATTCATCTATTCATTCATTCATATGTCTGTCTTTCTATATGCCTGTCCATCCATCCATCCATCCATCCATCCATCCATCCATCCATCCATCCATCCATCCATCCATCCATCCATCCATCCATCCATGTGTTCATTCATTTATTTATCTCTCTCTCTCTCTGTTTACTTATTACCCTTTTGAGCTTCACATTTTTTCAACACCAAACTTCAAATTGACCTGGATTTTAAGGGAAAAAAGATGTCAATGACTTCTTAATTATGGGAAAAATTGATTCACTTGATTAGTTTTCTTCATGACACGTTTGCTTTAAATCTACTTTAAATTACTTCTCATTAAGCTTGATCCAAAAAAAATTGGATGATCTTTTTTTTCTTTTTTTTCCTTATTTGTATGAATTTAAAGAGCTTAAATTTGGAGGAAAAGAGATTTAATGATTCCCTCTTGGTTCACTATTTGGGCCCAAGCACCCATGTGTATAGACTCAGTGCTTCTCAGGTGGTGGCAAAAACATTCATTTGCCCTGTGTTGGCTATTAGGTAGGAAGGCTGCCCCTAGCTGGAAGGAGGTCAGCCCTCAACAGTGATCATGTCGTTGGGAGAGAGTCTTTGAACCTGAGCAGAGAAAGTGACTGTATTTATAAGGTTTATTTAAGTAATTCTCAGTGCAGAGAGTTTGTTCTATTTTTGTTTGTTGAGTTTTTAGTAGAACCATGTAACACAGGGGTGTAGAAAGCTGTTAAAAGGATTTGTGCCTGTGTTTGAGCAAAGCAGTGCAGGTGATGCTTCCATCCCTGAATCTTAGTTTATGTGAAATAATAATCAAAAAAGCAGTAAAAACAGCAGCATCAATAATAATCATCATTAAAGCTGTTTGTTGAGTGTTTGCAGCATGCTGGACAATGTTGTAAGTTGTTTGCATGTGTTAACTAATTTACTTTTTAATAAACAATGTTAGTGGTAGATGCTATTACCAGTAACACTTGAAAGTTAATAATTAATACCTGAATCAAGAGAGCAAATACCTTCTTACCTGTCCAGGCCCCTTCCAAGATCATATTGATTTTATATTTGCATTTTTGTTTTCTGGTTCTAAAATCGAGTGCCAAAAACTGCAGAAGTTTCACATTATTCAAAATTTACAAATGTCACCTTGATATTCTAGGTCTATTTCCACTAGTGAACAAAAGTGAGGCAAGTGTTGACCATTCATAGGACTCAATTCTTCAGTTAAACTCTGAGATTTGGTTTCCAGAATGCTTATGTTTTATCCTATGACTGACTCAATGGTTGTTTGACGACTGGAGTTTCTTTGTAAGGTGTTTTAGAGAATAATGAGATAAAATATTTCAAATTAAGAAGTAATTATGTTATAAATTATAATTGAGGAAAAATGAAGATAAGAACTTACTGATGTGACTTCCATCTCTGTGTGTGATAGAGTTAACCTATGTATTTTCTCTCTAAACTCTGACCTACATCACCTTTCTTCTTAAGTTATTGCACATTTCTTTTTCCTACTTGAGCACAGCAGCTGTCTTATGTCATCCCATGGAATTAGGTAAGAGAATCGACTGGTTAAAATCCCACTTCACTTTAATTTTTCCAGATTAAATATATCTCATTCAAATAGAACAAATGTAAGTGGGCATCATGCCAAAATCTAAATTCCTGTCTATGAACTTGGAGACATTTACACCTTAGGGGCTGAAACATTTATGTTGGATCTGTGGACTTCCAGAAAGCTGAGTCTCTTACTTCTATGGTCAAGCCAACTTGTTTATTTTGAGAATAAAATTATTGCAGTATTTAACATAATATCTCCTACATTATACAATTCTCAGTATTGCATGAATATTTTGTACAGAAAAAAATCAAAGTAAATATTAGTCAATTACTAATTACATGGAGTCTAAATCTACACGCATATTTTAAAGGTAAAATAGAGTTAACTGGTTTTTCTTTTTTTAACATTCAGTTAAGATCAGTTATTTGATTTGTTTTTCACTTGAACAAATATATTTTGAGCCTTGACCCTTTGTTCTTTTTTTTTTTTCTCCCAGGAGTGTAGATACTAGGCCTCATAAAATATCACCTACAATTTCTACAATGTGCTTAATTGTGGGCTAGAGACCTAGTTTCCCCAGAAGGCCTCTGAGAAACAAAATATGAATTCCACCATGATTAGGCAGTCAGCCCATTTCTATCAAGAGGTTGAAAGCCTCATATAAGGATGAGAAAATGAGTTTGAACATTTCTTTTTTTATTAAAATTTTTCATGGTAAATGATTGAAGGCTTATTGTCTGAGGCAAAAAAAAACAAAGGCAATCTTGCATACTCGTAGTGTGGTAACAGTTCCTGAAATGTGTTTCAGATTAGAGGTTTCTACAGTTTTGGGTTCCTTTTCAAATCTATTTCTCTGCCACCCCGTAGAGGTGCCAAATAAAGTAGCTTGATTTTTCATAATATATGCAGTTTGTCTCTGTGACTCTTTGATATATATAACCAACAAACAATATAATTTAACTTAAAACTTTGTGAAAGACGGACTTGCTGTAAGTATGTAACACTATCCCCACGTGGGGTGACAGGGAAATCTATTTAATTTTGCAGACCCCTTCCCCAGCTTCTGACCTAATGTTTTATTTCAAATAAAATTTCCTGGGAAAATGAAACATATCTCTATATGAGACACTATATATCTCAACTGAAATAAGTTTTAAAATTAATTACTTTATATCTAGAAAAGAATGTGGATGTCTACACATCTAATGAAGAAGAATGTGCTTTTCAATGCAGTAGCTTATTCTTCAGTTTTAAAAACATGACCCGCTGGATGTGAGCAGTCTCCTTCATAACAACAATTCAAATTTCAAATAGCTGTTTTAGGCCACTAATTACTCTGAATTTAACCTAAAATATTACAATACCTCAGAGACTTTACTAGAATTCATATCAAAAAGATCAATATACAACTAATCTCAGGGACACTATTTAAAGGAATTTGTTTTATCTGATAAATTATGTAGAGTGGATTGTATTGTTTTTTTTGCACACTCATTTCCTTGATTTGCATGATATCTGGGCTGCCCAAATTATTCAGATTACATTTGAATGATTTCTGCAAAAATGAGTATCAAGGTAAGTTATGTGAGATTGATTTGACCATACATTGAATTGAAATTTTCTTGGGGCGGCAATCACAAAGGAGCAAGGTGAGAGACATTTCTTGGGAAGGTGAGATAAGGGTTAGGGTTTGAAGGTCCAATGCAACCCCTACTGGGCAGCATGGCCCTGCAGCTATCACTCGTAGTCTTGATTGGGGTAGAAAAAACATTTCTTTCTTATTTTTGCCTTACCACTTTACATTATGCTTAGGACATAGTCATGTTCAGGAATATTATTAGAAAGGTGAAAGGTTGTAAACTATGTAAAGTATTTCAAGCAATACAAACACCTGTTAAGAAACTTATGCAGTGGTATTAAAATATTTTGTAAATTGTTTTATTTTTAGTGAAATACATATGCTTATATGCATATGTATATATGTGTGTATATAATGTGTAACTGTCTAGTTTTCATAACCGATTTTGAATACATGCACATTATCTCAACAAGTTGATGTTTTTAGTTCCTTTCTCCATTTTCATCATGTGCCCTTCATTTCAAATTTCTCCTGTATGTTTAGTGTATTTCTATAAATTACACAAGAAAAATTCCTAATATGAAACTGTTAGTTAAAAAAAAAAGTGGTTTCCATCAAGTCTATTCTGACTCAAAGCCACCCTGTAGGACAGAGCAGAACTGCCCAGTATGGTTTCCAAGGAGCCGCTGGTGGAATCGAGCTGCAAGCCTTTTGGTAAGCAGCCCTAACTCAACCACTGCGACAGGTATGAAAATGATCAAAGGTCGTGAGAAATGATTAGCAAGTTTTGAAAAGATCTACCGTGTTTTACCAAAACTATGCTACTGCATATCTGATAACGTTGCTCACAACATTTTTGGCCTAATAATTTAATAAAGTTGTTTTGTTTAACTAGGTTTTAATATTTTGGGATTATTTCTTTATTTTAAACCTTCTATTTCATTTTTGATGTATCACTTATTTGTATATTTTTTTCTGCTTAGTCAGCTATTTTCATTTTTATTATTAATTTTTGGTAAATTGGATTTTATTTGTGATATTAAATTTTTTTATTCTAAGAATTTAATTTGGGTTCTTGTTTAGATTTATAATTCTTTACATGAAATTTTTTGGGGTAAAAACTACAAAATAACGACCCCCACCTGATGAAATGGGCATTCCAATAGATTGGAAATTGTTGCCAGTGTTCCCATTTTCTTTTTTTTAAATAAATTTTTCCTTCCATATATATGTTTATATTACTTTGTCATTCAAAAATTTATACACGATTTTTTTCATGGCATTGGCTGCAATCCCTATTGTGTCAGCACTCTCCCCCTTTCCACCCCACATTCCCACATTCCATTTGTCCAGTTTTCCTGTCCCTTCCTGCCTTCTCCTCTCTGTTTTTTGGCAGGTGTAGCCCATATGATGTCATATACTGTTCGTTTTATAGGCCTGTCTTACCTTTGGTTGAAAGGTAAACTTCAGGGGTGGCTTCGGTTCTGAGTTAGAAGGATCTCCAGGGGCCATAGTCTCCAGGGTTCTGCTCTGACTGGGATTACAACAGAGACTCCTGGACAGAGTGGAAGAAAATGTAGAACAAACGATCAAATTCACAAAAAGAACAGACTTCTCTACTTATTTTATTGAAGGAGCCCTGGCTGTACAGTGGTTAAGCATTGGGCTTTAACCCAAAGCTCAGGGGTTGGAACCTACCAGGAACTTCAAGGGAGAAAGATGTGGCAGCCTGTTTCTATAAAGATTAACCCACTGCCATCCAGTAGATTCCAACTCATAGTGATCGTATAGGACAAAGTAGGTTTCAAAGGCAGTAAATCTTTACAGGAGCAGACTGCCACATCTTTCTCCCTCAAAGCACCTAGTAGGATCAAACCACCAACTCTTCTGTTATCAGCCAAACACATAACCACAGCACAAACAGGGCTCCTTCTGTACTGATTGTAGCTTTAGAAATCCTATGGGGCAGTTCTGCTCTGCCCGGGGGTCACTATGAAATGGAATTGACTCCAAGGCAATGGACAGAGTGTATAATTTATTGATGATACATAGTCATATAATAATTATATAACTTCTATAAACCCACTGCCATGGAGTCAATTGCAACTCATAGTGACCTTATAGGACAGAGTAGAACTGCCCCGTAGGGTTTCCAAGGCTGTAAATCTTTACAGGAGCAGACTGCCACATCTTTCTCCTCCTGTTCAGCAGCTGGTGGGTTCCAACTACCGCCTGCCTTTCAGTTAGCAGCTCAGTGCTAAAATCACTACACCAGAATCAAGACTCCTGATAACTTCTACAGCTATTGTATTCTTACTTTCCTGTTTTTCTATCACACCCAATTATCACGCTATTTCATCACATTTATATCCATAAAATTTTACGTGTTGTATTTCCTCCTCTTCGTTCTCTGATCAACATTTTTTTTTAATTTTTATTTCTAACTCAATCATTTTCTTTCAGATTTTTATTAAAAAATTGCATCATGGTCTGAAATATATAACCTATCTTAAAATTTAGATTCTATTTACATAAATTGGTTTACAGTGAACTAGCTTGCAATGACATTAATTTGTCCTTTCAGTTACGTGTGTTTGCATTTGATATTTTTAAAACATAAGCCAGTTTTTTTGATAACCATATTTAAATAATATTTTATTATCATTGAGTATTGTTGTTACTAAGGTGAAAAATTTTAAGAATATTAAAAATATAATGTATTAGAATGTCGCTAACTATAAATTATAATTTATACAATTTATCGAACACTTTTAGCAAGTTAAATGTTTTTCATTTATTAGGTTTTCAAAAACAGTAAAGCTTTTAAATAGAAATTTTTTTTTCTTTTTTGTGTTGTTATTTTTATTTGTCATATTCTATTTCATGAGTTAGAACATTCAAAAAAATCATAATGTTGTTAGAATAAGTCTTTGTTTTTTTTTTGAATTATACAAACATCCATCATTATTTTATATCACTGTGTTTGCAGTTTTAGAGAAAAGCACTGTTCTTTGAGAAAGGCCTATAATGAAGAAAGACGGTTCAATAGCATCAAAGCTTTTTAGAATATATGAAATGTGTGTAGTATCTTTCCTATATAACTTAATGATATGATTACTTATAGTCAAATGTGCCTTAGTTTATACCAACTTGGCTGACTATAGATAATGTTAAAAACAAAATTTCTACAAGATTAGGTTTGTATATGAACCCATAAGTTTAACTTGCAATTTATGAATGGGAAGTTTCAGACAAGAGCTTTCTAATTCATGAATAGCAACTACAGGTTATGAGTTCTTATACAAATTTAATTTTGTAAAAATTTTGTTTTTAACAGTTCTGGTCATGGGAATGGGCTTAATGGAATGTTTTGAACTAGGTTAAGCTCAGCAGGCAAGTCTTAACTGGTTAACTCACATTTTGGCTTCTGGGAAGGTCAGGCATTTGTAGGAACTAGACTTAGTTTTGGTTTGCTGATGTGGGGCTTAGCATAAGTGACTGCACCTTGAACCAAGTATAGTCAGGTCAACAATAAATAAAACTTTATGAAAGATCATTGAGTTCTATATGCTAGAATTGTATTTGTATTTGCATGTCTGTATGATCAACAGTTGGTATTGTCAATTAATTTTCATATTTGTCACACTTTATATTAAAGCTGACTAGTTTTTACTGAAAATAATTTTAATTTCTCAACTTCGTTGAGCAATATTTGTAATAACAATTACCTAAAACTTTCAAATTTTAATGGGGCATCAATACCTTTTGACTCCATATCTCAACTGAGGAGCAAGTAATAACATTTTACTAACTGACATTTGATCCAAGTGCAGTTTATATGTAAATTTCCCCTATTAATATAAAAGGACCAAGTCAAATTCAAAATGCCATTCTTGACAGGTTCCTTGAGTTAAACTTAGATTAATAATTGCTAATGTAACATTTCAATGTTTCTTTCTCCAGCCCTTCTTAAAGGTCTTGCATATTTGTTTTGTGCCTGGGCAACAAATTTCCACATACAATTACAGATATTATAGAAATAATCACCAATTCATTTACAAGAGTTGTAGTATTCCTGACATACAAATGGTAATATAACATTTATTACAACCTATAGCCAATATAATTTCAAAATTGAGAAATGGAGAAAGAAATTCTTTTTGTAAGAATATTATACCATATTTGAACATCACTGTCATGTTTAATTATTTAAATGAATGGAGTGAAAGATTTTTTTTTTCATACCAAGTAAGCACATCTCCAATCTCTCATCTTGAAGATATTTAAAAGGGGAGAAAAAATTCATGTTGGCAAATCATCTAAATTTTTATTTCCAGATAATATTTTTTTTTTCAAATTGGCCATTGCTCAACAGACACAGATTCAGTGCATAGAAACAAGGGGAGAAATAGTCACCTAAAGTGATTCAAGGAAATTCTACTGCATTTAATAATCATTTTGTTTTCTTTTGGAGGACATTCAATGTTGTTTACACTGAATTTTCAGATATTGTCTGCTTTATTTTTATTTAAGCCATGAAGACAGAAAATCAAACTTTTGGAACAGAATTTATACTTCTTGGCTTTTTCCAATATGGCCAAATGAACACCGTCCTCTTTGTTACCATTGTGGGCCTCTTCTCAGTGTCTTTGATGGGGAATATCATACTGATCCACCTCATCCGATTGGACACTCCACTCCACACTCCCATGTACTTCCTCCTCAGTCAGCTCTCCTTCACTGACATGATGTACATCTCCACCACGGTACCCAAGATGGCAGCAAACTTCCTGTCAAATGGTAAGACCATTACTTTTTTAGGTTGTAAGATTCAAACCTTTGTGGTTTTGACCCTTGGTGGAACTGAAGCTCTTCGTCTTGGTTTCATGTCTTATGATAGATATGTAGCGATCTGTCACCCTTTACATTATCCTGTGCTCATGAGCAAGATGATCTGTTTGTCCATGGTCACATGTGCATGGGCCAGTAGTTCTATCAATGCTTTAATACATACACTGTATGTATTTCAACTTCCATTCTGTACATCTCGGATCATTAACCACTTTTTCTGTGAAGTTCCATCTCTATTGCCTTTGGTGTGTCAGGACACCTCCTAGTGTAAGTATACCGTCCTCTTTAGTGTCCTTATCATTCTGCTACTACCATTCATGGCCATTCTGGCTTCCTATGCCCGGGTGCTTATTGTGGTATACCAGATGAGCTCAGGTAAAGGGCAGACAAAAGCCATCTCCATGTGTTCCCCTCATCTGATTGTGGCAAACCTATTCTATGGGACTGCTCTCTCCACCTATACAAGACCACACACCTTGCATTACCCTGAGGAAGATAAAGTGGTGGTGGTATTTTACAGTATCATTACACCTCTTCTGAACCCATTTATCTACAGTCTGAGGAATAAGGAGGTCATGGGGACTAGAAAAGAGTTTTGGGAAAATAGACATTTGTACACAAAATATGACTTTAGGAACCCTTTATAGTTTGAGACTGAACAACATGATTTGATTAGCCTACTGTCTAGAGATATGTAAGCTCAAAGAAATGTTTACAAAATAAATAATTAGACAAATGCCTTCATTTCTCCTCTCTTCAGAAATAACTAAATCATTACTATTGGAACTGGATTGATTTACAATGTATAAGCAAGAGAATGGTTGCCATTATCTACGTTGTTTATCTTCTAAAGCAGTAGATTTAGGACCCATAAACACAATACTCCTACGTCATAGCAAATATTTTTTCTTCTTTAATTTGCTGAAATAAAATGCATCGAAAAGATAATTTATTGCAAAATGCGTAATACCTAGATAATATATATGATGACCAAACTGTAGTATAGAGCAGATTTCATATATCCACTCATTCTTTCATTCATTGAACAAAAGTTTTAATGCTTTAACTTTGTATGTGACGCTATTATAGGCACTGGTGATATGGGGTTGAGCAATATAAAACTGAGATAAATGTCTGCTTTCTTAAAGTTTACATTTCATTGTGAGGAGAAAGACAATATATAAAATTAATGCATAAATTGTACAGTATATCAAAAAGTATTAATTGCCATGAAGAAAAACTAAGTGGAAAATTGGAATAGGGAAACTAAAAGATGTTTGCAATTATAAGTAAAATAGAGAAGGGAGAAACAAGAATGTGACAATTTGTCAGACTAAAAGGAGTTAAGGAAGAGAGTCAAGTGGACATCTGAGGAAAAGTGTTCTGGGAAAAGCAAAGAGCAAGTGAGAACTTCCGTGATGGGAACATGCCCTGCATAGTCACAAAAGATCAAGGAGTAAATTGATGAGACTTAGGCAATAGGTAGATGTAATGGGGCCAGAACATGTAGTATAAATTAGATCAATATGAGGATTCTGGATTTTAACATAAAATGCTGGGCAACCATTGCTGAGTTGTGAGTATAGAATTGATGTGAACACAAGGAGGCCATTGCAGTAGCCGAGTTGTGACAAAATATGGCCTTGGATCGAAGTGATATTAGTGGAGGAGCAAAAACTGGCCAGATTCAGGAGACTGGGAGAAAGCAGATATTTGAGTTTTGTGGACACATTGGGATATGAAATGCTACGAAATAAGAGGCATTCAGAATTGGGCTAAGACTTGGACTACATAATTGGAAGTATGGAGTTGTCATCATTATAGTTTGGGGGAAGCCACAGGTGGAACGTTTTCATCATTCAGCACCTCTTGTGCTACTTTCACGTTGACCTCTTGGCCCCACAAACGCAGTCATTATTCTGACTTCTATCACCATTAAATAGAGAAGCTCTTATTTCTCATCACCATTGGGTAGAAACTTTGGAATCAGAAAAAAAAAGTTCACTTTGATATCTGGCTTCTTTCAGTCAACATATTTAAAAGATTTAACCATATTTTTGTGTGTCTCTGTAACTCCATCGTTTATATTACAAAGCTACATTCCACTGTATGGCTCCTGAGCAATTGTTTCCGTTCTGATGCAGGAAATGTTTGGCTATCATGAATAAAACTGCCATAAAACTTCCTGCACAAATGCTTTTTGAGAACTTGTTAACTGAATTATCTTGTATATACATCAAAGATTGAAATTGCTTGGTCATTTTTTAAGTACATCTATAGCTATGAATGTGTTATTGCAATGTGAGTTTAATCATTTGTATTCCATTCAGCAATACAAGAGAAATTCTTAGAGCCTAATTGTTGATAATAAATAATGCAGTGACTTGCTAAACTACCTGGCACTAAATATAAAATTGGATATAAGCCATGACCATAAAATCCAACCAGTGCTCAAACAGTGCATGAATAATGGTATTGGAAGAAAGTATACATTTTCTGTGAAGTATTTAAGATAATCACTGACAAGATTGTTTTTAATCCATTGTCAATAATTTTAATAATTATGGTTTGTAATTTACAATGTTCGGTTTTCCACAACAGCAACAACAAAATATTAGGCATGCAAATAAACAGGAGCACATGGCTCATTCACAGGAAAAAATAAATAAATTTGAAACAATCCCTGAGTCAACTCAGATATTGGAATTACTAGAGAAATAATATAAATGAACTGTATTAAATATGTTCAAGGTGCTAATGGATATCACGTACAAAGGACTAAAGGTAGCCAGTGAAATAATGTCTTAACAAATAGAGACTGCCAATAAGGAGATAGAAATTATAAAAGGACACCAGATAGAAATTAACAATAATCTTTCTCAAACTGTTCCAAAAAATAGAAGGCAACTCATTCTAGAATGACATTATCACCCTGATACCAAAGCAAAAAAAAATAAAATAAATCACAATGTACCTTATGAATATGGATGCAAATCGTCTATAAAATACTAACAAACCAAATTCAGCAGCAAATTGCAACAAAATACTAGCAAACCAAATATGGCAGCATATTGGAAGGACTATACACCACGACCCAGTGACACTTATCCCATAAATGCAGGGGTGGTTAAACATAAATATCAATTAAGAGAATGAACAAAAATGATTATATTAATTGATGCAGAAAAATCATTTGACACACTCCAATACCCTTTCATAATAAAATCACCCAACAAACTAGAAATGTAAGGAAACTGCTTGTATCTGATTAAGGACAGTTATGAAATGCCCACGGCTGACATCACACACATTGGTGAAAAAGTAAAAGTTTTTCCATAACATCAGGAACAAATCAAGGATGCTTGACTTCACAACTCTTAGTCCATATTATTATGTAAATACTAGCCAGAAAAGTTAGGAAAAAAAAAATAGGAAATGGCATTCAAATTTGAAAAGAAGTAAATTTGTTCCTATTCAAATGACATGATCTTATATACAGAATATCCTAAGAAATACTCTGGGCTCAAGCATAACAATGATTGTGAGGATGGCACAGGACAGAGCAGTGTTTCCTTCTGTTGTACACAGGAGTCGCTGTGAGTCAGAACAAACTTGACATCACCTAACAACAACAACAAAGAATACACACACACACAACAAACCAACAAAAACAAAAATGAACTATTAGATTTAATATACAAATCCAACAAAATTGCAGGATGTCAGATGAACACACAAAAATCAGGTTTTGACTAGAGCTCTGGAGAACCAAACTTGATAAAAACTTGATATCTCTGCTTATTTGTTTATTCATTCATTCATTTATCTCTCTCTATTTATTTACTGATTACTCTCTTATACTTCAGATTTCTTCAATACCAAACTTTAGCTCTTTGAACCTTATCAGAGAGAGTGACTGTATGTACAAGGCTTATTTTAAGTAATTCTCCCTGTAGATAGTTTGTTCTAGTTTTGTTTCTTTTTCTCCTGAAACTTTAGTAGAACCATGTCACACTGGGATGGGGAAAGCTTTTAGAAGGATTTGTGTCCACATTTGAGCAAAGCAGTGGAGGAGATGCTTCCATCCTTGAATCTATCTTAATAAAAAAAAAAAAATCCAAAAAGGCAGTAAAAACAGCATCATCATTAATAATCATCATTAAAGCTAATATTTATTGAGGGCTTACAGCATGCTGGACAACATTGTAAGTTGTTTGGCCCCTGAGAGATATCTCTCTTTTTATGCCACAGGAAGAGTTCTAGGTTTTCATGTTCTCATACCCATCCAAAGTAGCTGACAACTGTTTATTATATTCTCACACAATATCAAGTGATAATAATAATAAAACAATAACAACAAGCACCACTTAAAGGTATCAAACCTAACTTCAGAGGTAGATTTTCACTGAAACTTAAGAAACTTGAACTGCAGATCCTCTCACCTGTGCAGGCCTCTTCCACAGTCATATTAATTTTATATTTGTATTTTTGTTCTCTTGTTCTTAAAGAAAATGCCAGAAACTGTACAAGTTTCACAGTATTCAAAACTTACAAATGTCACTTCGACATTCTAGAAATCCTTCCACAAGTGACTGAATGTGAGGCAAATGTTGACTATTCATAGGACTCAATCATTCAGTAAAAATCTGAGATTAGGGTTCCTAAACACCTGTGTTTCATCCTAAAACTGATTCAGTGATTGTTGGCCCCTGGAGTTTTCTCTGGAAGGTGATTTAGAGAATAATGAGACAAAATATTTCAAATTAAGGAACAATTATTATAATTTATGAATTATAAAATAACATATATATCATAATTGGAGAAAAATGAAGATAAGATCTTACGACGTGACTTACATCCCTATCTGTACATGATAGAATAAACCTGTGTATTTTTTTCCCAAAATCTAACCCACATCGAGTTTCTTCTTAAGTTATTGCACTTTTCTTTTCCCATTCTTGAGCACAGCAGCTATTTCATGTCATCCCACAGAATCAGGTAAGGGAATTGACTGGTTAAAATTTCAACTCACTTCAATTTTTACAGATTAAGTACATCTCATTGAAATAGAACAACATTATTGAGCACCATGCCAAACTCTAAATTCTACTCTACACGTGGGCACTTTAACCCTTAGGGGTTACAGCATCTGTATTTGATCTGTGGACTTTCAGAAATCGGAGTCCCTTACTTCCATGGCCAAGCCAACCTTCCTATTTTGGGAATAAAATTATTGCAAAATTTAGCACATTAATAATATCCTCAGTATTTCATGCATATTTTGTACAGAAAAAAAAATCAAACTATACATTAGCTGATTACTATGTGGAGTCAAAATCTACGTACATATTTTAAAGGTAAAATAGTTAACTTTAAAAAAAAATTTTAAAGCAATCAGCTAATATCAATTATTTGATTTTTTTTTTCACTTGAACAAATATATTTTGAGGCTTGACCCTTTGTTCATTTCTCTCCCTCCCCCCAGGAATGCAGACACCAGAACTAATAAAATATCACTTGTAATTTGTACAATGTGCTTAATCATGGACTAGAGGTCTAGTTTTCCCAGAAGGTCTCTGAGAAACAAAGTATGAATTCCACCCTGATCAGGCAGTCAGCCTGTGTCCACCGAGAGGTTTAAAGTCTTATATAAGGACGAGAAAATGAGTTTGAACATTTGATTCTTTTTTCTACTAAATTTTTTCATGGTAAATGATTGAAGACTTATTTGCTGAGGCAAAAAAAAAAAAAAAAAGCAATCCTGCAAGCTCATAGAACGGTAACACTTCCTAAAATGTGTTTCAAATTAGAGATTTCACAGCTTTGGATTTCTTTGTGAATTTATTTTTCTGTCATCCTGTAGAAGTGTCAAGTAGCTTGATTTTCCTAATACATGCAGCTTTGTCTGTGACTTTTTAATATATATGACAAACAAATAATATAATTTAACTTAAAAATTTTTGAAAGACAGACTTGCTGTGCCTCTCTAATGCTGTGCCCAAGTGGGGTGACAGGAAAATCTTTTATGTAATTTTGCAGATCCATTTCCCAACTCCCTGTTTAATGATTTATTTTTTTAAAAAAAAAAGTCTTCTAGGAGAATGAAACAGATCTCTCTATATGAAAGATGATATATCTCAATTAAAATAAAATTTTAAACTATTTTTTATATATGTAAAATAATCTATATGTCTAACTGGAAACCCTGGTGGTGTAGTGGTTAAGTGCTACAGCTGCTAACCAAGAGGTCGGCAATTCAAATCTGCCAGGCGCTCCTTGGAAACTGTATGGGACAGTTCTGCTCTGTCCGATCGGGTCGCTATGAGTCGGAATCAACTCGATGGCAGTGGGTTTCTAATGAAAAAGAATATGGTTTTCAACACGGTGGCTGATTTTTCAGTTTTAAAAACATGGCCTGCTAGAGTTAAAGCAGTCTTGTTCATAATAACAACCATTCAGATTTCAAATAACTCTTTTGGGCCATTTATTACTCTGAATTTAACCTAAAATATTATAATACCTTGAATACTTTGCTACAATTCGTGTCAAAAAGATCAATATACAACTAATCTCAGGAACACTATTTAAAGGAATGTGTTTTATTTGAAAAATTATGTAGAGTGAATAGTATTTTTCTTGCATGCCCATTTCCTTTGATTTGGGCAATTTCTGGGCTGGCTAGATTATCCACATTACATTTGGATGATCTCTGCAAAAATTGAATATCCAGGTATGTTATCTGAGATTAATTTGGTCATATATTGATTTTAAATTTTCTTAGGACAGCAATCACAAAAGAGCAAGGTAAGAGACGTGTCTTTGTAAAGCGAGAAAAGGGTAGGGTTTAAAGGTCCAGTGCAACCCCTACTGGGCAGCATGGCCCTGGAGGCATCACTAGTAGTCTTGATTGGGGTAGAAAAAAATGTTTCTTTCTTATTTTTGCCTTGCCACTTTGTATTATGCTCGAGGCATAGTCATATTCAACAATATTATTGGAATGGTGAAAGGTTGTAAACTATTTCAAGCGATACAAATTCGTGGTGAGAACCTTTGCAGTTGAATTAAAATACTTTGTAAATTGTTTTATTTCAAGTGAAATATATATGCATACATGCATGTGCATTTATATTTCTATATATAATGTGTAGCTGTGTAGTTTTCATAACTGATTTTGAATACATGCACATTATCTCACCAAGCTGATATTTTTTAGTTCCCTTATCTGTTTTTATCGTGTACTCATCATTCCAAATTGCTTCTGTAAAATATATTAAGTTTACTATACTTCTACAAATTTTTTATACAATGAAAATTCCTAACGTGATATTGTTAGTTCAAAAAAAAAAGTATGCCTTAGTTTATACGAACTTGGCTGACTATAGATAATGTAAAAAATAAAATTTCTACTAGATTAAATTTGCGTATGAACTTATAAGCTTTATTTGCAATTCATGAATAGGAAGTTTCAGACAATAGCTTCCCAATTCATGAATAGCAGATATAGTCTATGAGCTCATATACAAATTAATCTTGTAGAAGTTTCATTTTCAACAGATTTCTGGTGATGGAGAAGGGATTAATGGGACATTCTGAACTAGGTTAAGCCCAGCAGGCAAGTCCTAACTGGTTAGTTTACATTTCGGCTTCTGAGAAGGACAGGCATTTACTGAATGAAGACTTACATTTTGGTTTGCTCATGTGACTGCATCTTGGACCAAGTATAGTCAAGTTAATGGTAAATATAACTGATGATGAGTCATTGAATTTTATATGCCAGAATTGTATTAGTACTTGCATGTGTATAATCAACAATTGTTAGTGTCAGTTAATTTTGTGCTTTGCTGCTAACCAAAGGGTTGGCAGTTCGAGTCTACCAGCCACTCCTTGGAAACCCTATGGGGCAATTCTACTCTGTCCTATAGGGTCTCTGTGAATCGGAATCAACTCAACAACAAGGGGTTTTATATTAAAGTTGGCTAGTTTTTAATTGAAAATATTTTCTATTTCTTAACGTTGTTCTGCAATAAGAATTATCCAAAACTTCTGAATTTTAAAAAAGCCATCAGTAGTCTTTTGATTTCATGTCCTGATTGAGCAGCAAGTGATAAACTTTTACTAATTGCCACTTCTTCCAAGTGCAGTTTAAATGTAAATTTCCCCAATTAATATAACAGGACTAAGTAAAATTAAAAATGCCATTCTTGACATGCTTCTTGAGTTAAATTTAGATGAATAATTGTTAACTTCTATTTTAATGATTCATTCTCCAACCATCCCTTAGGTCTGGCAGATAGATAGATAGATAGATAGATAGATAGATAGATAGATAGATAGATAGATAGATGATAGATAGATAGGTAGGTAGATGATAGATAGGTAGGTAGATGATAGATAGGTAGGTAGATGATAGGTAGGTAGGTAGGTAGGTAGGTAGATCAATCGATCTTTTTTTTTTGGAGGGCTTTGTCAATGAATTCCCATTTACACTTACAGATGTTATCTATATAACCACCAATTCATTTAGAAGAGCTAAAATATTCCTGACCCACAAATGTTAATATAATTAAAAAAAAATTTTTTTCTTACAATGTATAAAGTGTACCCAATACAAATTCAAAATTGAAAAATGGAGTCAAGAAATTTTTTTTAAAGAATATTATACCATGTTTAACCAACAGTGCAATTCTAAACTATATATATGAAGGAATTGAGTGAAAGATTTTTTCACAACACGTGAACATGTCTCTAGTCTATCATCATGAAGATATTTACAAGGGGAGTAATAACTCATGATGGCAAATCATCTAAATGTTTTATCCCCATATTATATTTTTATTCTGTGATCAATTTTAAAGAAACGTTATTTTTATTTTATTTTTTCAAAATGCCCATTGCTCAATAGACACAGATTCAGTGCATAAAAACCCAAAACCAAACCCATTGCTGTTGAATTGATTCTGACCTATAGCACAGAGAAAAACTGCCCCATAGAGTTTCCAAGGAGTGCCTGGTGGATTCAAACTGCTGACCTTTTGGTTAGCAGTCGTTGCACTTAACTACTACACTACCAGGGTTTCCTGTATAAAAACAGGGAGAGACAGTCACCTAAGCTGATTAAAGGGAATTCTACTGCATTTAATAATCATTTTGTTTTCTCTCAAAGGTCAGTGTTGTTACATGGAATTTTCAGATATGGTCTGCTTTGTTTTGATTTAAGCCATGAAGACAGAAAATCAAACTTCTGGAGCAGAGTTTATACTTCTTGGCCTTTTCCAATATGGCCAAATGAACAAGATACTCTTCGTTGCCATTACTGTCATCTTCTCAGTGGCTTTGATGGGAAATATCATACTGATCCACCTCATCCGATTGGACACTCTGCTCCACACTCCCTTGTACTTCCTCCTCAGTCAGCTCTCCTTCATTGACATGATGTACATCTCCACCACGGTACCCAAGATGGCGACAAACTTCCTGTCAAATAGTAAGACCATTGCTTTTTTCGGTTGTGAGATTCAGACCTTTCTGTTTTTGACTCTTGGTGGAAGTAAAGCTCTTCTTGGTTTCATGTCTTATGATAGACATGTAGCGATCTGTCACCCTTTACATTATCCTGTGCTCATGAGCAAGACGGTCTGTTTGTCCATGGTCACATGTGCATGGGCCAGTAGTTCTATCAATGCTTTAATACATACACTGTATGTATTTCAACTTCCATTCTGCAGATCTCGGATCGTTAATCACTTTTTCTGTGAAGTTCCATCTCTATTGCCTTTGGTGTGTCAGGACACCTCCCAGTATGAGTATACTGTCCTCTTTAGTGGCCTTATCATTTGCTACTACCATTCATAGCCATTTTGGCTTCTTATGCCCGAGTGCTTATTGCGGTGTACCAGATGAGTTCAGGTAAAGGGCAGACAAAAGCCATCTCCATGTGTTCCTCTCATCTGATTGTGGCAAGCCTATTCTATGGGACTGCTCTCTCCACCTATACAAGCCACATTCCTTGCATTACCCTGAGGAAGATAAAGTGGTGGCGGTGTTTTACAGTATCATTACACCTCTTCTGAACCCATTTATCTACAGTCTGAGGAATAAGGAGGTCATGGGGGCCATGAGAAGAGTGCTGGGAAAATGGATATTTGTACAGAAAATATGACTTTAAGAACCCTTTATAGTTTGAGACTGACCAACATGATTTGATTAGCCTACTGTCTAGAGATATGTAAGCTCAAAGAAATGTTTACAAAATAAATAAATGTAACAATGCCTTGGTTTCTCCACTTTTCAGAAATAACTAAAGCATTGTTATTGGAACTCGGTGGATTTGCTGTGTAAAAGCAAAAGAATGGTTGCCATTATCAACTTTATCTTCTAAAGCAATAGATTTAATCCCTGTCAACACAATGCTCCCATGTCATAACAAATTTTTAGTACCTTTTTTAATATTCTGAAATAAAATGCACATGAAATATAATTTACCATATAATACATAATATCAGGAAAATACATATGATGACCAAACTATAATATAGAGCAAAACACATACAACCATTTATTTATTCATTCATTGAACAAGGGCTTTAATGCTTTAACTCTGTATGTTTTTTACCAAAAAGTATTAATCACCATGAAGAAGAACTAAGTGGAAAATTGGAATCGGGAAAACAAAGGATATTTGCAACGTTAAGTCAAACAGAGAAGGGAGAACCAAGAATGCAACATTTGTCAAAAACTAAAAGGAGTTGAGGACAAGAGACAAGTGGATATCTGTGGATGAATGTTCTGGGAAGAGCAAAGAACAAGTGAGAATTCCCTGAGGTGCGGACATGCCCAGCATAGTCACAAAAGATCAAGGAGTAAATTGGTGAGACACAGAAAATAAGTATATGTTTTGGAGCCGGGTCTTACAGTGTAAATTAGATCAATGTGAGGATTGTGGCTTTGAACCTAAAACAATGGGCTACCTTTGCAGAGTTGTGGTAGAGAATTGATGTGGGCAGAAGAAAGCCATTGCAGTAGTCCAGCTGTGACAAGATATTACCTTGGACCAAGGTGATATTAGTGGAGAGGCAAAGACTGGGCAGATTCAGGAGACTGGGAGAAAGCAGACATTTGAGTTTTGTGGACACATGGGATGGGAAATACTATGAAATAAGAAGCTTTCAGAATTGGGCTAAAACTTGAAATTAACAACTGGAAGTGTGGAACTGTCATCATTACAGCTTGAGGAAAACCACAGGTGGAGCATTTCATCATTCGTCATCTCTTATGCTACTTTCATGTTAATGCCTTAGGCCCACAATTACAATCATTATTCTGGCTTCTATCGCCATTAAATAGAAGCTCTTATTTCTCATCACCATTGAGTCAAAACTTTTAAATCAGAAAATAAGTTCTCTTTGATGTCTGGCTTCTTTTCCTAAACATGTTTAAAAGGTTCAACCATATTTTTGAGTGTCTCCATCATTTTTATTACAAAGCTGAATTCCATCATATGGCTTAGAATAATTATTTCCATTCTGATGTCAGAAATGTTTGACTATAATGAATAAAACTACCATAAAGCTTCCTGTACAAGTGTTTTTTGAGAACACGTGAACTCAATTCTCTTGTACATATACCTAAATTGAAATTGCTTAGTCATAAATTAGGCACATGTTTAGCTCTAATTAAAAAAAAAAAAATTTTTTTTTTTTAGCGTTATCCAAAGTGGATTTAATCATTTATTTTCCAATCAGTAATATATGAAAACTTCTTAGAGTCTGAGTGTTGATAATAAATAATGCAGTGGGTTGCTAAACTACTTGCTGCTAAATATAAAGTGGAATATAAACCATGAGAGCAAAATACAACCAGTGTGCCATCAGTGCATGAACAATGGTATTGGAAGAAAGTGTATATTTCTGTGAAATATTTTAGAGATTCACTGGCAAGATTTTTTTGGATCCATTGTCAATAATTTTAATAATAATTATATGTAATGGCCTTTAGGAACACTCATTTCTGGTTCAAGACAAAATGTGTTTATTGGTCTATGAATGCCTTACTTCGGTCAGTTTGTTTGTAATATAATGTATACCTGTAAGTTCACCACCCAACCCAACAACTAAAATAGTAAATTTATCTTTAGTGCTCCTCCAACTCTTGGCGACCCCATGTGTGTCAGAGTAGAACTGTTCTTGGTAGGGTTTTCAACGGCTTATTTTTCTAATGTGGATCACCAATCCGTTCTCCTGAGGTGCCTCTGGGTAGACTCGAACCACCAAGCTTTCAGTTAGCAGTGACTATGTTAACTGTTCGCACCATCCAGGGACTCTTCATATCCTCCTATACCTCTGGGTAGACTCGAACCACCAAGGTTTCAGTTAGCAGTGACTATGTTAACTGTTCGCACCATCTAGGGACTCCTCATATCCTCCTATACCTCCACCATCATTCTGAATTTTTGTTTTTTTAATTCTCTTGCTATAATTATAATATAGAATTCATAGGGTATTAGAAAATATTTTTAGATGCTGTAGAACTTAATAAAGGGGCCTTAAGTTGCAGATAATCTTTTTGAAAATTGTTTTTTCGGTTGACATTACTAATGCTCCAGGTTGAATGAAATGGCAGCCCATTCTATTTTATTATTGAATGGCATTCTATTTTAAGACTATACTACACATTTATCCATTTTTTGTTGGTGGTGTTGTTGCTGATAGATGCTTGTTTTATTTCTAGTTGTCTACTATTATATACAATGCACTTATAAACATTGTTGCATTTGTCTCCTGTTTCCCATAAACAAGAGTTTGTATTTTGTATATATCTACGAATGGAATTGGTGGTGAAATTACTTAAGTGTGTAAACCATTTGTGTTTTACATAAAGTTTGAAATTCTAATTCATACTTACTATCAAAAACGAAAATAATAAATCCATATTTTAATAAATGTACATTCAAATTTAATGAATTTTAACATATTTAAATATTTTTCACACAGATTGCATGAAAGTTCACATCTGCAGACCACATCAGTCAGTGAAGTATATGGTTGCATGTCCAGTTGCTAGCTTCAAGTTTCAGGTAATCTCCACCCCAGCTTCTTGATCTTGGCCTTAGAGTTTTATACATCCTTGATCTTTTATTATTGTAATTAATTTTTGTAGTATTTTTGACCATTTTCATGCTTTTGAGTTCCAATAGAGCCTAAACCTGACTAAACACGATGCCTAAACTTCAATAGCTATAGCTAACAAACTTTTTTTAAGTAAATAGCAATTTGAAGGATGATTTGTGTAAGTTATACAGAATAAAGAAATCCATATACAGTACATTCACAACTAATCAGATAGATTATCGCAAATTGAACAAACCTATATGAAAGTAGTAACATATTATTAGCACTTGAGAAGATTCCTCATGCCTCCCCCTAGCTGCTACCCATACTTACTTGTAATGAAACAATTATATTTAAGTGCATTATCCATGAATTATACTGAACAATGAAAAAATAAATCATTTCAATTATTACATAAATTCAATATAATCCCCATTAGAATCCCATCAGTGTGTGCATGTGTGTGTGTTTAATTTACAAGTTGGCTATAGAATTTATATAAAATGATGCAAAAAACAGTAATAGCTCAAAGGGAATTTTAAAAATAATAAAATGAGATGCATCATCCTATGTGATATCAAAAATTTGTATTGATATAATTATAGACCAATGGAAGAGAATACATAATTCAGATGCACACATATGTGTACAATGATGAGTCACATATGTCAGGTGCTTGTATGGGGAGTGATAAAAGGATACACATTTCAGTGAAAGTTGTTGGATCAATTGTATATCCGTGTATATTTTTAAAAAATGAGATGTGGATAATGTCAGTGAAAATGACCAAGTTGATAGCCTCAGATAGCTTCTGTGGAGGGCCTGTTCCTGCACAGAAACAACGACAGAGCAAAAAGTGTTAGAATCAACTTTTTTAGAAATTTAGAAAGTTTTAAAATATTTACAGCAACCAAGCAAATACTGAAATAAGAGAAAACCAGAAAACCAAACCCACTCCCATCAAGTCGATTGCGACTCATAGCGACCCTATAGGACAGAGTAGAGCTTCACTATAGAGTTTCCGAGGAGCGTCTGGTGGATTCGAACTGCTGACCTCTTGGTTAGCAGCCATAGCACTTAACCACTATGCCACCAGTGTTTCTGAAATAAGAGAAAGGCCACTTAAAAACATCAGGAGAGGGGATGTTACAGAAAACGGTGTGTTAAGAAGGTATAGGATTCGTTCCCTCCACTGAAGCAATGAAAAAAACCAAAAACCAAACCCAATGCCATCGAGTCGACTCCCACTCATAGCGACCCTATAGAACAGGGTAGAACTGCCCCATAGAGTTTCCAAGGAGCGTCTGGAGGCTTCGAACTGCCGACCCTTTGGTTAGCAGCCGTAGCACTTAACCACTAGGCCACCAGGGTTTCCCTGAAGCAATGAATAAGTGAGAAAAAAACCTGACAGAATAAACATTAAGTGCTTCATGAGAAAGATGCTGTTGAATTTTGATGAAAAATGGTGGCATTTTTGTTTATTCACCTACTATCCCCCATTCTCCACTTGGCAGCTGCCATGAAGACAGCAGCCCACATTCCTGGTGTGACTTGCTGGTGCCAGGGTGTGGACAAGACAGATATTTTTTCTAAAAATGTTGTTGTTGTTTATTTTGACCAATCTGGTAGTTCCAGAGATACTTGCTCTGAGATAGGCCTTGGCTTTACTCCTCTCAGACATGAGTGGCTACCAGGTGGTATCTGTCTGTCAAAAGCCTTAAAGACATATAATGCCATAACCAGCTGAGGTAAGGAATGGAGAACAGGGAAAGAAGCAGACAAACCTGATAGCCTGGAAAAGAAGAGGCTGACGAGGCAGATGCATGGGAGAATAAACTGTAGAGATACTGAATGTACTGAAGGATCAGAGATCCAATGTACATACCCAGGTTGAATGCATGCTCAGACAAGACCTGAGAGGACCCTAGGTTTGAGCCTCTGGTAGATCTTTGGGCTCTGCACAAACGGAGGTGTAGACTAAGGCCCAATTGTAGGTGGCCTGGCTAAGCATTGAAAGAGTACCTAATTCAGAGTCAATCTTCAATGACCAGGAAAGGGTTTTTAGTTTTCTTTTTCTTCTCTTTTTGACTCCAAAAAAGGTCTCTATCAGGTCACTGGTTGACCACTAAAATAACTGAAGATAGACTTCAGTGACCACACATGGCAAAGAAAACAGTCTATGAAAAATAATAAATACATACAAACAAATAAATAGTTTGGAAATGTCACTAAACAGATGACCGCAGCCCTCAACAATATCAGCAAGCACTAGGTAGGCTGGAGAATCTGCTTTTCAGAGTTAACACATAAAATTCACAAAGCCCAGTGTTTGGTAAAAATACTAGGCATGCCAAGAAACAGGAAGTACAACCAATTCACAGGAAAAAAAAAAAAATCGGTGAAAGCAGTCCCTGAAGAACCAATGACATAGAATTGCTAGGCAAATCGTTTAAATCTACTGTGTTAAACATGGTCAAAGACCTAAAGGAAAACAGGAGAATGTCTCAACGAATAGAGAATATCAATAATGACAAAGAAATTATAAAGAAGGCATCAAATAGAAATTAACATCAATGTTTCTCAAACTTTTCCAAAAACTAAAAGGAAGGAATAATTTGTAACTCAATCCATGATGCTATCAGCATCCTGATATTTAGCCAGACAAAGCCATCAGAAAAAAATATTGCATAGAAATATCTATGGAAATCCTCAACAAAATAGTAAAACTCCAATCCAGCAGCATATTAAAAGGACCATATGCCATAACCCTGTGTGCTTTGTCCCACAAGGGCAGCATATATAAAAGTCAATCAGTGTAATGCAACACATTAATAGAATGTAGGGAGAGGGGGATGATCTATCAACTGATGCAGAAAAAACGTTTAACAAAAAAACACTCAAAAATCGGGAATAAAAGCGAACTTCCTATTATGTGAGAGTCAAAAATGGCCTCTGTGTATTAGCCCCAAGTTATTTATTTCTTCAAGTAAGCTGAGGCGTATTATATGGAAAAAAAAAAAAAAAACTGGCATGAAACTCAAACTTGTACATGTCCAACTGATTTAAAAATAGCCCAAATAAGCAGATTTTTAGCCACTTAGGACCTGCCTGTTTTACATACCCTGCAAAACTGGACTCAACTTCTGCTAGTCCTAAAAAAAAAAAAAAAAAAAAAAGATAAATTCGTGTAGTTATAAAGACCCTAAGATTCTGCTGCTTTTAGGGCTCTCTGACCCAGAGACTTATCACCTGGCTGCAGGAGGATATCGCTTCTCATCCCTGGGAGCTTTCTTGCTCTCTTCTCCTTCTGATGCTACCTGTGACTCTAGCCTCTGGAAGACCTCCTGCTACAGGGACCACTCCCTTGCATGTGACTTTCAATGTGTTGGCCCCATTAAATAGCTTGTTGTGCAATACTGTCATATAGCTCTGAATTTCCTTCACCTCAGTACACTTCCTTAAAATGATAAAGGACAGTTGTGAAAAACCAACACTTAACATTATACTCAATGGTGAAAGACTGAAAGATTTTGCCATAAAATCAGGAACACGGCAAGGGTATCTCTTTTCCCTACTTCTATTCAACACTGTGGTCTTTTTGTTCACCTCTGTGAATGTGAACACTGGACAATGAAAAAAGAAGGCAGGAGAAGTACTGATGCGTGGAAGTGTGGTGTTGGTGAAGAATATTGAATGTACCATGGATTAACAAAAGAACAAAAAAATCAGTCTTACAATAAAACAGTGAAATGTTCCTTAGGAATGAGGATGGCAAGACTTCATCTTACTTACTTTGGACACATTATCTGGAAAGACCGATCACTAGGAAAAGAAGTCCTGTTAGGTGAGGTAGAAGATCACAAAAATAAAGGAAAACCCTCAAAAAGATGGATTGACCCAATAACAACAACAATGGACTCAAACATACCAACAATCATTAGGATGGCATGGGACCAGGGAAATTTTCTTTCTCTTATATATTAGGTTACTTTGAGTAGAAGCCAACTAAATAGCAACTGCTCTCAACAACAACATTCAGCGCAAGACAACAACAACATAGCTACAGCTTATCTTCATATCAAACAAAAACCACCACCAGTTGCAGTAGAATCAAACGCAACTCACAGTGACCCGTTGGGTGTCGGAGTAGAACTGGGCTCCGTCAGTAGGCTGCACTGTGTGTCTGTACCATAATTTGTTTCCCATTCGTCTGTTGATGAGCATTTAGGTTGTTTACATCTTTGTGCTGTTGTGAATGGTGCTCCCATGAACATGGTATGCATATGTCTATTCCTGCGACTGCTCTTACTTCTCTTGGGTATATTCCTATGAGTGGGATTGCTGGATCTTATGGTATTTCTACTTCTAGCTTTTTAAGGAAGTACCAGATTGTTTTCCAAAGTGATTGTATCATTTTACATTCTCACCAGCAGTGCATGAGAGTCCAATCTCTCCACAACCTCTCCAACATTTTTATTTGGTGTTTTATGGATTAACCAAACCCATCGCCATCAAGTCATTTCTGACTCATAGAGACCCTATAGGACAGAGTAGAAATGCCTTGTGGAGTTTCCAAGGAGCGCCTGGTGGATTCCAACTGCCGACCTTTTGGTTAACAGCATTTAACCACTACACCACCAGGGTTTCCTTTTTTTGGATTAGTGCCAGTGTTATTGGGGTGATAAGGCATCTCTTTGTAGTTTTAATTTGCATTTCTCTGGTGGCTAATGATCATGAGCATTTCCTCGTGTGTACATTAGCCACCTGAATATCTTTTTTGGTGCAGTGTCTGTTCATATACTTTGCCCATTTTTAATTTTTTTTTATTTGTCTTTTTGTAGTTGAGGTGTTGCTGTACTTTGTAGATTTTAATGATTAGACCCTTACCAGATATGTCATAGTTAAAAATTTCTTCCCAATCTGTAGGTTCTGTTTTTACTCTTTTGATGAGCATAACTGATTTTTAGCAGACCCCAGTTATCTAGTTTCTCTTCTGATGTTTCTGCATTGTTAGTTATGGTTTGTATTCTGTTTATGTCGTGTATCAGGCCTCCTAGCATTGTCCCTATTTTTTCTTCCATGATCTTTATCATTTTAGGTTTTATATTTAGGTCTTTGATCATTTTGAGTTAGTTTCTGTGCATGATGTGAGGTGTGGGTCCTGTTTCATTTTTTTGCAGACAGATATCCAGTTATGCCAGCACCACTTGTTAAAAAGACTGTCTTTTCCCCCATTTAATGGACTTTGGGTCTTTGTCAACTATCAGCTGCTCATAGGTGCATGGATTTACGTCTGGGTTCTCAATTTTGTTATATTGATCTATGTGTCTGTTGTACCAGTACCAGGCTGTTTTGACTCTCATGGTGGTATAATAGGTTCTAACATCAGGTAGTGTGAGGCCTCCCACTTTGTTCTTCTTCTTCATTAATTCTTTACTTATTTGGGGCTTCTTCCTTTTCCATATGAAGTTTGTGATTTGTTTCTCCAACATGCTAAAAGTTGTCATTAGAACTTGGATTGAGATTGCATTGTATCTGTAGATCACTTTGGGAAGAATTGACATTTTCATAATGTTGAGTCTTCCTGTCTATCAGCATGGTATGTTTTTCCACTTATGTCAGTCTCTTTTGATTTCTTGAAATAGTGTCTTGTAGTTTTCTTTGTGTAGGTTTTTTACATCTCTGTTTAAATTTATTCCTAAATACTTTATCTTCTTGGGGGCTATTATAATGGTATTGATTTGACGATTTCCTCTTGGAAGTTCTCTCTTTTGGTGCAGAGGAATCTGACTGACTTATGTATGTTTATCTTATATCCTGATATTTTGCAAAATCTTCTATTAGTTGTAGTAGTTTTCTTGTGTATTTTTGGGGGTTTTCCATGTATAAGACCATATCATCTGCAAATAGGGATACTTTTACTTCTTCCTTACCAATTTGGATGCACTTTATTTCTTTTTCTTGCCTTATTGATCTGGCTAGGGCCCCCAGTACAATGTTGAATATGAGTGGTGATAAAGGGCATCCATGTCTGGTTGCCCTTCTCAAGGGGAATGCTTTAAGACTCTCCATTTAGTATGATGTTGGTTGTTGGCTTTGTATAAATGGCCTTTATTATGTTCAGGAATTTTCCTTCTATTCCTATTTTGCTGAGAGTTTTTATCAAGAATGGGTTTTGGACTTTTTAAAATACCTTTTCTGCATCAACTGATAAGATCATGCAGTTCTTGTCTTTTGTTTTATTTATGTGATGGATTACATTCATTGTTTTTCTAATGTTGAACCATCCCTGCATACCTGGTATGAATCTCACTTGGTCATGGTGAATTAATTTTTTGATATATTGTTGAATTCTATTGGCTAGAATTTTGTTGAGGATTTTTGGGTCTATATTCATGAGGGATATTGGTCTGTAATTTTCTTTTTTTGTGGATCTTTACCTGACTTTTGTATCATAGTTACGCTGGCTTCACAGAATGAGTTTGTGAGTATTCCATCCTTTTCTATGCCTGAAATGCCTTTAGTAGTAATGGTGTTAACTCTTCCCTGAAAGTTTGATAGAATTCTCCAGTGAAGCCGTCTGGGCCAGGGCTTTTTTGGTTGTTGTTGGTTTTTATTTTTTTAGTGATCTCTTCAATCTCTTCTTTTGTTGTGGGTTTATTTAATTTTTCTACCTCAATTTGTGTTAGTTTAGGTAAGTAGTGTGTTCCTAGAAATTTGTCCATTTCTTCTAGATTTTCAAATTTGTTAGAGTACATTTTTTCATAGTATTCTGTTATGATCCTTTTTATTTCCATTGTGTCTGTTGTGATATCACCCATTCCATTTCTTATTTAGGTTATTTGCTTCCTCTCCTGTTTTTTCTTTTGTCAATTTGACCAATGGTTTATTGATTCTGTTGATCTTTTCAAGGAACCATCTTTTAGTATTGTCTACTCTTTCAATTGTTTTCCTATTCTCTATCTCATTCATTTCTGCTCTAACCTTTATTATTTCCTTTCTTCTGGTGCCTGAGGGCTACTTTTGTTTCTCTCTATTTGTTCAAGTTGTAGGGTTAATGTTTTGATTTTGGCACTTTCTTCTTTTTGAATGTATGCATTTATTCTTATAAATTGACCTCTAAGCACTGCTTTTGCTGTTTTCCAAAGGTTCTGGTAAGACATGTTTTCATTCTCATTTAATTCTATGAATTTATTTTTTCCGTCCTTGATTTCTTCTATAATCCAGGAGTTTTTAAGCAAGGTGTTGTTCAGTTTCCATGTATTTGATTTTTTTCCTTGCTGTTTCTGTTATTGATTTCTAATTTTATGTCATTATAATCAGAAAAGATGCTGTGTAAAATTTCAGTGTTTTGAATTCTGTTAAGGTTTGCTTTGCAGCCCCATATGCAGTTTATTCTGAAGAATGTTCCATGTGAGTTGGAAAAGAATGTATACTTGGCTGCTGCTGGATAGATTTCTGTATATGTCTATGATCTTCTGTACCTTTATTTTCTTTCTACATGTTCTGTTCTTCATTGAAAGTGGTGTGTTGAAGTCTACTATTATGATGGATTATCTATTTCTCTTTCCAATACTCTTAGGGTTCGTTTTGCATGGCTTGGAGCCCTCTCATTAGGTGCTTATGTATTTATTATAGTTATGTCCTCCTGGTGTACTGACCTTTAAACGTTAAACTGTGTCCTTTCTTATCCTTTGTGGTGAATTTTGCTTTAAATCTGTTTTGTCAGAGATTAATATTGTCTCTCCTGCTCTTTTTTTTGCGGTTGTTTACTTGATTTTTTTTTCCATTGTTTTAGTTTGTTTGTGTCTTTGAGTCTAAGTCGTGTCTGTTATAGGCAGCATATAGACAGATTGCGTTTTTTTAATCAATTTTGCCACTGTTCATCTCTTTATTAGCACATTTAGTCCATTTACGTTCAGTGTAATTATTGATTGGTACGAGTTTAGTGCTGTCATTTTGTTGTTGTTGCTTGTTTTTGTTTTTGTCTTTTTGGTGGTGCTCGCAGTTTCTTTGTTCCACTTAATTTTCTGTGCTGTTGAGTGGTTTTTCTTATGTATTCTCTTTTCATGTTTTTTCATTATTGTTTATTTTGTTTTTGCTAAGTCCTCATGTTTTTCTTATTTTGATGGGTAGGTTTGTTAGCTTCCTTTGTGGTTACCTTAAAATTTACCTTTATTTTTCTAAATTTAAACCAACATTTTATTTCTTAATATTGCCTTTAACTTCCTCTCCATATGTTCTGGTGTGGCACAGGTGTCCAGGTTTTCAGTCACCAAATGTGTGGTGCAGACTCTCACCTATACTCCCAGACTGTTAGGGCTGCATATTGGTGTTTGAAGCAGGAGCAGGTATCCGGCTGCTGTAGGGGGTATGTGTGGAACAAGGCAGGGGGCTGATGGCTGCCCCTGGATGCCTTGGTGAGGGTGTGTTCCTTTTTCCCTAGAGCATGTAGTGAGGGGTATTGCAGCTGGTCCTTGGGCACACAGTCCTGTTGACATAGGGAATGGGAGACACCGCTTATTCTCAGACCCCTATTACACGAGTGGCTAGACGGAGTGAGGAAACCCTGGTGGTGTAATGGTTAAGTGCTACAGCTGCTAACCAAAGGGTCAGCATTTCGAATCCACCAGGCACTCCTTGGAAACTTTATGGGGCAGTTCTAATCTGTCCTATAGGGTCACTATGAGTCGGAATCAACTCGACGGCACTGGGTTTGGTTTTTTGTTTTTTTTGTTTTTTGGTTTAGATGAAGTGAATGTTACCACCAGCCCTCAGGCCTCTGGGATAGGTGGCTGAGGTTCTGTGCTTAAGAGGCAGGGCCATGTCAAATGTCATAAGTCTGCAGCTCCCCCTTGGCTGATGAAGTTGAAAATGAGCTTCAGGTGTATGCCCTGCTGTTACGATAATGATGGCATGTGGTGTTGAATCAGCCCACAGAGGTCTAAACCCACTGGCCCACTGCACACAGGTCTAGGCAGGAGTAAAGGATTCTGCAAGTCTGCGGACCCCTTATGCCAGTGGCTCAGTGAAGGGGCAGGACCTCCTGACTCACCCCGAGTTCCTGGCTTAGGGGGAGTAACAGTTGTTGAATACTGCCAGACAGGTTTCAGAGCAGAGCAGGGTAGGGGTGGGTGAGGGGAAGTAACCAGTTCTCCACTGTGAAACTCTGGGAGTAGAGTTTATTTTGCCTCCCAGTGCTAGGTTAGATGTTTGCACTTAACTTTTGCAGGTCCAGCGCTGCTTCCACCTAGCTCCAAAGGTGTGTGCAGACTCGCTGCTGCCCAGCTTCACCCAACATGGTGAGGTGCATCCCAAACACTACTGCTCACCTCAGCCTGCAGGCACAGAATGACCTAGTCAGCAGGGCACTGGCAACCTAACAACTGGCACTTCTTTGCTGTTTTTGAATTATCCCTCCTTCTCCCTGCCACTCAATCCAACTCTTCAGCTTTGTCTTTTATGATCAGGGCTTCTAGATTGTCATATATAATCAATTCACTTGTTTTTTCAGGTCTTTGTTGTAAGAGGGACAACAGGAAGAGTCTGACTATCCCAACATCTTGGCCACACCTCTTAGTTTCCTATTTCTGCTGTATCAAATTACCACTCATTTAACAAAATTTATTATCTTAGAGTTCTGAAAGTAAGAATTCTGAGATTGTTCTCACTGGGCTAAAATCTAGGTGTTCATAAGTTTCTCTTTCCTCTGGAGGCTCTATAAGAGAGCTGTTTCCATGCCTTTCCACCTTTTAGAGGCTAACCACATTCCTTCACTCATGATCCATGTCTTGGTCTTCTAGTCTGCTATAATAGAAATACCACAAGTGGATGGCTTCAACAAAGAGAAGCTTATTCTCTCACAGTCCAGTAGGCTAGAAGTCCAAATTAAGGGTGCCGGCTCCAGGGGAAGGTTTTTGCTCTCTGTTAGTTCTGAAGGAAGGTCCTTGTGATGCATCAGTCTTCCCTTGGTCTGGGAGCATCTCAGCACAGGAACCTCAGGTGCAAAGGACACCCTCTGCTCCCAGCACTGCTTTCTTGGTGGTATAAGGCCCCCCTATCTCTCTGCTCATTTCTCTCTTTCATATCTCAAAGAGATTGGCTTAAGACACTATCCAAACTTGTATATCTCATCAGTATATCTGCCACTAATCCATCTCATTTCATCATAGTGATAGGATTTACAACACAGGGAAATCACATAAAATGATGGACAATCACACAATACTGGGACTCATGGCCCAGCTAAGCTGACAGACATTTTTGGGGAACACAATTCAATCCATGACAATCCACTTCCTCTTTTTTCAAAGCCAGCAATTTTGAGCTGAGTCCTTCTCACACTGCTATCTCTGATTCTCTCTTCCTCTTCCCTCTTCTACTTTTAAGGCCCTTGGGATTACAATGAACCCACCTGGATAATTTAGGGTACTCTTTCTTAAGGTCAGCTGATTAACAATTTTAATTCCATGTACAATCTTAATTCTCCTTTGCCATGTAACTTAACATATTCACAGATTCCAGGGATTGAGACAAGGACACCTCTGGAGAATCTTTTTCCTATCTTCCGTATTGATATTTTGTAAAACCATGTCTGTCCAACAGGCAGACATCAAGGCCAGCTCCTGGCAACACAAAAACCTAATTGATAGTGCCAGATCAGCTCCCAGATGCCAAAAAATATTCTGTTTCTTCTTCTAGGATATTTGTACTCAGGTCTCTTCCCTTTGAGTTAATTCATCTCACTGTACTATGACTTTTTGTTTAACTGTATCTATTTACAAACTTCAGTAAAATTAAAAATATCTCTACTGCAGTAAAAAATGTATTAAAATAATTCATTAAACAAGTACAAATTCGCAATGACTATAGTGGCTATTGCGCCAGTCTGCCTCAACAAACGTCTCCCTTACCCTCTCTGGCCCGGTATTTCCCCAAGCATGAGGTCCTGCATTAGATTGATCCCTCCTAACGGTTTGTCCAAAGGAAGTGAGTCAGACAATGTTCTGTTGTGATCCATAAGTTTTACATTGGCTAATTATTGGAAGTAGACCACCAGACCTTTTTCCTAGTCTAATTTTTAACCTTGGGCAGTAACTTAACTTTACTAAGATCCAGTTTCATCAAAAGTCAGTGGGAGCTAAAAATAACATTATCTTCATGAGTCTGCTTCGATGAAATCATACAAATAGACTGTTAGGAACGATATAGCTCACTCAGTAATTTCTCAATAAATATTTTTTTAATAATTTTTATTGTGCTCTAAGTGCAAGTTTACAAATCAAATAGGTCTCTCACAAAAAAACTTATATACACCTTGCTGCATACTCCCAATTGCTATCCCCCTAATGAGACAGCCCGCTCTCTCCCTCCACTCTCTCTTTTCATGTCCATTTCACCAGCTTCTAACCCCCTCCACCCTTTCATCTCCCCTCCAGGCAGGAGATGCCAACATAGTCTCAAGTGTCCACCAGATCCAAGAATCACACTCCTCACCAGCGTCCCTCTCCAACCTATTTTCCAGTCCAATCCATGTCTGAAGAGTTGGTTTCAGGAAAGGTTCCTGTCCTGGGCCAACAGAAGGTCTGGGGGCCATGACCACCAGGGTCCTTCTAATCTCAGTCAGACCATTAAGTCTGGTCTTTCTATGAGAATTTGGGGTCTGCATCCCACTGCTCTCCTGCTCCCTCAGGGGTTCTCTGTTGTATTCCCCGTCAGGGCAGTCATCGGTGGTAGCCAAGCACCATCTAGTTCTTCTGGTCTCAGGATGATGTAGTCACTGGTTCATGTGGCCCTTTCTGTCTCTTGGGCTCGTAATCACCTTGTGTCCTTGGTGTTCTTCATTCTCCTTTGATCCAGGTGGGTTGAGACCAATCGATGCATCTTATATGGCTGCTTGCTAGCGTTTAAGACCCCAGATGCCACTCTTCGAAGTGGGATACAGAATGTTTTCTTAATAGATTTTATTGTACCAATTGACTTAGATGTCGCCTGAAACCATGGTCCCCAGACCCCTGCCCCTGCTACGCTGGCCTTTGAAGTATTCAGTTTATTCAGGAAACTTCTTTGCTTTTGGTTTAGTCCAATTGTGCTGACCTCCCCTGTATTGTGTGCTGTCTTTCCCTTCACCTAAAATAGTTCCTATTACTATCTAAACCCCTTTCCCGCCCTCCCTCGCTCCCCGCTCTGGTAATGACAAAAGAATGTTTTCTTCTCAGTTTAAACTATTTCTCAAGTTCTTAGGGTGTCTTGGTTGCTTCCATCTTTTTGCTATTGTAAACAGTGCTGCATAAACATGGGTGTGCATATACCTGTTTGTGTAAAGGCTCTTATTCTTCTAGGATATGTTCCAAGGAATGGGATTGCTGGATCCTATGGTAGTTCTATTTCTAGGTTTTTAAGGAAGACCCAAATTGATTTCCAAAGTGCTTGTACCATTTTACATTCCCACCAGCAGTGTATAAGTGTTCCAATCTCTCCACAGCCTCTCCAACATTTACTATTTTGTCTTTTTTGGATTAACGCCAGCCTTGTTGGAATGAGATGAAGTCTCATTGTAGTTTCGGTCTGCATTTCTTTAATGGCTGATAATCGTGAACATTTCCTCATGTATCTGTTAGCTACCTGAATGTCTTCTTTAGTGATGTGTCTATTCATATCTTTTGCCCATTTTTAAATTGGGTTATTTGTCTTTTTGCAGTTGAGTTTTTGCAGTATCATGTAGATTTTAGAGATCAGGCGCTGATTGGAAATGTCATAGTTGAAAACTTTTTCCCAGTCTGTAAGTAGTCTTTTTACTCTTTTGGTAAAGTCTTTGGATGAGCATAGGTTTTTTATTTTTAGGAGCTCCCAGTTATCTAGTTTTTGTTTTGTATTTTTAATAATGTTTTCTATACTATTTATGCCATGTATTAGGGCTCCAAACAGTGTCCCTATTTTTTCTTCCATGACCTTTACCTTTTTTTTAGATTTTATATTTAGGTGTTTGATACATTTTGAGCTCATTTTTTTGCATGGAGTGAGGTATGGGTCTTGTTTCACTTTTTTGCAGATGGATATCCAGTTATGCCAGCACTATTTGTTAAAAAAAACTGTCTTCTCCCCCCATTTAACTGTTTTGGGGCCTTTGTCAAAAATCAACTGCTCATATGTGGATGGATTTATATCTGGATTCTCAATTCTGTTCCATTGGTCCATGTATCTGTTGTTGTCCCAGTACCAGGCTGTTTTGACTACTGTGGTGGTATAGTAGGTTCTAAAATCAGGGAAAGTAAGGCCTCCCACTTTGTTTTTATTTTTCAGTAATATCTTATTTATCTGGGGCTTCTTTCCCTTCCATATGAAGTTGGTGATTTGTTTCTCCATCTCATCAAGAATGCCATTGGGATTTGGACCGGAATTGCATTAAATGTATAGATCCCTTTTGGCAGAATAGACATTTTTGTAATGTTAAGTCTTCCTATCGATGAGCAAGGTATGTTTTTCCACTTATGTAAGTCTCTTTTGGTTTCTTGCAGAAGTGTTTTGCAGTTTTTTTGTATAAGTCTTTTACATCTTTGGTAAGATTTATTCCTAATTATTTTATCTTTTGGGGGCTACTGTAAATGGCATTGATTTGGTGACGTCCTCTTCAATGTTCTTTTTGTTCGTGTAGAGGAATCCAACTGATTTTTGTATGCTTATCTCGTATCCTGATACTCTGCTGAACTCTTCTATTAGTTTCAGTAGTTTTCTGAAGGATTCCTTAGGGTTTTCTGTGTATAAGATCATGTCACCTGCAAATGGAGATACTTTTACTTCTTCCTTGCCAATCTAGATGCCCTTTATTTCTTTATCTAGCCTAATTTCTCTGGCTAGGACCTCCAACACAATGTTGAGTAAGAGCGGTGATAAAGGGCATCCTTGTCTGGTTCCCAGTCTCAGTGGGAATGCTTTCAGGCTCTCTCCATTTAGGGTGATGTTTGCTGTTGGCTTTATATAAATGCCCTTTATTATGTTGAGAAATTTGCCTTCTATTCCTGTTTTGCTCAAGTTTTTATTATGAATAGGTGTTGGACTTTGTCAAATGCCTTTTCTGCATCAATTGATAAAATCATGTGATTCTTGTCTTTTGTTTTATTTATGTCATGGATTACATTAATTGTTTTTCTAATGTTGAACTATCCCTGCATACCTGGTATGAATCCCACTTGGTCATGGTGAATTATTTTTTTGATATGTTGTTGAATTCTATTGGCGAGAATTTTGTTGAGGATTTTTGTATCTAAATTCCTGAGGGATATAGGTCTATAATTTTCTTTTCTTGTGGTGTCTTTACCTGGTTTTGGTATGAGGGATATGGTGGCTTCATAGAATGAGTTTGGTAGTATTCTGTCCTTTCTATGCTCTGAAGTACCTTTAGTAGTAGTAGCGTTAACTCTTCTCTGAAAGTTTGGTAGAACTCTGCAGTGAAGCTGTCCGGACCAGGGCTTTTTTGGGGTGGGGGGGGTTTGATTGCCTTTTCCATCTCTTCTTTTGTTATGGGTCTATTTAGCTGTTCTACCTCTTTTTGTGTTAGTTTAGGTAGGCAGTGTGTTTCTAGGAATTCACCCATTTCTTCTAGGTTTTCACATTTGTCAGAGTAAAATTTTTCACAGAAATCTGATATGATTCTTTTAATTTTAGTTGGGTATGTTGTAATATCACCCATCTCATTTCTTATTCAGGTTATTTGGTTCCTCTCCTGTTTTTCTTTTGTCAGTTTGGCTAGTGGTTTATCAATTTTGTTAGTTTTTTCAAAAAAAAACAGCTTTTGGTCTTGTTAATTCTTTTCATTGTTTTCTATTTCTTTTAGTTCAGCTCTAATTTTTAGTTTTTTTTTTTTTTCTGGTGCCTGTGAGTTTCTTTTGTTGCTCTCTTTCTATTTGTTCAAGTTGTGGGGATAATTCTTTGATTTTGGCCCCTTCTTCGTTTTGGATGTGTGCATTTATTGATATAAATTGACTTCTGAGCATTTCTTTCACTGTATCCCAGCGTTTTTACAGGAAGTGTTTTCATTCTCATTGGAATTTCTTTGTTCCATCCTTAATGACTTCTATAATGCAGTCTTTTGTTTTGTTCAGTTTCCAAGTGTCTGATTTCTTTTCCCTGCTTTTCCTGTTATTGATTTCCACCTTCATGCCCTTATGGTCAGAGAAGATGCTTTGTAATATTTGAATGTTTTGGATTCTGCTAAGGCTTACTTTATGCCGTAATATGTGGTCTTCTAGAGAATGTCCATGTGCACTAGAAAAGAAAGTATACTTGGCTGCTGTCGGTCGGAGTGTTCTGTATATGTCTATGAGGTCAAGTTCGTTGATTGTGGCATTTAGGTCTTCCGTATCTTTATTGAGCTTCTTTCTGGATGTCCTGTCCTTCACCAAAAGTGGTGTGTTGAAGTCTCCTACTATTTTTGTTTTGTCAGAAATTAATAACTCAATAAATATTAACTGTCCTGATTTTTGTTATTGATTTTAATATTATTATTTTCTCTTTTAATTAATTTATTCAGGGTTACCAGAATTTGACTTATATTTCTACTTTCACTTTCTTTTTTCTCATATTATTGACTATATCCATAGGTATATGCCTGTTTGAAAATAAAATTCAAATATCCCTTCATAGATTGGTTTGACAATCCTAGTATAATTATATAATTGTGTGGTTTGTCTATCTAACCACATTGCACATGCAAACAGGATGTGCCTCAGACTACCAGACAACTAGGAATGAGGCATGTACAACCACTGGCATCAACCATTCCATGAGTGCTACGGCCATCTGTGATCAAGACATTTACACAATATTGGCAAAGTGAAAGCCACTATTATTATTTCCAGAAAGCAAACAGTAAACAGTAAAACAAATTCTCAAAGCAGATCTGCTTATTCTTCTCCAAACTACTCATATTCTTTCTAATATCACTGTACTGGCACATTGTGTTTCTGGTCAAATGTTGTCTTCATGTCACCACTGCCTCTGGCTGCCACCATGTTACCCGGGACACCTGCATGGCTTCCGAGGCTTCTGCTCTGCCCCTGGGCCTCACTGGGCCTTGCTTCACTAATGGAAAGACCCCTGCACAGGATCTCCTGAGCCTCTGCCACTGGGCCCTTCTTGACCTATGCTGCTGCCTCCTACCATGCTACCCAGGCCAGAGTGGTTCTCTGTCTTGCTGCCGTGATACCAAGTCCTACCCTGCATGAGGGAATGTATTGTTCCCACCACGATGCCCAAAGGGGGAAGGAAGCAAATTACACCAGCCACACTCAGGTCTCTGTCCCGCAGGTACAACTGTTGCAGTACTTTAGTAGGAGGCACAACCCTGCACAAAGACACTCAGTTCTCTCTCTATGGACCAGCAAGCCCACCATCCCTGTCTTCACTGTTACAACTCTCTCTTCTTAATATAGGGAGTTCTCAATGCAGGGACCCTGGGTCCAAAGGATGCACTCCACTCTACGCTCTTTTTGATGGTAGTGAGGGGCCCCAGAACCTCTGTGGATTTGGCCCTTATATAAGCCTAACAGAATAGGAACAGCGACCAATCTCCTAGTTGGACCACAAAGGGCACAATCCCATTAAGTGAATTTTCAATCCACTAGTTTTGTAGTAAATCTACTAATACCTTGCAAAATTTTGGCCCAGACAATCATTTTGTGAAATTACAAGACCAGGGCTAGAAAAGCCATATAAAAGTGATTCATTGCACGGCAATAATTCAGCCCATTTTCTTAACCCTTAACCAGTTCATAAGCAGAGCTGTAACAAATCAATTAGTTAATGCTTATTATATTTTGATTATGTAGCACAGCATCTTATAACCTCCCATATTGGAGCTCCTGAGTGGTGCAAACAGTTATACTGTATAATCTCCTGGAGCAGAGCCCCTGGGTGGTACAGTTAACATGTTCAGATGCTAACTGAAAAGACGGAGGTTCAAGTCCACCCAAAGGCACCTCGGAAGAAAGACCTGGTGATCTACTTCTGAAAAATCACCCATTAAAAACTCTACAGAGCACAGTTCCACTCTGACACACACAGGGTTGCCATGAGTCAGACATAACTCAATGGCAACTGATTTTTAGTGTTTTCTGTTGCAAGAAAAAGACATTAAAAAAAAAACTCTCATTACTGTACGTCAGTTCATAAGTCAACATATCCTGCTAAAGCAGAGAAGAAAAGAGATAATGAAATTATACTTATTTGATAGATCTGGTGCTTTATATTTATTCCATACCTGAAACCAAAACCAAACCCATTGTCATCAAGTCTATTCCAACTCATAGCGACCCAGTAGGACAGAGTAGAACTGCCCCATGGAGTTTCCAAGGAGCTTCTGGTGAATTTGAACTGCTGGCGTTTTGGTCAGCAGCTGAGCTCTTAACGACTGCACTACCAGGGCTCCTTATTCTATACAGTAGCCCCTAAAAATAATCCTATGGAAGAGGCATTATTATGCCCCTTTTACAGATGATTAAACTGACGCTCAGAGAGGTTATATAACAGGCCCAAAATATATAGCTAGAAAGTTTCAAGACTGGAAAAGTTCAATTCGGTCATGGCCTTTTGTTGGGTAAGACATGTCTAGAAGTCCACTCTATTCCCCACATCATTACCAGCTCTTTCTTGACACATTAGTTATTGTGAAATTTTAGGTTAACAGGATTGTGGACTAAGTATATTTTCTAGGTTTGAGTTAAGTGCTTTATGCATCGTATCTCATTTAATACTAATAATATTATAAGGCAAGCATCATATTCAAAATAATCCCATCCTGACTTTAGCATGTTGATAAAACAGGCCATTATCTTCAGAGATCAAATATCCTGAAATTTTAAAATAATCCTGTATGGAGGTGATAAATGAGGAGAGTATGTGGTCATCTGTATTCTTCCAAATGCTTTCCCACGAGCATTTCTGCAGCCTGAAGCTCAGGAATCCCTAAGGCTTTAGCCAGGTGCCTTGTATTTTATACCGGCAACAGAGGCATTGGTGGGCATCCAAACGGTGATCTGGGAACCAGAGGCTTAGAGTATTCCACACCTCCTGCACGGTGGCTCCTCTGATGCAGGTTAGTGCTACGACTCCTAGACTGAGTGCTTACAACCGGGGATGGTATGCGCTAATGCTTTCACTGTGGCGCACTTAATTTCTGTAATTTTAAAAACTATATCACAATCATACTATTTGGAAAGCACAGAAATTAAAGCACCTGGATTGCACTTGGTAACATCATAACTATTCCTTTTATATTCTTCCATATATATTTTTTACAATTTGAAAAATATTGTTTATACAATTAGCATGATATCTAAGAGTGTTCCAGCTGTTATATTGTGTTCTATGGGAAATATATTAGTTCTATAATAGTTCAGGATGCACATTGTGGAAAACCTTGCAAAATAAGCCCTTTGTGTTTACAGGGTCTCCTCCCATCCCTTCTTTTTTAGTCATATTTTAGAACGATATCCACAAGGTATGGCAATGCTTCAAGGGACAAGACTAGCTCTCTGGCTCTCACTCCATATTGCCAAATTGACTAATAAAGGATTTTTCACTTTTACCCTGAGGTTAATCTTCATTGCATTCCTACTGGTAATGAATATCATAAAGAGACATTGAGTGTATAATGTTTGAATGCATAGAAATTATAAAAATTTGGTTTAAACTATGTATTAATGTCCAGTGAGAAAAAACATCCTTTCATGATTATATTGCACTAATGTATCTTTATCAAATTGTAATTATGAAAATAATATTACAGGTATTTCCCAGTGTAAGACAGGGTTCCATTCTGAAGACTCTGTCATAAGTCAGCTCTGATATAAGTAGAATATCTAATTTTTTTTAAATATTCATTATTTTTGTCTCCTATTAACAGTATCTTTATAAATCCAATCTTTATTTGTCTTTGGGATTGGCAAGAGAATGATAACATCAACAAATTACGTGCTACAACGTTATATGTAGTACATATTACTAATAATAAGATGTACAAAGATAAAAAAAAGGATAGTCATAGGGCAGTTCGTTGTAACTCAAATATGTCTTAAGTCGGGGACAATCTGTACTAAGCTTTTAGGAAAGTTGAGTCTTAGTTAACACTCTGACTCTAAGGTAAATGGATGCATGTATCTGATTCTATTAAATTCTCTGTTCATGAATTTCTCTTTGGGAAAAAGTTTGTGTAGAGATAAAATTTATGTTTGATAACATACTAAATATAAATAATTTAATTAAACATTCTACATGCACTATCTTTTTTCATTTTTACAAAGTAAGACAGTTACCCATTTTAAATACACTAACCTGAGACACACAGTTTATAAGAGAGGTGCCTAACTTCACAGAACTCACAGTTGCTCCAGTGAGCTCCAGCAGATTTTCCAGACTGAGATGCACTAGGAAGAAAAGGCGAGCGATCTACTTCTGAAAAGTCAGCCAAAGTGAACCCGATGGATGGCAATAGTCCGATCAACAACCGATTATGGGAATGGTGCAGGACTGGGCAGCATTTTGCCCGGGGTAGCCGTGTGTTAGGTGACTTAATGGCATCTAACAACAGCGATGTGTTTGAGGGTCCATTCTTCATTTATGCTGTTTGTTTTATTCAAAAAGTTTTTTTTCTTTATTTATGTTGTCTGTTTTATTCAAAAAGTTTTGTCATTATTAAGATAATAATTGGAACAAAAAACTGGCTGGCAAGCCCAAAATAACTGTGGGGAGTTTACTTTCATGACCAGGATTTTGGACCCATGCTTCCTACTTTTGAGACCAGGGAAAAATAAGTTAATCTAACCCTCCAGTCCTTCATCTGCAAATCTGAAACAGTGACAGTTTACCTCATTTAGTTGTTGTGACATTGCATGAGGCAATGCATATCCAGGGTTAACATAGTACTTGGGACATTGTTTGCTACAGTTATAAAAATCCTTGTTATGTCTGAGTTACTCCATCTATATCATGCAGATGTGAAGTAAGAGAGTCATTTTGTCTTGGAATTGTTTTGGATTGAATTGAAGAAATGAACATACTAGTGCCAGGCCAGAATATTGGACAGGTGGGTATGTAACACAGAGTGTACCTTTGAGAAAGGGGAAGCTTTGCTAATTCTGGGAACTCCACATTGAGGTAGACAGAAAAATGTGACAATGAATCTAAAAGTACTCTGAGCTCTCTGCAATTACCCACTTTATACAACTAGAAAATAAATGGGAATACATTTTTATCCTCTTTTAAATTGTACAGAAATATTATGGACAACTAGAAGTTTATCTGACCTACATACCCTCTTCTACTTTGGTAGTGTGGAATTACACAGAATTGAAATCACTTGGGAACAACTGCCTTTTTGATGTGAAATACGGATAATATTTTCTCTTTTTACCTGCTATTTTAAGAAATTTTGATTGAATTTTGAGACATTATTGAATTTGTGGCAAGTTTCATGGTATCTATTACAATTCTTATAACACATTGAATATTAAAGGCATGAGAACACATTGTAAAATTAATAATCAAGTAACCTAATAGCCTTGGAATAATTAAATTTACCATGGTCATGAGTGTTTCCTCTATGTTCAAAATAAATTCATAGAAGGTAGACAGACAGAGGGCAGACAGAAAAATCTCAAGGAACACAGAAAACATGTCACTTATGCTGAAAAATGAAGACTGATATGTAATGATATTTTTGTTCTTTGGTATGAAATAAGTAACATTACATTACATGTGAGTTATGGGAAAATACTAATTTTACTTTCAAAATATTTTGGTAGGAAACATCTATGTATGGCCAATAACAATATAATAATGATAATAATTAATAACTTTTTAGAGCTATCTTCTTGTGCATGCATTCTCCAATGTACTTATATACATTTTATTTTGTAGTTATCAAATAATCCTATAGTAGATACTATTATGTCATCTCATTTTGCACATAATGAAACTGAGGTTTAAGCATATTGCTCAAATTTATCCAGCTACTAAACAGTGGCATAGGTATTCAAACTCCAGAAACCTGGCCATTAAATATGTACTTCTATGTTCAGACAACCTTCAGATGAATACAGCTACCAGTTTAAATGTTTATTATTAGATTAGTCATGTAACTTTTCTGAACTTCGTAATTTATACTGATTAAATGTGAAATATACATATATTTCACATTATATGAACTGTTTGTCCAGCGAATAGAATGCCTGATATGATAATATTTTCAAATACAGTTAATTTAAAATAATTTCATCTTAAATTTAAATCTACAGAAGACTTTCAAAATCATATTCATTGAATCTTGGCATCTGAGAAACATTGGAAAGCTGCCCTTAAGCTCAGGGCCTTAGCAGGTGGTTATCAAATCGCCAAAGCAGAGAATGAGCCAGATGGAAACAATTGAAAACAGTGCTCCAGTACAGCTGTCTACCAAAGTCTGCGAATTTTCCCAGTCTAGAAACAAGGAGAGTGGCTCATAGGAAAGTAAGTGACCTTCCCCAAATATAACACGTATTTGTGAACAAAATATGGACAGGTCTTTAGAGTTCTGACTCCTAGTCTTCGTGTTATTTAATCAACTCGTAACTCGTATGTCTATACCCAGTGTGCCCTGACCCAGGGCAGGCTTAAGTGAATGAATTTTGCATGTCACGACCTCCAGTTCAGCGGCAGCCAGAGACACAGACCTGTCCATCCACCCAATGCAGTGAGAAACGCTAACAAAGAAAATAGATTAGAAAAGGAAAATGTTTCCTTAAAAATAGAAAGTCATATGAATTTAAAAAGTAATAGGAAAACACAGCTTACCTGAAACTAATGGGAAAGTGAATACATTATTTAAAAAAAAAAAATCTACAGACACAGACTACTTTACACCTGTGTTTTAGTGGCCTTTAAGAACACTGATTATCCCTCTTTTGTTTAAAAAAAAAAAAATCAGAGACTACAAATTAAAAGATGAACTATAGCAATACATTTTGTGAGTTTAATATGTTTAATATTCATGCATGCAAAGACAGTACAATGTAATATTAAATCAACAATGATCATAGATTCAAACAACTTATATACCAATAACAAGTTGTTTGATCCAAATAACATTGAAATTGTTTAAAATGGTAGCCTATTAATGAAATGCAGAACATTAATATTAAATTATTAATATCATATAAGTATCCCAAATATATGTAATATAAAACGCAAAACTTCAGTCCAAAATAACAAAAATGTCAAATATATAAAATCAACTGGAGAAGATATTCACAATGCATATAAATAACAAGTTATAAAGATATATAAATTAAATATATAATTAAATATATAAATTACAAAATACATGGGAAATTCTTTAAATTATTAAGAAAAAGCCAAACAATCTAGAAACCATGAATTAGAGATATTCACAGTTTGCAGAAGAAATCCAAGAGGTCGATGAATAGATTAAAAGAGTTTCTGCCATGTAACTTAAGTGACATGCAATTTAAATTTATTTTCACACTTACATGATTGCTGTTAATTATCGCATCTAACAGTAAAATATGTGGAGGAATTATCACACAAATTGACAGTTGACTGGAGTATAAAAGGTGGAGATGCAATTATCTTAAACCCAAAATATTCTAGTAAAATATTTACTTGAGAAAATATTGCCACATGCACAAGGATATGGGTTATATTAACAAAAGATTGGAAAGAAGCTAAGTATTCTTAAATAAACATTATATATATATACATCTATATTTATATATATAAATTGCATATATATGATGTAATAAAATTTGGCAGTAGTTAAAAATATATTAAACTGAATATATATTTCACTCAAAACATATATATTTGAGGGAACAAAGCATAAAAGAATGATATGCTCACTATTATAGCATATTTATATCAATTTTGAAAAATGGAACATCTACATATTTTATTGATATGAAAGTCAATGTTGGTATATACTAAGAATCAAAAAATTTTAATATGTATTAAAGGTGTGAAGATCATAGACCATTCACAAAATTTGCAATGTTTTCCAAATAAATTACAGAAAAACTAAAAAAGGATTTACTACACCACAGATTATGAATGAAGTCCAAACATAATACTGTTGGTAATCCTGAATTCACAGCTCTCTCTGACAATTTGAATTTGTGAGCAAAAGACACCACCTACCTAAGTATAATAGGTGAATCCATTTACATGTGCATCCATTCCTACCACCAAAAATACTTAGACGTAAAAGAAACGGAAGTTATAGGTTCTAGTGAAAAGAGGAGCTATTCTGAAAGTGAATGAGTACCTGTATATTTTACCTGTGGGAGATGTTGGACCTCAGGTTCATTATATGAGAATATCATTTGGATAAGTCATAATCAATGGATTAGTTTTTGTCTTCTACTTTTAGAAGTATAAGATTATTGATGTCCAAATTTATGTGAAAATTGCATGCAATACAAATTATGTTCATTTATGAAATTATTAACTTTTTTGAATGGATAAAACCCAAACACCTGTGCTGTCAAGTCAATTCTGATCCTATAGGACAGAGTAGACCTGCCTCATTGAGTTTCCAAGGAGTGGTGGTGAGTTTGAACTGCCAACCTTTTGGTTAGCTGCCGAAAACTTAACCACTGTGCCACCAGGGCTCCCTTAGAATGGATATATTATATATTAAATTAAAATCAGCAGCATTGTTTGAGAACATAATACATAAAAGTTTAAATGTTGAGGGGGTTCTAAACTTAATGAGATGTAGGCACCATGATCAGGAAAGCAAGTCATGATAATATAAATGATATGGCGATGGGTACAGTAGTATCTGTGGTGGCTGAAAGCCTAGTGTGTTTAGAGCACAGGCTGCATGTAAGTGTGGAATAGAGAATTTTTGCTTTTGTTTTTTCCCCATCAAACTTAGTTTTATCAGTTGTAATTTATTTGTCTTGATATTGAAGAAAATCATGTGAGAATCCATTAAGCAAATATCTAAAACACATGCAAAAGTAATAACTATAGGCATATCACCTCAATACCTACTAAAGTGCATAAATCTGAATTTCCTTCAATATAGAAATACCCAGAGTGTAAAGAACTCGGATTGCATAAGTAATATTTCTTAACACCATGAGTAAATTACATGTGGCATACTGACAAATTATTAAAAAACAATAGAGGTGTAAGTTGTAGTACTGTACATGTATGTTATCTAATTTTGTGTGAATAAAAAATAATGTATAGTAACAGCAGAGATGGATAGTACTATGCTATGGCAAAAATCTTGTTTGTAAGTGAAAGATTAAAGTAGCAATTAGCCCTCCAAGTCTGAGATTTCCCAAGTCATTTGATCAAGTTTTCATAAAGATATGTACAAGCTTCCTTTAAAAAAAAAAAAAAAAAATTTTTTTTTTTTTTTCCTTTTAAACAAATCTTATTTCTGCATCATTTTACATCTTTCAGGCACCAGTAGAGCCATGGTCAATGCAAACGGCACCACAGGAATAAACTTCATTCTTCTAGGGCCTTTAACCACACACAGATCCACCTATTCCTGTTTGCCATGGTGCTTATGATCTTCATCACCTCACTGATGGGCAACACCCTTATGATCATTCTCATTCATGTGGACCCTCAACTCCACATGCCCATGTACTTCCTGCTTAGCCAGCTTTCTTTCATGGACATGATGCTGGTCTCCACCATCGTTCCCAAAATGGCAGCCAACTACCTGATGGACACTAGGTCTATCTCTCCCACTGGCTGTGGAGTCCAGATCTTCCTGCTTCTCACTCTGGGAGGGAGTGAATGCTTCCTCTTAACGGCCATGTCCTATGACCGCTATGTGGCCATATGTCACCCACTGTGCTACCCCATTCTCATGAGTCAGAAGCTCTGTTTACTCGTGACGTCAGGTTCCTGGCTCCTGGGAGGGATCGATGGGCTGATGCAGGCTGGTGCCACTTTGAGCTTCCCTTACTGTCACTCACAGGAAATCAATCACTTTTTCTGTGAAGCACCATCACTGGTACGCCTTGCCTGTGCTGACACCACGATTTTTGAGTTTTTCATGTATGTCTGCTGCATTCTGATGCTCTTGATCCCTTTGTCTCTCATTTTGGCCTCATACAGCCTTATCCTGGCTGCAGCGCTCCACATGCGGTCAGCTGGAGCGCAGAAAAAAGCCTTTAAGACCTGCTCCTCTCACCTGGTGGTTGTGGGACTCTTCTATGGCACCATCATGTTCATCTACATGAGGCCCAAATCTAACGATTCAGAGGACCATGATAAGGTGGTCTCAGCTTTTTATACCATCTTCACACCTGTCTTGAACCCCCTTATATACAGTGTGAGAAATAAAGAAGTCAAGGGTGCCTTGAGGAGGTGGCTGGAGAGACATTTTATGTGATATCAATGCTGAGCATAATTTGCCAAAAGGGCAGCAACCAAACTGGATACAGGTTACATTTCTAAAATATTGTTTTGCTATTTTGTTCATCCCATTTAAATTCTTCTTTTTGTGTTATCAAGTTATTTTGCTCTTACTTTGCCAATCTGGCTCCATTGTTCCTATGTGATTGTTTTTATATATGGTAAACTAATTAAAAATTATATTTGTCCTCCTGTCATAACTTGCAGTGGTGTTTTTGCTCTGAAATTAGGGCTCTGGCAATAAGTATGAGTGATTGAGTTTCTAAATGGCATATGATACGTGCATAATTTGTATTTTTTGATAAATAATGGAAATCATTAATTTTGATGGGGATAATACCTTTTGAAAACTAAATGTAGATCCTAAATCACATAATGAAGATAAAATAAATTCAAATGAAATAAGGACCCAATGTGACCATCAAACATAAAATACGTAAGAAGACATCAAGAAATATTTGCAAAATGTTGCTGTGGGAAGATTTGTTAAAGAAACTTCCAGACAGAATATAAAAATGCTAATTGGCTTTTCATGACCTATGTTAAAACGTAAGAGTAGAGAGATGAGCTGAAGAAAAAAATATATTGTGTACAAAGGAGTCAGTACACAGTGGATTCAAAAATAAAACTTTCTTTCAGCAAAGAAGTCTCAAATTAAGAAAGGGCCTCAGGCCAAAGATCCAACACAAGTTGTGACTCTAAAATCATTTATTAAGGCTTCAGGACGATTTAAGACACTGTACCTTAAATAAACATCCAAAGAGACAAAAGACCTTCTATAAATCTTGAGAGTCTTGTAGGTTCTCTTTTGTTAAAAATAAATAGGACTACTAAAATGTTTTAGGGCACTGTAGTGCAGCAGAGTCACAGGAAGCCCAAGGTTGGTAGTTGTGGGTTATGCCTAATGGAGTAAATTCCAGTAAGATTCACGGAAAACTCGCAATGTTTGCAAGCATGTTTTTCTGACAGAAATACCACTAGTTTGGTCTGAGTAAGCTGATTGAGGTGACTACTCAGTTTTCTTATGGTAGAGCAAGGGTGACTCAGAAAGCAGAGGCAAAAATCATGTAGAATAATTCCCAGAGAATCACACTGAATCTTAGTTAAGGAGCTGGCAACAATTTCTACCAGAATTTTAGAATTGCAAGTGACTGTATGCTACCCCATTCCCTATTTTAAGAAATGTCTTAAGAGTAATTGTGTTGGTGCAATTATATAATCCCCATGCTGTGACAAAGAGAGAAACCAAGACTTCTGGTGCACATCCCCAGCTGAGAGCCCAGCCAAATTCAAAGCCATTTTTTTCAGTCCTTGGTGGCACATCATGCAAGTGTATCTTTCAGCTCCCAGTTGAGCCACTTCCACTGATGTTGCATGGAGCGGAGATGAGCTGTCCCTGATGAAACCTGCTGAAATTGCAAATTCATTTGCAAAATAAATAATTGTTGTTTTAAACTGCTGTGCTTTGTGGATACACACACACACGCACACACTGGAATAGTGCTCAGGTGAATATATGTGTTACCTAAAACCCATAATAAAGGTATGAACTACATTTGAATAAAAGGGGTTATAATTCTCTTTCCCTACTTCATATAATCTGGAACCATTGTTCTGAAAATAATATTTTTATCTGTTTAGAATTATTTTATATTACAGAGAAGTCTTACCACTTCGGCTTTGATTAAAGTTTTAAGATGTTCTAGAAGTGAAAAATCAAAAACAATGTGGTTGAGGAAAACCACTTAGATTTTTCCGTGAGAGGGCCAGGGGTTGCCGTCTGGGATCAGTCAACTAAGAACATGTACCTTGGGTAAGTTAGCTTCTCTGATATACAGCTATTCTGTCTATAAAAACAGCATTCCTAAAATTAAAAATATATATACAATCAAGATTAGATTTAAGTTAGTAATGTGAAAAGAACATGACAGAGACTTCAGTGCCTGGAAACATGGCAGATGAGGTATCATACCCAACACACAGAGCTAGTTGAACAGATAGATAGACAGACTTGGAAACAGATTATAGGCATGTGGATCTAAGTTTTTCTTTCATGCATTAAAGAACTGCATATATATACCACAGACACACACATACACAAACAAAAACAGTAATTAGAAAAATAAGGCAGAAGGAAGTAGCTTCTTTACCAGAATATTAGTCAAAGGAAATAAAAAAACAATGCTGTATCAACTTTCATGGCTCTGTGTTTCATAGACAACAGGAGATAAACTACAAGGCCCCTAAAGGTGAGGATTCAGAAGAACTCTGAATAAACCGGGGAATGTAAGGGACAACACAATTCCGACTGAGTTAGCTAGAAATTAACCTCCCAGCTCCTCAAGTAGGTCCAGGAACTCTGCAGAAAATTCTTTCTCAGTGAATGGCACCAAGTAGAGTGGCTGAGAACTCGGTCAAGAACTTGTAGGTCACATAAAAAGCCCATAATTGTCTGCTGGAGAGAGAGGTCCCATGGAGCAGCATTGCGGCACTAGACATGGGAGTGAAGAAGTATTCTTGGACATCCAGCCCAATAGGTTTTCAGATGACTCCAGCCAGTATCTGATTGCAACTTCAAAACAGACATTCTAGCAGGGAACCAACCCACTCAACCCAGAATCCTGGGGAGATAATAACTTATTGTTTTAAACTGCCAAGTTTTGTGGTGTTTTGTTAGACAGCAATAGCTGTGAAGATATGAGTTAAAATATATAATACCTTTTATTGTTTGAGTAGATGAAGTTGTAATAAAATTAGTTTTTGATTAATTAAGTGTATGGTACATTGTCCTAGATTATCACTAAACATAAAGAAGTAAAGTGCATATTGTCTTAAATGACACAAAGAAATCGTGAAATGCAAAAAAATAATCAATCCAAAGAAGACAGGAATGAGATGAAGGGGGGACACAGAGAAGATAAGTAACTAAAAATCACTACATTGAATAATATCAGTTTTTTTTAATTTAAAATAAAAAAACTAATAAGCTGAAAAACATAAGTTTTTCAGCAAATGTAAATAGACTAAATGTTCCGAGCAAAGAATCTAGACTGGAGAAAACCTTTTTGTATTTTAATTGTTGTTGTTAGGTTCCTTCATGTGGGTTCCTACTCAGTGCGACCCTATGTGCATCATAATGAAACACTGCCCCATTTTGCCCCAACCTAACTATCATTTCTATGTTTGAGCCCATTATTGCGGCCACTGTGTTAATCCCTCATTTTTGCTGACCCTCTACTTCACCAAGCATGATGTCCTTCTCCAGGGACTGGTTCCTCCTTATAATATGTCCAAATTACATGGGACGAAATCTCGCCATCCTCACTTCTAAGGAGCATTCTTGCTGTACTTCTTCCAAGACAAATTTGACCATTCTTTTGACAGTCCATTTTATATTCAATATTTTCCACCAACACCGTGATTCTAAGGCATCGATTCTTCTTTGGTCTTCCTTACTCATTGTCCATCTTTCACATGCAGAAGTGGCAAAAGGCAACTGAAAATACAATGGCTTGGGTCAGGTGCACCTTAGTCCTCAAAGCGACGTTTTTGCTTTTTAACACTTTAAAGAGGGCTTTTGCAGCCAATTTGCCAAATGCAATACATCCTTTGATTTTTTGACCTCTGCTTCCATTGGAGTTAATTGTAGATCAAAGTAAAATTAAATCCTTGACAACGTCAGTATTTTCTCCATTTATCACGATGTTGGTTACTGGTCCAGTTTTGAGGATTTTTGTTTTCTTTATTTTGAGGTGTAATTCATACTGAAGGCTGACGTCTTTGATCTTCATCAGCAAGTGCTTCAAGTCCTCTTTACTTTCAACAGGCAAGGCTGTGTGTTCTGCATATTGCAGGTTGTTAATGAGTTTTTCTCTAATCCTGATGCTGCCTTCTTCATATAGTCCATCTCAGATCATTTGCTGAGCATACAAATTGAATAAGTATGGTGAAAGGATACAATCCTGACGCACATCTTTTCTGATTTCAAACTAAGCAGTGTCCCATTGTTGTGTTCCAGTTACTGCCTCTTGGTCTATGTAGAGAATCCGCATGAGCAAAATTAAGTGTCCTGGAATTCCCACTCTTTGCAATGTTATCCAAAATTTGTTATGATCTACTCAGTCAAATGCCTTTGAATAGTCAATAATTAACACAGAAAGATCTTTCTGTTCCACAGTCAGCCCCTGGCCTTGTTCTGACTGATGATATTGAGCTTTTCCTTTGTCTCTTTCCATAGATGTAGTCGTTTTGACTTCTGTGTATTCCATCTGGCGAGGGCCATGTGCATAGTTGCCGTTTATGTTGGTGAAAAAAAGGTATTTGCAATGAAGAAGTCATTGGTCTCGCAAAACTCTATCATTCAATCTCCGGCATTGTTTCTATCACCAAGGCCATATTTTCCGACTACCAATTGTTCTTCTTTGTTTCCAACTTTCACATTCTAATCACCAGTAATTACCAATGCATCCTGATTGCATGTTCAATCAATTTCAGACTACAGAAGCTGAAAAAAATCTTCAATTTCTTCAACTTTGTTCTTAGTGGTTGCTGCGTAAATTTGAATGATAGTCATATTAACTGGTCTTCCTTATAGGCCTATGGATATTATCCTATCACTGACAGCACTGTACTTCAGGATAGACCTCGAATTGTTCTTTTTGACGATAAATGTAACACCATTCCTCTTCAAGTTGTCATTTCTGGCGTAGTAGGCTATGTGTTGTCCAATTCAAAATGGCCAATACCAGTCCATTTCAGCTCACTAATGCCTAGGATATCGATGCTTATGTGTTCCATTTCGTTTTTGAAGATTTCCAATTTTCCTAGATTCATACTTCGTATATTTCAGGTTCCAAGCATTAGTGGTATTTTCAATTGCCTCATATGCATGTGAAAGATGGACAATGAATAAGGAAGACTGAAGAAGAATAGATGCTTTTGAATTGTGGTGTTGGCAAAGAATATTTAATATACCAAAAGAACAAACAAATCTGTCTTGGAAGTAGTACAGCCAGAATGCTCCTTAGAAGCCAGGATGGTGATACTGCATCTAACATACTTTGGCCATGTTGTCAGAAGAGATCAGTCCCTGGAGAAGGACATCATGCCTGGTAAAGTACAGGGTCAGCTTAAAAGAGGAAGACCCTCAATGAGATGGATCGACACAGTGTCTGCAACAACGGGCTCAAGCATAACAACGATTGTAAGTATGGCACGGGGCCGGACAGTGTTTCTTTCTGTGGTACATAGGATCGCTATGAGTCGGAAGCGACTCCACTGCACCTAATAACGACAACAATAAACATCTTTCTGGTATTCTCAGCTTTTAGCCAAGATCCACTGGACATCAGCAATTATATCCCTCCTTCCGTGTCATTTTCTTTATTTTTTTTCTTTCAAATCAGGATTTTTCTATTTTAATATTTATTTAACCACAACTTATTTTTAAAAAAGAAAAGAAAAGAAAGGGAACATATATCTGTGTACCCAAAGCCTAGCACACAGAGCACATGTTTCTTGTAGATCAGAGTCATTATACATGGTTGTCTGCCCAATGGATCAGAATCAAGTCATACAGAAATACAGCTGTATATGGCTTCAGTATGTCATATCTTCTTTGACAAGACAAGTGATGGAACTTACCATTGTGCCAGTTGGGTAGTGCTCACATAGTTCATCTGAAGAGTTAGTGTTTCTTACTCTTTGGTCTGCCATCCCAATGATCCAGATCTTTCTTCATTATAATACCCTGATTCCATTATCCTTTGAAATCCTTCCACTGGCTATATACTTACATATTCAAATTTATCTCTCTAGGTTTATAGTCTCAGTCTTCCTCAATACATTTAATCAATTAATATATAAAAACAGAACCACCGTGGCCAGAAGTAGAACTGAAGTTAATGTAACAGTGGTTAAGAATTTCAACCTAGGTTTACATTCCTACCCATTACTATCCACAGGACTCTGGATGTGATAATAGCACCTACTTCATGGGGTTAATACGGGCATGGAATGAGCAATGTATGAAAAGTACTTGGTACTGTTCCTGACAGTGCACAATAAATGTTGTAATTATAATTAACAATGCACATGTTATAATTGTTATTATGTGATAGCAATGATGGAAATAACAGTAATTCCCAAATGTTATCAGGTAGATATTTTGATTTTTCTCTCTTTTTTTTTAATTATGCTTTAGATGAAGATTTACAGAGCAAATTAATATCTCATTAGGCAATAAATACACATACTGTTTTGTGACATTGGTTGCCAACCCTACACCATGTCAACATTCTACCCTTGTCAACCTTGGGTTCCCCATTATCAGCTTTCCTGTTCCCTCCAACCTTCTCATCCTTGCCCCTGGGTTGGTGTGCCCATTTAGTCTTGATTTGTTTTACGGGTCTGTCTAAATTTTGGCTGAAGGGTTAACCTTCGGAGTGACTTCAGTACTGATTTAAAAGGACACTTAGGGGCCATACTCTCGAGGTTTCTCCAGTCTCTGTCAGACCAGTAAGTATGGTCTTTTTTTGTAAGTTATAGTTTTGTTCTGCATTTTTCTCCAGTTCTGTCCTGGACCCTCTATTGTGATCCTTGTCAGAGCAGTCGTTGGTGGTAGCTGGGCACCATCTAGTTATGCTGGACTCAGTCTGGTGGAGGCTGTGGTAGTTGCGGCCCATTAGTTTCCACATCCTTTTCTGAATCGGCTTGAATTTCTGGCAGTTTCCTGTTGATGTACTGCTGCAGCCATTTTTTAATTATCTTCAGCAAAATTTTACCTGAGTGAAATTTTAAGGAGGCATATTTAAATATAAAGACAAAGAATACATGAAATTTAAAAGGTCAAAAAGATACCTAAGACAAATATTAATTAAAAGGAAATATGGTTTAGCTATAAAATATTAAACAAAGCAGATTTTAAGAAAAAAAAACTCTAGATATGAAGATGCTCACACACACCATATAAGACAGGCTCTATTTTTTTTTGGATTATTAGCTTGGAGTCCTGGTGGTGCAGTGGTTAAAAGCTGAGCTGACACTTATCAAAAGGTTGGCAGTTCAAATCCACCAGCTGCTCCTTGAAAACCCTACAAGGCAGTTCTGCTTCGCCCTATAGGGTTGCTATGAGTTGTAATTGACTCAACATGATTGGTTTTTATTTTTTCATATTAGCCAGCATGTTTTGTAATGCTCCTTGGTTTTCAGATACTTTCACTGACTTTATTTGACTCTATACCAAGGAGAACTACATTTCCCAAGATCCTTTGCCAGCATATTTCTTGTAGGAAATCACAATGTAAGACTGTCAGAAGATTAGAAAGGCTATAGGACAGAAGTCAGCAAATTTCTCCTTCTCTCTTTCCCCACTTCAACTATAGTTCCTGGAAGTAACCGTGGCTCGCCATGATTTCACTTTGAATAAATAGCCACTCTCTTCATGGTTTCAAATATTGTCTGCTGGTCCTCACCTTGGTTCTGGGTTCTGCATGAGGGCCCCACCCATGGGGTCCTGGAAGCCATCTTGTCCTGCTGTTTGACAGTTTTCTGGGTGTTGGGAGCAACATACTGATGGGAGTCTCTAAGTTGATTCAGCTTCCCTTGTTTGGTTCCTTGATTCCTTCATCTCCTATTGAAGTACTTATCTGAATTCTGTTCTCTCTTTTGAAATAGCTAGTGATCTCTCTCCTGATAACTGATTTTTAGATGAGGAAATTAGGCTTAGAAGAAAGTTTTTGAAAGAGACAACCTACTGGAGACATTTTCTTCTCATGATGATGGAAGAAACAATAGAGAAATATGAAAATATAATATCGCTGAAACTCTAGGCTTGGAAGTGGTATACAGACACTTTCAGCCACATGCTATTGAGCAAAGTTTATCAAATCACTAGGTTAACGCGTGATGGAGTGAAGAAGTGTGCTCCTCATGTGATCAGCAGAAGGCAGTAAATACTTGTCAAATGATAGTCTCTTTATCACAGACTCCAAACACCATGGGCAGAAAGTTAGTTGAAAAAACTCTTTAGCAACGATAAGAGTATATTCCACAATTATCATGGCAGATAGGAAACCCTGGTGGCGTAGTGGTTAAGTGCTATGGCTGTTAACCAAAAGGTTGGCAGTTCGAGTCCACCAGGCGCTCCTTGGAAACTCTATGGGGCAGTTGTACTCTGTCCTATAGGGTCGCTATGAGGCAGAATCGACTCAACAGCAGTGGGTTTTTTGGGGTTTTGCATCATGGCAGATAAGGCAATATGAATCTTTTAAAAAGCATATCTCAGAGAGAAGATCCAGGGGCTATGCTATCAAAAAAAATGAATGTGAAAACTACTCCAAGGAGGCAGAAAGTGGCCTTATCAGTGACTATTCCTCATCAGAAATATAGTGGGCCTTTAAATGTCTGCCTAATGGAATTTCAGAATTTCTGGGGACCCACGATTCCTGTGGATATCTCATTCTTTCTTTCCTAATACCAGTGTTTATTTCCATTATCCTGTCCCTGTCCAACCAAGACATGCTGGATATTTGGATAACTGGGAAATTTAGATAATTCACAGGTCATCAGATAAAAGATGGACCTTATTGGTGACTGCTTATCACCAAGAGATCATGGGCTTTGAGCTTATTCCATGACTGAACGGGACATTTGGTTGTCTCCTTTGGAGAGGAGTTGGGACCCAGAAGAGTGAACTACTTGATTAGGAATGTTGGTTAATCATCTGGTCTTCATCCTTCCTGGCTCAAGTTTGGATTGCACTTCCCTTTTCTCTGAAGTTAGGTGTGGACTGTGAAACATTAGTGCAAGTGACATGCGTAACCCATGGCAAGAATTTAGAGCCAGCGAGTGAAATTCCATGTTCTTTCCATCTTCCATAAATTGCTGTTGCTTCACAATGAGGGAAGCACCATCAGCCTGTGTCCCTGAGGGAGGACAAATCCCAAGATAACATGCAGCGTGATCCAGAAATCCACTATTGTGGTTTTATGATAGAGATTTTTTTTTAATCACTGGTGTTATACTACAGCATAAACTAGAATATTATAACTAATTGCCCACATTCTAGACAAAAATTCATGTTTGTGATTCCACTCATCTAAAATTAACAAAATCTTGTCATTCCAGTGAGAAATTTGGGAATGTAGCTAAGTACACAGAGGGTAAAATTTCAGTGTTGAAGGGGAATTAGATTTGTGTAAGTGGTAAAGACCAATGTTAAAATAATTTGGTAGTTTTTAAAATTTTTTTCTAACAAAATAAGACATAGACTCTGAAGTAACCCAATCTTCAAAAATACTGATATAGGATAGATGGAAATTACATAGGAGAATACAAAATAAATTCTTTTGTTCTTCTCATATTTTATAGAATAATCTCAGAAATTATACTTTTCATTAAGATTTCTGCCATTTTATTTTCATATCAAAAATATTTGAAAGGTAAAAATAAATATATCCTTCCAGCTTTCAAAAATAATCACTGAGTGTATCACAATAAACTGTTCTCTTAATTTGTTTTATTTCTGGGAGTATGCAATAAAATTGCCAAGGAAAACAATAAGGCATCAGCTGATATACTGGATTATGCAATGCTGAGTATATTCCTCAGCCTCCCTCAGAGGGTGCACATGACCCCTTTCCTCACGAAAGTTGTTCTCACTTGTAAATTACTTTCACAGAAAAACAAACAAATATTTCTAATGCTAAGAAAACGTGGCTGTAGGCATCAGATGATAGTGGGTAAAAAAAAAAAAAAAAGTGGGTAGAGCATCAAAAATCAGAAAAAAAGTATTTCCTTTTTATTAGATGAAATAAATTTCTAAATGTTCACCATCAATACTCATTTTTCTTTTGGTATCTGGAGACCATAAACATCACTATTCATGGCACCATGACCTGCACGGTGACTAATAAATGATAAGTGTTTGATAACCTAATTGTTGACCTAAATAATATGTAAATTGATGGCTATATTTTCTTTTTTTATGTAGCATAAAGTAAGTTCCCTAAAACCCGTTGCCATCGAGTGGGTTCTGACTCCGACCAACCCTATACGACAGAGTAGAACTGCGCCATAGGGTTTCCAAGGAGTACCTGTTGGATTTGAACTGCTAACCTTTTGGTTTGCAGCTGTAGCTCTTAACCGCTATGTTACCAGGGTTTCCAAAGTGAATCCACGGTCTTATATCAAAACTTGCTACTACATTCTGTAAATTGTATTTACAGGCTTGAAGTGGATAAGAAAAGAAATTATAAACAAGAAATTTAAACATGGACTCATTGAGAAAAAATGTATATATATATATATATAGTCCAATCAAATGAATTATTTGCAAGGGAAAAAGAATTAATATTTTGTTATAAAAGCTATGATTGGCAATAAATTTACTTTAAGTGAAATCATAATAGCAAGATATAAAATTGTTCTAAATCGAAATTTTTAAGCTTATTTTAAAAATCATAAACAGAATGAGGGTAATGGGGAAGTTATGGTATATGGAAGCTTTTCAGAAGTAAATATTTAGCAAATGTGTATGGATAACAATTCTTTTTTTTAATATTAAGTATTCTTTTTATTGTGCTTTAAGTGAAAGTTTACAATTCTAGTAAGTTTCTCATACAAAAACTTATACAGACATGGTTAAGGTGATCCTAGTTGCTCTCCCTACAATGTGACAGCACTCTCCTTCTTTCTCCCCTGTATATTTCCTGTGTCCATTCATCCAGTTCCTGTCCCCCTCTGCCTTCTCATCTCGCCTCCAGAGAGGCTTTACCCACACAGTCACAATGTGTCTACTTGAGCTGAGAAGCACAATCCTCACCAGTTTCATTTTATGTCTTATAGTCCAGTCTAATCTTTGTCTGCAGAAGTGGCTTCGGAATGGTTTTAGTTTTGGGCTAACAGAGAGTCCAAGGGCCATGACCTCTGGAGCCCTTCCAGTGTTCAGTCAGACCATTTAGCCTGGTCTCTTTTACTAGAATTTGAGGTCTGCATTCCACTTTTCTCCTGCTCCATCAGAGATTCTCTGTTGTGTTCCCTTAGAGTGCAGTCATTGGTGGTAACCGGGCACCATCTAGTTCTTCCAGTCTCAGGCTGTTAGAGTCTCTGGTTTAAGTGGCACTTTCTGTCTCTTGGGCTCATATTTCCTTGAGTCCTTGGTGTTCTTCATTCTCCTTTGCTCCAGGCGGATTGAGATCAATTGATGCATCTTACATGGCCGCTTGCTAACTTTCAAGACCCCAGACACCACTCATCAAAGTGGGATGTGGAATACTTTCTTAATACGATTTGTTACGTCAGTTGACCTAGATGTCCCCTGAACCATGGTCCCCAGACCCCCACTCTTGCTACTCTGTCCCTCGAAGTGTTTCGTTGTATTCAGGAAACTGCTTAGCTTTTGGATTAGTCCAGTTGTGCTGACTTCCCCTGTATTGTGTGCTGTCCTTCCCTTCACCTAAAATGATTCTTGTCTACTCTGTAATTAGTGAATATCCCTCTTCCTCCTTCCCCATTCTCGTAATCATCAAAGAATGTTTTCTTCTGTGTTTAAACCTTTTCCTGAGTTCTTATAATAGTGGTCTCAAGCAATATTTGTCCTGCGACTGACTAATTTCAATCAGCATAATGCCTTCCAGATTCCTACACATTATGAGATGTTTCATGGATTCATTGTTTTTCTCTATTGTTGCATCGTATTCCATTGTGTGAATATACCATAATTTGTTTATCCATTTATCCATTGGTGGGCACCTTGATTGTTTCCATCTCTTTGCTATTGTAACAGTGCTGCAGTGAACATGGGTGTGCATATATCTACTCTTGTAGGGCTCTTATTTCTCTACAGTATATTCCAAGGACTGGGATTGCTGGATCGTATGGTACTCCTATCTTTTTAAGGAAACGCCAAATCGATTTCCTAAGTGGTTGTGCCATTTTACATTCCCACCAGCAATGTATAAGTGTTCCAGTCTCTCCACAACCTCTCCAACATTTATTATTTTGTGTTTTTTAGATTAGAGCCAGCTTCGTTGTGGTAAGATGGTATCTGATTGTAGTTTTGATTTGCATTTCTCTAAAGGCTATTGATCATGAGCGTTTCCTAACGTAGCTGTTAGCCGCCTGAACGTCTTATTTGGTGAAGTTTCTGTTCATACCCTTTGCCCATTTTTTAATTGGTTTATTTGTCTTTTTGTTGTTGAAGTTTGGCAGTATCTTGTAGATTTTAAAGATTTAGACACTGATCGGATTTGTTGTAGCCAAATTTTTTTCCCCAGTCTATAGGTAGTCTTTTTACTCTTTTGGTGAGGCCTTTGGATGAGGATAAGTGTTTCATTTTTAGAAGCTCCCAGTTATCGACTTCACCTTCCAGTGTTTGTGCATTGCTGGCAATGTTTTGTATACTGTTTATATAGGGCTACTAGAGTTCTTCCTATTTTTTCTTCCATGATCTTTATCATTTTAGATTTTATATTTAGGTCTTTGATCCATTTTGAGTTAGTTTTTCTGCATGGTGTGAGAGGTATGGGTCTTGTTTCATTTTTTTGCAGATGGGTATCCAGTTATTCCAGCACCATTTGTTAAAGAGACTGTCTTTTCTCCATTTAATGGACTTTGGGCCTTTGTTAAATACAAGCTGCTCATACGTGGATGAATTTATATCTGAATTCTCAATTCTGTTCCATTGGTCTATGTACCTGCTGTTGTGCCAGTACCAGGCTGTTTTGACTACCCTGGTGTTGTAATACGCACTAAAATCAGGTAGTGTGAGGCCTCCCACTTTGTTCTAATTTTTCAGTACTGTTTTACTTATTTAGGGCCTCTTCCCTTTCCATATGAACTTGGTGATTTGTTTCTCCATCTCATTAAAAAATGCCATTGGAGTTTGGATCAGGCTTGCATTTATCTATAGATTGCTTGGAGTAGAATAGACATTTTCACAATCTTGAGTCTTCCCACTGAAGAACAAGGTATGTTTTTTCACTTACGTAGGTCTCTTTCGGTTTCTTGCAGTAGTGTCTCATAGTTTTCTTTGTATAGGTCTTTTATGTCTCTGGTTAGATATGTTCCTAAGTATTTAATCTTCTTGGGGCTATTGTAAATGGTATTCATTTCATGATTTCCTCTTCGACTTTCTCTTTGTTCATATAGAGGAATCCAACTGGTTTTTGCATGTTTATCTTGTATCCTGATGCTTTGCTGAAATCTTCTATTAGTTCCAGTAGTTTTCTTGTGGATTCTTTAGGGTTTTCCGTGTATAAAATCATATCATCTGCAAATAGAGATAGTTTATTTCTTCCTTACCAATTTGGATGCTTTTTTTTTTTTTTCCCCCTAGACTAATTGCTCTGGCTAGGACCTCCAGAACAATGTTGAATAAAAGTGATGATAAAGGGCATCCTTGTCTGGTTCCCGTTCTCAAGGGGAATGATTTCAGACTCACTCCATTTACGGTGCTGTTGGCTGTTGGCTTTACATAAATGTCCTTTATTATGTAGAGGATTTTTCCTTCTACTCCTATTTTGCTGAGAGTCTTTATCATGAATGGATGTTGGACTTTGTCAAATGCCTTTTCTGCATCAACCCATAAGACCATGTGGTTCTTGTCTTTTATTTATATGATGGATTACATTGATTGTTTTTCAAATGTTAAATCATCCCAGCATACCTAGTATGAATCCTACTTGGTCAAGGTGAATTACTTTTTCAATATGTTGTTGGCTAGAATTTTGCTGAGGGTTTTTGTGTCTAAGTTCATGGGGAATATTGGTCTGTAATTTTCTTTTTTTGTGGTGTCTTCACCTGGATTTGTTATGACGGTTATGCTGGCTTCATAGAATGAGATTGGGAGTATTCCATCCTTTTGTATGTTCTGAAATACCTTTAGTAGTAGTGGTGTTAACACTTCTCTGAAAGTTTGGTAGAATTCTCCAGTGAAGTCATCAGGGCCAGGGCTTTTATTTATTGGGAATTTTTAATTATCTTTTCAATTTCTTCTTTTGTTATAGGTTTATTTAGCTGTTCTACATCTGTTTGTGTTAGATTAGGTAGGTAGTGTGTTTCTAGAAATTTATCCAATTCTTCTAGGTTTTCAAATTTGTTGGAGTACAATTTTTCATAATATTCTGTTATGATTCTTTTAATTTCAGTTGGGTCTGTTGTAATATTGCCGATCTCATTTCTTATTCGGGTTATTTGCTTTCTCTCCTATTTTTCTTTTGTCCATTTGGCCAATGGTTTATCGATTTTGTTGATCTTTTCATAGAACCAGCTGTTGGTCTTGTTAACTCTTTCAATTGTTTTTCTTTTCTCTATTTCATTTAATTCTGCTCTAATTTTTATTATTTTGTTTCTACTGGTACCCTAGGACTTCTTTTGCTGCTTTCTTTCTATTTCTTTGAGTTGTAGGGATAATTCTTTGATTTTGGCCTTTTCTCCTTTTGGATGTGTGCATTTATTGCTATAAATTGACCTCTGAGCACTGTTTTGCTGTGTCCCACAAGTCCTGGTAGGAAGTGTTTTCATTCTCATTTGATTCTACGAATTTCTTTATTCCACCCTTAATTTCTTCTATAACCCAGTAGTATTTCAGCAAGGTGTTGTTCAGTTTCTGTGTGTTTGATTTTTTTTTCACTTGCTTTATGTTATTGGCTTCTACTTTTATGGCTTTATGGTCAGAAAAGATGCTTTGAAATATTTTGATGTTTTGGATTCTGTTAAGACTTGCTTTATGACCTAATATGTGGTCTATTCTGGAGAACGTTCCATGTGCATTGGAAAAGAAAATATGCTTGTCTGCCGTTGGGTGGGGTGTTCTGTATGTGCCTATGAGATCAAGTTGGTTGACTGCGGCATTTAGACTTTCACTGTCTTCATTTAGCTTCTTTCTGGATGTTCTGTCCTTCACCAAAAGTAGTGTGTTGGAGCCTCCTACTATTATTGTAGAGCTGCCCATCTCTGTTTTCAGTGCTTTTAGAGTTCATTTTATGTATTTTGGAGCCCTGTCATTGGCTGCACAAAAGGGTCCTTCCTTATCCTTTGTGGTAGATTTTACTTTAAAGTCTATTTTGTTAGAAATTAATATTGCCACTCTTCTTTTTTTGGTTGTTGTTTGTTTGGTATCTCTTTTCCATCCTTTGAGTTTTAGTTTGTTTGTGTCTTTATGTCTAAGGTATGTCTCTTGTAGGCAACATATAGGCAGATCTTGTTTTTTTAATCCATTCTGCCACTCTCTGTCTCTTTATTGGTGCATTTAGTACATTTACATTCAGCGTAATTATGTCTAGGTATGAGTTTAGTGCTGTCATTTTGATGCCTTTTTTTTTGGTTGTTGACAGTTTCTTTTTTCCACTGAATTTTCTGTGCTGAGTAATTTCTCTTTATGTATTATCTTTTCCTCTTTTCCAGTGTTGTTGCTTTTGTTTTTGCTGTCTTCATGTTTTTCTTTTTTATTATTATTTTGATGTGCAGGATTGTTATTTTCCTTTGTGATTACCTTGATAAATTTACCCCTATTTTCATACTCCATATGAAAGATCTATGACTATATCTTTTAGTTCTTCTTGTTGAGTTAATGTTGTCATCTTTTACTTCATGATGTCTGTTTCCCTGTTCTGAGCATTTTAGCTTTGATTTAGTTTTGTGATTTCTCTGTCTTGAGTGATATCTGGTTTCCCTGTCCTCTGTTCTTGTCTTGGATTGTTATCTGATGTTATTGAGTTTCTAACTGGAGGATTTCCTTTAGAATTTCTTGTAATTTTGGTTTGGTTTTGGCAATGTCCCTCAACTTCTGTTTATCTGGAAATGCCATAATTCACCTTCATATCTGAGACAGTTTTGCTGGATATATAATTCTCGGCTGGCAATTATTTTCCCTTTAAGTCTTTATATATGTCCTCCCATTGCCTTCTTGCCTGCATGGTTTCTGCTGAGTAGTCCGAGATTAGTCTTACTGACTGTCCTTCACAGGTGACTTTTTGTTTATCCCTAGCTGCTCTTAAAATTCTCTTTATCTTTGGTTTTGGCAAGATTGACTATAATATGTCTTGATATCTTTCTCTTGAGATCTACCTTCTGTGGGGTTAGATGAGCATCTTGGAAAGATATCTCGTCTTTCATGATATCTGGGAGGTTTTCTGCCAACAAATTTTCCACAATTTTCTTTGTATTTTCTGTTTTTCCTCCCTGTTCTGGTACTATGATTACTTGTAGGCTATTTCTCTTGATAGAGTCCCACATGATTCTTAGGGTTTCTCCATTTCTTAAAATTCTTTTATCTGATTTTTCTTTGAATATATTGGTGCCAAGTATTTTATTTTCAGTCTCACTAATTCTAACTTCACTTTCCTGAATTCTGCTCCTTTGACTTTCTACTGAGTTGTCTAATTCTGAAATTTTATTGTTGATCTTCTGAGTTTCTGACTGCTGTGTCTCTAAGGATTCTTGAAGCCTATTAAATTTTTCGTTATTCTCTTGAATAACCTTCTTAATTCCCTCAACTGCTTTATCTGTGTGTTCCTTGGCTTGTTCTGCATTTTGCCTGAGCTCTTTTTTTTCTTTCCTGATATCTTGAAGAGTTCTGTATATTATTATTTTGTATTCTATCTCTGGTAATTCTAGGAATATATCTTCATCTGGAAGATTCCTCAATTCTTTGCTTTGGAAGCTTGCTGACATGATCATCGTCTGCTTCTTTATGTGATTTGATATTGACTGTTGTCTCTGTATGTTTGCATACTGTGTCCTAGCTTCTTGCTTTGTTTTGTTTTGAAATACTTAATAGGCTGCTCAAATTAGTTGGTTTGATTAATGGAGCCTTTGAAGCTCTAACGTCCTGTCACCAGATGGCTAGAGCTGTTATCAGGTATATGAGCCTAGAAGTCCATTCAGTTTTCTTGTAAGGATTCAGCTCAGATTTCCAGGTAGTTAGTCACCAAGTGTGTGGTGTAGGCTCTCACCTACTGTCTTTGAGGAGCAGTGGTGATTGGTGTATGCACAGGTCTCTTGTTGCATCAGGTGGTCACACTCTGAGCAAGGTAGGGGGTTGACAACCTTTCCCTGAGTGTTTGTGAGGAAGACATGTCCCTGTTCTCTAGAGTGCACAAGTGGGTGGGCTCTGCAGCCATACCATTGACACCTGATACTTTCAACTGTAAGGACTGGGAGACACCACTTATCCTTGTACCCCTGACATGGGTGGCTAGGTGGTGCAGGTGGAGCCACCAGTCCTCAGGCCCCTGATTTGGGTAGGTGAGGACCCTGCTTATTAGAGCAGTGTCAAGCATCAAGAACCCACCTCGCCACTGCACAGCTGAAACTGTTAAAGTCAGACCTTAGGCCACACACCCTTGCACTGTAACAAGAACCCAGCTCCTGAAATGGGCCACACAGTTCTATGCAGGGGTGAAAGCCATTCAAAGTCTATGGTCCACTTGTGCCTGGACAGAAGCTGCTTCTGCCCTGAGTTTCCAGCTTAGAGGAGCCATCAGATTATTTTTTCCCTGTTTGTTAATTTGCTCCTTCTCCAATGGCTCTGGTTGCATGCCAGGACCTATCTCAGGCCCAGGGAAATCGAATGTCACTGAAGCCAGCTTGGGGGCCTGGGATAGAGGGTGAGGGATCAGATAAATGGGAGAGAGTTCTTTTGAAAGGGGAGGTATTTGATCTGTGCAGTGAATTAAATGCTAGCACTTATGCCGAGAGCGCTGTTCTTCTCTGATTCTGGAGGCATGAGTAGACTCTGTGCCACTGGCTCTCTGTGGCTAGGGAAACCGTGTACAGAAAGCTACTGCCAGCCCTTCTGTAGTCACACCAGCAGATCAGGGATGAGGGGCGCTGGTTCCCACTGAGTTAGGTCCAGCAACTTCTTGCTGCTTCTGAACCGTATCTCCCTCCCTCTGTTGCTAAGTCCAATTTCTTAACTTTGCCTTTGATGTTCAGGGCTCCTAGATTGTCATATATATAATCAATTTACTTGTTTTTTCAGGTCTTTGTTGTAAGAGGGACTATCAGAAGCATCTGACCACTCCACTATCTTGGCCCTGCCTGCATCTGATGCATTCTTGTCTAGCTATATTTGATAGATACTTTTCTAGGTTAGAACATAAGTTTTCCTCATGCTTTCAAAGTAGACATTATGTTCTCATGCCTGACTGATGGAAATTCACAGTCATGGGAATTCTTTCCTTTTTTTTTGATTCAAAAAATCCTCTTATAAAATGTAATGAAGAAAAGTATGTAAAATTGTTTATTTGCATTTTATGAGTTCCTAACTTGGATTATTTCTAGCATAAATATAAATATTGAAAACAACTGCAAATATATCATCACAAAGTTTCACAATCCATATTTGCAACAATGGTTGAGGGCACCTGCTTTCCCTTGGACCATTTCTATTACCATTTTTAAGTCTTCCAATAGCTGATAAACCATTTGGAAAAATGATGAATTCCAGCTGCCATTTTAATTTAAATTTATTTTTTAGTGAAATTAGATAAATTTCCATGAATATATTAGTGCCTTCTTATCTTCTACTGGACTCTCCTGACATATATTTTGCTCATTTTTATACTTTTATGTTGATTTGAGGAGTGCTATAGGAAACCCTGGTGGCATAGTGGTTAAGAGCTATGACTGCCAGTCAAAAGGTCGGCAGTTTGAATCCACCAGGTGCTCCTTGGAAACCCTATGGGGCAGTTCCACTCTGTCAAAATTGACTCAATGACAATAGGTTTTGGTTTATATGTATCATAAAGACAGGAAGGAAAGAAGAGACCAAAATGGATGTCAAAAGAGACTTCGAAACTTTCTCTAAAATACCCGGTAGCTAATGGGAATAGAAGAAATTAAGAAGTAGAAGAGCTGAACAGAAGATTCAAAGGGCAGCTTGAAAGACAAAATAAAATATTATAATGAACTGTGCAAAGATCTGGAGCTAGAAAATCAAAAGGGAAGAAAACTGTCAGTATTTCTCAAGCCAAAAGAACTGAAGAAAAATTCAAGCTGCAAGTTGCAATATTGAAGGATTCTATGGGCAAAATATTGAACAGCTCAGGAAACATCGAGAGAAAGATGGAAGGAATACGCAGAGTCATTATACCAAAACTAATTGGCCAATGTTCAACATTTCAGGATGTAGCATATGATCAAGATCCAATGGTACTGCAGGAAGAAGTCCATGCTATGCTGAAAGGAATGGCAAAAAACAAGGGTCCAGGAACTGATAGAATACCAACTGAGATGTTTCAACAAACAAATGCAGCACTGGAAGTGCTCACTTGTCTATGCCAAGAAATTTGGAAAAGAGCTACCTGGCCAACCAACTGGAAGAGAGCCAATATATATGCCTATTCCCAAGAAAGGAGGTCCAATCAAATGCAGAAATTCTTGAACAATATCATTAATATCACATACAAGCAAAATTTTGCTAAAGATCATTCAAAAGTGGCTGTAGCAGTGTATTGACAGGGAACTGCCAGAAGTTCAAGATGAATTCAGGAGAGGATATGGAATGAAGGATATCATTGCTGATGTCAGATGGATCCTGGCTGAAAGCAGAGAATACCAGAAAGATGTTTACCTGTGTTTTATTGACTATGCAAAGACATTCGACTGTGTGGATCATAACCAATTACGGATAACATAGCAAAGAATGGGAATTTAGAGCACTTAATTTTGCTCATGAGAAACTTGGACATAGATCAAGAGGCAATCGTTCCAACAGAACAAGGGGATACTTCATGGTTTAAAGTTAAGAAAGATGTGCATCAGGTTTGTATCTTTTCACCATACTTATTCAATCTGTACGCTGACCAAGTAACCTGAGAAGCCAGACTGTATAGAAGAATTTGGCATCAGGATTAGAGGAAGACTCATTAACAACCTGTGATATGCAGATGACAAGACGATGCTTACTGAAAGTGAAGAGGACTTGAAGTACTTAGTGATAAAGATCAAAAACCACAGCCTTCATTATAGATTACACCTCAACATAAAGAGAACAGAAACCCTCACAACCAGACCACTAAGAAACGTCATGATAAAAGGAGAAAATATTGAACTTGTCAAGGATTTCATTTTACTTGGAGAGACAATCAAAGCAGCACTCAAGAAATCAAATGACGTGTTACTTTAGGCAAATCTGCTGCAAAAGACTTCCTTAAAGTGTTAAAAAGCAAAGATGTCACTTTAAGGACTACGGAGTGCCTGATCCAAGCCATGGTGTTCTCAACTGCCTTATATGTGTGTGAAAGCTGGACAAGGAGTAAGGAAGACCAAAGAAGAGTTGGTGCCTTTGAATAATGGTTTTAGTGAAGAATATTTAATGTACCGTGGACTGCCAAAAGGAGAAAAAAAATCTGTCTTGGAAGAAGTACAGCAAGAATATCCTACTGAGCAGTTACATCTCTCTTATAGGGTTGCTGTAAGTTGGAATCAACTCAATAACAATGGGTTTCATTTGGTTTAAGTGGAGTTCAAGGAAAAAATGTTTTATATAAATATCACAAAATACATTTCCTAAATCTAAATTGATAATTTATATTTAGGAAATGTATAAATTTTGTTGCATTTTTTATTTATGAGAAAATAAAATTTGTAACTCTTCAGGGTTATACTTTATCTATATTAATGGGGTGCCAATTATACTTTCTGAGCATTCTTTTTAGTTCATATGATTTTTCAGTTGAGTCTAATAGTGTTTCAGGTTGATTATATCATACGTAAATACCATTCGTTTTTGCTAGCTTTTCAAAGGTAAGATATTTTTGGTTCCAGTGTTGTTTGCCATGATATCCAGGTCTACAATTTCCAAGAAAAATGTTGAGTATTTGATCCTTAATGTTTGATTGTAACATTGATGGAAAACATTAACAGTGTTTTATTTTCCATTTAAACTATGTATGCATTTTATCATATTACAGATTTTTTTCTGCCTCTTCTAGACTATCAAAAAAAATTAGTATGTTTGTATTTAGTGTTCTATGGGAATTTGTATTATTTTTTACCAAAAATGTTTATCCCCCACTTATGTGATGTCAGGGTTTTTCTCTAATTTGGAGTATTCATTGACTTCTCTCTTTCTCTAACATCTTATATACAACACTTTCTGTTGGTTGTATCTTCAGAATAGATTCCATATCTGCCCACTTCTAAATTACTCCCTTGCCAACACCCTGGGCCTGGCTGCCATTACAGCTTGCTCAGACACTGCAAGGGCCTCCTAACTGCTCTCCCAACCTTCAATTTTTCCCTCTAGAGTCTAATCAGACAACAACCAGGGGGAAGTTCTTAAAACATTACTCAGGTGACATGTCTCTCTGATCAAATCTTTTCAAAGATTTTAAATAAATCCAAGTCCTTTAGGCTGCCATGATAGTCTTTTGGACATATCTCTCACCTCACTACAGAGCACCCCTCTCTCCCTTGATTTCTGTTGTGCATCCTCCTTGTTTTGTTTCATTGCCTCCAGGCCTTTGGACTGGGGTTGGTTCTCTCTCCTAGCATTTTTTTCTTTTTTTTGCATATTTTCCTGTTGGTTGTCTCTCCCCTTTCTTTCAGATCTCTGCTCAGATACCACTCTTAAGAAAGGACTTGCTGACCAACTAATTTAACCTATAAATTAACATTCTACTTCAATGCCTTGCTCATTTTGTAAGCATTAGCATTACTTTGAATTTTACTGTATCTCTATTTGTATATGCATTTTTTGTGTATTTCTACATTGGAATGTAAGTTTCTGATGGGCAGAGATTTGTCTGATGGTTTACTTCTGTTTCTATGGGACCTGAAACAGCAGTTGACAAACAATATGCACTTACTTAATATTTTTTAATGAATGGATTATTGTACTGGTCCTATTGTAGGGCCATCTTAGGAATTTTGTAATTACAAATATACGTTTAAAATGCAGTATCTTTTTTATCTACTGACAGCATTCATTTTCTGGGATTTGATTTATGGTATTAAATAATATGCATAAGTGAGGCTTGTCCAACTTTATATTTTTGTTCTTTTTATCAAATGTTTCAGTGATAATGCCATAAATATTCATGATATATTGATAACAATTTCTGATAACAATTAAGTAGCAACTACAATATACCAAGCAGTGTTCTACACATTTTGTTTATAATAAGTCACTTAACTTTCACAGGGAGTCCCTAGTTGCACTAAAAAAAAAAAAAAAAAAAATTTTTTTTTTTTTTTTGCTGTTAACCAAAATATTTGTGGCTTCAGTCTGCCCAGAGGCACCTCAGAAGAAAGACCTAGTGATCTACCTCCAAAAGGTCACAGCAATTGAAAGCCCTACAGAGTATGGGTTTGCCATGAGATGAAATCAGTTGGATGGCAACTAGTTAATCCTCACAACATCAAAACCTATTACTTCTATTGAATCTGTTACTGTTGTTACTGCCATTGTACAGATGACAAAGTTGAGGCTCAGAGAGGTTAAGTAACTTGTTCTTGGTCATGCAACTAGAATTCGTATGATTATTATTAATCACATGGTTTTGTTCTATTTTATATTCTCCATTGTCTAAACAGAAGCATCGCAAAAGGGGGGCAGAGGAGGGCACATGCCCCAGGGTCCAAGTCCAAGGGTGCAGCAGACAAGGTACAGAATACTTTTAGGCACCACAAATATGAAAGCCAGACAAGAGGGGGAAGACATTTCTGCTGACTCATCAACATCTATTCATCTTGAAATTTGGGATAGGGAAAGGCTGAACTTAGAGATTGCCCCTGGAAACTCCTTACCCTCACTATGCCCTGTGTCTGCAATATATTACAAAGTATAAGAATTGCAAGTTTCTTGCTATTTTGATAAAAGTAACATAAAAATTACATGACAGTGATTTGCTTTGGATTTTAATGGCTCAGTAGCTTTCTAGTTTAGGTATTTTCTATTCATTGTTTTTTTGGTATTTTATTGATTATATTTTGTTAATGTATATCTGTGAACAGACTTACACGGGTGTATATGAACACACACATGCATGCACACACTCCTACACTCATGAACACACATATCCACTCAAGGATTTCACAGATAAAATTATAATATTGACATGAAGGTAGATCTCAATGATTCTTGAGATATAGAAAGTTAATGGTTAAGAAGACTAAATTCCATCAATACTGTTTATATATTCTATGCAAATCTAATAAAAATCACAACAAAATTTGTAAAGAAAATGACAAACTAATTCTAAAACTTACGTAGGTATGTAAAGGCCCAATAGTAGCTAGAGTAGTACTAAAAAATAAGTAACAGCCCCTACCAGATACCTGACATTTTGTAATAAATGAACAGTGCTGTGTCCTTATTTAAATAAAGACTTCTCATTTGACTAAATCGTTTGTCATTGTTTAATTTCTATCTCTATGTTTACAACTACCAAATTTATATCTCCAAATAGAATCTCTTCCCTGAAATCTATGGTTGAATATCAACTTCCAAGTTAATCTCTCCATGAGGATATATGTTAAGTATTCAAAGTTGACGTACTTGAAGTTTAAAGGTTGATTAGGCTCTCCAAGATATTTTTCTGCTCAATCTTCATCCTATCAATAAATGATGCCTTTATTCAACCAAAGCTTTAGTAGCATCCCTGACTCCACTGTTCTCTCAAAGAATGCATTGTTCAGCATTTGCTCATTGTCTTCAGGATTTTGCTACTTTTGCTATTTTCCATACTTGATGGTTCAAGTCATCATACTTACTCACCTGTACTTTTGTAATATCTATCTAAATTGTCTTACTGTGCCCATCTTTGTACCATAAAGCACATGGAATAATCCATTTAAAGTATGTTAGATTTTATTACTGTTCTATTCAATTTTACAAAAACCTGAGTTGAATGGAAAGCTTTTAAAATTAAACTCAAGGCCCAACTCCACCTGGCCTCCATTGTTGTGTGCTCCTCAATTCCTATTACATCACTGGGCTCTTTCATTGTATTACAGCTATATTTTGCTGAGGTTTCTTCTTTGGATACTAACTCATCTCTTATTTCAGGGCTTTAGCCAGTTCATTCGCTTTGAGCAGTCTGCTTCTAGAAATGATAGAGAGACTTCATCCCTGAACCAGTTACTATCTTGTCCTTTACCCTACTTTTTTAATTTTTCTTCAGAGAGCAAGGCACCATCTAACTATATATGTAATTATGTGTATCTATTTCTGTCTACTACTAGAAAAAAAATTGATGCATGCAAACTCCAGTGTTGATGAAGAATATTGAATATACCATAGACTCCCAATAGAATGAATGTTTACTCATGCAGTCTTAGAAGAAATACAGCCAAAATGTACCTTAGAAATTAGGACGGTGTTTTAGTCATCTAATGCTGCTATATCAGAAATACCACAGGAGGATGGCTTTAACAAAGAAAAATTTATTCTGTCACTGTCTAGTAGGCTACAAGTCCAAATTCAGGTCGTCGGCTCCAGGGGAAGGCTTTCTCTCTCTGTCTGCTCTGGAGGAATGCCCTTGTCATCAATCTTCCCTTGGTCTGGGAGCATTTCAGTGCAGGAATCTCAGATCCAAAGGACATGCTCTGCTCCAGCACTCCTTTCTTGGTGGTATGAGGCCCCCATGTCTCTCTTCTCACTTCTCTCTTTTGTATCTCAAAAGAGATCCACTTAAGACACTACCTGATCTTATAGATTTCATCAACATAACTTCTGCTAATACATTTTATTACATCATAGTGATAGGGTGTACAACACTTAGCGAAACCACATCAGATCGTAAAATGATAGGCAATCATAGAATCGGACAAGGGAATCATGACCTAGGCAAGTTGACAGATATTTTGGGGGGGGACACAATTCAATCCATGACAGCTGGTGAGACTTCAAATTGCTTACTTTGGACGTGTCATCAGGAAAAACCAATTGCTAGGAAAAGGTACCATGTTTGGTAAAGTAGAGAGCCAACCAAAATGGGGGAAACCCTCAGTGAGACGGAATAACCCAATAGCTGCAACAATGGACTCAAAATACCAAAGATCATGAAGATGTTACAGGACATGGCAATCTTTCATTTTATGATGCATAAAGTCACCGTAACTCGGAACCAACTTGATGGCAGCTAACAACAACTAGAATGCATATACTTTGAATTCTGCTTTGGTATCTGAAAAACATATTTGTGTCCAGAAAGTATTTCTTGGATGAGTGAATGCAACTTGTGTAGATTAGATTATTAGTCACCAAATATTGACATTATTCCCCTGCTTGCCCCCCTCCCCACAGACCTACACTGTTTCCATGGGAGGAGTATATTTCCTGACCCATTGTCACTAGTCTTGGCCATGTTACTTGGTTAATGGAATGTGGATATGAGTGTGAGTGTGGTGTTTCCCAGCCTAGTCTGTAAGAGACTTCTCCTCTGAAAGCTTGAAGTTCTACCATGAGATGAACTTGCCTCAAGTGTCTGCCGCCCCTTCAACTTGTCCAAGGAAATTAAGAGATGCATGGAAACAACCTGAACTCAAAACCTAGCTGATTTGTAGAGTTGCATGAAATACTTTTTATTACATGTCACTAAGATTTTGTGGTTGTCTTTTATGCATCATTATTGTAGTAAAATTCTGACTAATATCCCAACCCAGTGCCTTCGAGTCGATTCCATGACTAATATAGGAACATGATATGGAAGCCAAATACAGACCTAATGGTATATGAAGTATATGATTAATTCACTATACCTAGAAACAAGGGAGAGGGTTATCCTTGGTGCATCCTGAGTAGCGGGGTATTTCTCATCTCTTCCACGTCAGGATTTGCCATATGACTTGCTGGGCAAATGGAATATGAATGAAGTGAAAGATTCCACATTCAAACAGAAGAATTAAGTGCCATTTACCTGGTTCCATCCATATTCCTATGCATTTGCCATGATAGTGACTAACATAAGAGCTGCTAACCAGAAATGAAATTAGAAAAGATGATAATACAGAGCAGATTTGCACTTGACTCACACCCAAGAGGTATTATAAATGAGAAATATCCCCACATTTTAAGTCAATGAAACTTGTGGATTGTCAATCAACTAGGATAGAGTTCAAGCCCAGTTCCAAGGATATAACCCAACCATTTCACCAATAACAGTAATCCCATTTGTCGTGATTATTTCTGGAGCATGAATTAAACCAGATGTTGTCTAATTAGGTCAACTGTTTATTTATTCTAGAAGGGGTTCATGCACCTGTAATTATTATACAAGTTTGAACTCAGGTTTTTTTTTTTTTTAACCCAGTTAACACAAATTTTAACTGATTTAGTGATAATGCAAAAAAAGTGCTGCTGCTGATGATAATGGCGATGATATACACCCATCCCAACCCATATGTATTTTATATAATTAATACTGACAGAAGCTTGGGTGAAATTTTGACTTGCTCTACAAGCATGACTAGAAACCAGTGAGATATCACAGGTGTCTCCTATGAACAATAGGCATATTGGTTTTGACAGACCCTAAACCAAAGATGTCCCTATAATAGCTGACTTGAATATCATATTTTTAATACCATTAGGTGACCATTTATATATTTTTATAACTGGTCCTTACTAATGGTAAGATAAACGGGACATTAATAGATTTGAATATCAGTATAACAACAGAGAACTGCAAAAAATTCAAGCCAGATTCAGAAGAGGGAGTGGAACCAGGGATATCATTGCTGATGTCAGATGGATCCTGGCTGAAAGCAGAGAATACCAGAAGGATGTTTACTTGTGTTTTACTGGCTATGCAAAGGCATTCGACTATGTGTGGATCATAACAAATTATGGATAACATTGTGAAGAATGGGAATTCCAGAACACATAATTGTGTTATCAGGAATCTGTACATGGATCAAGAGGCAATTGTTCAGACAAAACATGGGGAGACTGAGTAGTTTACCGTGAAGAAAGGTGAATGTCAGGGTTGTGTCCTTTCACCATACCTATTCAATCTCTATGCTGAGCAAATAATCTGAGGAACTGGACTGTATGAAGAAGAATGAGGTATCAGAATTGGAGGAAGACTCATTACAGCCTGCATTATGCAGATGACACAACCTTCCTTGCTGAAAGTGAAGAGGATTTGAAGCATTCACTGAGGAAATCAAAGACTACAGCCTTCATTATGGATTACACTTCAACACAAAAAAACAAAAATCCTCACAACTGGACCAATAAGCCAAACCACGATAAACAGAGAAAAGATTGAAGTTGTCAAGGATTTCATTTTACTTGGATCCATAATCAATACCATAGCAGCAGCAATCAAGAAATCAAAAGATGCTATTTCCAGAGGCAGAGCCAAGGTGGCAGAATAGACAGGCGCTTCCAGCAAGCTCTCTTTACAACAAACACCTGAAAAAAACAAGTGAAACAAGTATATTTATGACAAGCTAGGAGCCCTGAGTATCAAAGGCAAGCTTAGAAAAAGAACTGAGGGGCAGGGGGAGGAAGAGATGGTTCAGAAGTGGAGAGGAGTTACCAGACCTGAATCATGGGGAGCCCTTAGGCCCCATTCCCAGGAGCTGCAGTGGCGGGTTGGTACTAGTGTTCGGCCACAGTTTCCTCAGGGAGAAGCAGCCAGCCATACAGCCTACTCAGACCTCTGGAACCAGAGAAGAATGGCGCTCTCAGCAAAAGCTAATTACCTGCATATATTTCACTGCACCCCCCACTCTGCCCCCCCGCCCCCCCATCCCAAGATGGCTTCAGTGGCTGACTTCCCTGGGCCTGAGATAGGTCCTGTTGAGAGCCTAGACCTATCCTCACGGGCTTTGAGAAGGAATAAATTTGCAATTGGGGAAAAACATAATTTACCAGCTCCATTAACTGGGGAAGCTCAGGACAGAAGCAGCTCCTGATCAGACATAAACGGTCTGTGGACTTTGACAACCTTTCCCCTCTGCATGGACCTGTCTGGGCCTATTTCAGGAGAATAGGCCCCTGTTGGCAAACACCAACTATTTCAGCTGTGTGGTGGAGACGTGGGTGTTTGATGTTTGACATTGCTTTGCCTATTAAACAGGGTCCTCACCTACCCATATCAGGGGCCTAAAGACAGATGGCTCCACTCAGGTCACCCAGCCACCCGCAAAAGAGGTCTGAGGATAACTGGTACTTCTCAGTCCTTACAACCAAAAATATTGGGTGCCCATGGTCCGTCTGAAGAACCCACCCAACTGTACACTCTAGGGAATAGGGGCACACTTTCCTCAGAGACACTTGGGGGATGATTCTCAGCCCCCTGCCTTGTTCAGAGTATGACCATCTGCTACAACCAGATACAGGTACCTGCACCAATCACCCCTGCCCCTCTAAGGGTGTGGGACACAGCCTGCACCACACACTTGATGATCAGCTACCTAGACACCTGAGCTGAATTCACACAAGAAAACTGAATGCACTCCTAGACTGATCTACCTGATAACAGCTCTAACCATCTGGTGAGAGGACATCTGAGCTCCAAAAGTGAAAATAATCAAGTTAGCTCACTCAAGCAACCATCTGGGCATATCAAAACAAAACAAAGCAAGAAGCTATGACACAGTAAGCAAACATAAAATAAACTAATGCAATAACTTATAGATGGCTCAAAAAAAAAACAATTTCAAGTCACATAAAGAAACAGACCATAATTACCTCAACAAACTCTCAAAACAAAGAATCAAGGGATCTTCTAGATGAAAGTGCATTTCTGGAATTACCAGAGGCAGAAAACAAAACATTAATATGCAGAACCTTTCAAGACATCAAGAAGGAAATAAGGCAATGCGCAGAACAAGCCAAGGAACATACAGATGAAGCAACTGAAAAAATTAAAAAGATTATTCAGGAACATAATGAAAAATTTCATAAGCTGGAAAAATCCATAGACAGACAGCAATCAGAAATTCAGAAAATTAACAATAAAAATAAAGAAATAGACAACTCAATAGAAAGCCAGAGAAGCAGATTTGAGCAAATGGAAGGCAGAATTTCTGAACTTGAAGATAAAGCACTTGGCAGTCATATGTTTGAAGAAAAATCAGACAAAAGAATTTTTAAAAAATGAAGAAAGCTTAAGAATCATGGCAGACTGTATCAAGGGAAATAACCTACGAATGATTGGAGTATCAGAACAGGGAGGGATAACACAAAATACAGAGAAAATTGTTGAAGATTTTTTAGCAGAAAACTTCCCTGATATCATGAAAGAGGAGAAGATATCTATCCAAGATACTCGTCTAACTGAACATGAGGCAGATGTCAAAAGAAAGTCTCCAAGACAGATTATACTTGAACTTGCCAAAACCAAAGATAAAGAAAGAATTTTAAGAGCAGCTAGGGATAAAGGAAAAGTCACCTAGAAAGGAGAGCCAATAAGAATAAGCTTGGACTACTAGGCAGAAACCACACAGGCAAGAAGGCAATGGGATGACATATCAAAAGTTGAAGGAAAAAATTGCCAGCCAAGAATCATATATACAGCAAAAATGTCTCTCAAATATAAAGGTGAAATTAAGACATTTCCAGGTAAACAGAAGTTTAGAGAATTCATAAAAGCCAACGCAAAACTACAAGAAACACTAAAGGGAGTTCTTTGGCTAGAAAATCGATAATATCAGGTATCAACCCAAGACTAGAACACTGGGCAGAGCAACCAGAAGTCAACCCAGATAGGGAAATCCAAAAAAACAAAGCAAGATTATTTAAAAAAAAAAAAAAAAAACCCTCAAAACAGGGTAACAGCAATGTTATCATAGAAAAGAAGACAACATTAGAATAATAAAGAGGGAGTAAGAAATGTTATCATACACCTTCCATATGGAGTGGAAAATACGGCAATACAAAGAAATAAAAGTTACATTTAAATTTAGAAAAATAGGGGTAAATAATAAGGTAACCACAAAGGAGACAAGCTACCCTACTCATTAAAAAAAAAAAAAAATAGAGACTCAGCAGAAACAAAATCAACAACAACAGATATGAGGAAAGGACAATATATAAAGAAAATCTACTCAGCACATAAAATCAAGTGGGAAAAAGAAACTGTCAATACACAAAAAAAGACATCAAAATGATAGCACTAAATTCACACCTATCCATAATTACTCTGAATGTAAATGGACTAAATGCACCAATAAAGAGTCAGAGAGTCTCAGACTGGATAAAGAAACACGATCTGTCTATATGCTGCCTACAAGAGACACACCTTAGACTTAGAGACACAAACTAAAACTCAAAGGATGGAAAAAAATATATCAAGCAAACAATAAGCAAAAAAGAGCAGGAGTAGCAATATTAATTTCTGACAAAATAGGCTTTAAAGTTAAATCCATCAGAAAAGATAAGGAAAGACACTATATAATGATTAAAGGGACAATACACCAAGAAGCTATAACCATATTAAATATTTACACACCCAATGACAGGGCTGCAAGATACATAAAACAAACTCTATCAGCATTGAATAGTGAGATAGATAGCTCCACAATAATACTGGGATACTTCAACACACCACTTTCGCTGAAGAACAGGATATCCAGAAAGAAGCTCAGTAAAGACACGGAAGATCTAAATGCCACAATCAACTAACATGACCTCATAGACATATACAGAACACTCCACCCAACAGCAACCAACTAAACTTTCTTTTCTAGTGCACATGGAACATTCTCTAGAATAGACCACATATTAGGTCATAAAGCAAGCCTTAGCACAATCCAAAACACTGAAATATTACAAAGCATTTTCTCTGACCAGAAGGCCATAAAAGTGGAAATCAATAACAGGAAAAGCAGGAAAAAGAAATCAAACACTAACTAAACAATACCCTGCTCAAAAAAGATTGGATTATAGAAGACATTAAAAAAAAAAAATAAGGATGGAATAAAGAAATTCATAGAATCCAATAAGATGAAAACACTTCCTAACAGAACCTTTGGGACACAGCAAAAGCGGTGCTCAGAGGCCAATTTATATCAATAAATGCACACATACAAAAAGAAAAAATGGCCAAAATGAAAGAATTATCTCTACAACTTGAAGAAATAGAAACAGAGCAACAACAACAACAACAAAAAACTCACAGACACTAGAAGAAAACAAATAATAAAAATTAGAGCAGAACTAAATGAAATAGAAAACAGAAAAACAATTGAAAGAATTAATAAGACCAAAAGCTAGTTTTTTTGAAAAAAATCAACAAAATTGATAAACTACTGGCCAAACTGACAAAAGAAAAACAGGAGAGGAACCAAATAACCCGAATAAGAAATGAGATGGGCGATATTACAACACACCCAACTGAAATTAAAAGAATCATATCAGATTACTCTGAAAAATTGTACTCTAACAATTTGAAAACCTAGAAGAAATGGATGAATTCCTAGAAACACATTACCTACTTAAACTAACACAAACAGAGGTAGTACAACTAAATAGAGCCATAACAAAAGACGAAGCGAAAAGGGTAATCAAAAAACTGCCCCCCCCCTAAAAAGCTCTGGCCCGGACAGTTTCACTGAAGAGTTCTACCAAACTTTCAGAGAAGGGATAACACCACTACTACTACAGGTATTTCAGAGAACAGAAAAGGACAGAATACTCCCAAACTCATTCTATGAAGCCACCATATCCCTGATACCAAAACCACGTAAAGACATCACACACACAAAAAAAATTACAGACCTATATCCCTCATGAACTTAGATGCCAAAATCCTCAACAAAACTCTAGCCAATAGAGTTCAACAACATATCAAAAAAAAAAAATTCACCATGACCAAGTGGGATTCATACCACGTATACAGGAATGTTTCAACATTAGAAAAACCATTAATGTAATCCATCATATAAATAAAACAAAAGACAAGAATCACATGATTTCATCAATTGATGCAGAAAAGGCATTTGACAAAGTTCAACACCATTCATGACAAAACTCTCAGCAAAATAGGAATACAAGGAAAATTCCTCAACATAATAAAGGGCATTGATACAAAACCGATAGCCAACATCATCCTAAATGGAGAGAGCCTGAAAGTATTCCCCTTGAGATAGGGAACCAGACAAGGATGCCCTTTATCACCACTCTTATTGAACACTGTGCTGGAGGTCCTACCCATAGCAATTAGGCTAGATAAAGACATAAAGGGCATCCAGATTGGCAAGGAAAAAGTAAAAGTATCTCTATTTGCAGATGACATGATCTTATACACAGAAAACCCTAAGGAATCCTCCAGAAAACTACTGAAACTAATAGAAGAGTTCAGCAGAGTATCAGGATACAAGACAAACATACAAAAATCAGTTGGATTCCTCTACACCAACAAAAAGAACATCGAAGAGGAAATCACCAAATCAATACCATTTACAATAGCCCCGAAGAAGATAAAATACTTAGGAATACATCTTACCAGAGATGTAAAATACCTAAACATAGAAAACTAGAAGACACTACTGCAAGAAACCCAAAGAGACCTACCTATGTGGAAAAACATACGTTGCTCATGGATAGGAAGACTTAACATTATAAAAATGTCTATTCTACCAAAGGCAATCTATAGATTTAATGCAATTCCGAGCCAAATTCCAACTTTTTAAAAATAATTTGTATTGTGCTTTAAGTGAAAGTTTACAAATCAAGTCAGTCTCTCACATATAAACTTATAATATACGCCTTACTACACAATGAGACAGCCCGCTCCCTCCTTCCAGTCTCTTTTTTGGTGACCATTTTGTAAGCTTCTAACCGTCCCATCTTCCCTCCAAACAGGAGATGCCAACATAGTCTCAGGTGTCCACCTGATACAAGTAGCTCACTCCTCATCATCTCTCTCTCCAATCCATTGTCCCGTCCAATCCATGTCTAATGAGTCCAATGACATTTTTTAATGATAAGTAAAGCATTACTGGAAAAGAAGAATAAAGTGGGAGGCCTCACTCTACCTGATTTTAGAACATATTATACTGCCACAGTAGTCAAAACAGCCTGGTACTCCTACAACAACAGATTCATAGACCACTGGAACAGATTTGAGAATCCAGACATAAATCCATCCACATATGAGCAGTTGATATTTGACTAAGGCACCAAAACAGTTAAATAGGGAAAAGACAGTTTTTTTTTAACAAATGATGCTGGCATAACTGGATATCCATCTGCAAAAAAATCAAACAAGACCCATACCTCACCCCATGCACAAAAACAAACTCAAAATGGATCAAAGACCTAAATATAAAATCTAAAATGATAAAGATCATGGAAGAAAAAATAGGGACACTGTTCGGAGCCCTAATACATGGCATAAAGAGTATATGAAACATTATTAATAATGCAGAAGAAAAACCAGGTAACTGGGAGCTCCTAAAAATCAAACACCTATGCTCATCCAAAGACTTCACCAAAAGAGTTAAAAGATTACCTAGACTGAGGAAAAGTTTTTAGGTATGACATTTCCAATCAGTGCCTGATCCCTAGAATCTACATGATACTGCAAAAATTCAACTACAAAAAGACAAATAACACAATTAAAAAATTGTCAAAAGATATGAACAGACACCTCACTAAAGAAGACATTCAGGTAGCTAACAGATACATGAGGAAATATCCATGGTCGTTAGCCATTAGAGAAATGCAGATCAAAACTACAATGACATTTCATCTCACTCCATCAAGGCTGGCATTAATCCAAAAAACACAAAACAAGAAATGTTGGGGAAGTTGTGGAGAGATTGGAACACTTACACACAGTTGGTGGGAATGTAAAATGGTACAACCACTTTTGAAATAAATTTGGCGCTTCCTTAAAAAGCTACAAATAGAACTACCATAAGATCCAGCAATCCCACTCCTTGGAATATATCCTAGAGAAATAAGAACTTTTACAGGAACAGATATATGCACCCTTATGTTCATTGCAGCACTGTTTAGAATAGCAAAAAGATGGAAGCAACCAAGGTGCCCATCAATGAATGAATGAATAAATAAACTATGGTATATTCACATGACAGAATACTGCGCATTGATAAAGAACAGTGATGAATCTGTGAAACATTTCATAACATGGAGGAACCTGGAAGGCATTATGTTGAGTGAAATTAGTTACAACAGAATAAGTATTGTATAAGACCACTACTATAAGAACTAAGAAATAGTTTAAACAGAGAAGAAAATATTCTTTGATGGTTAAGAGAGATGGGAGGGAGGGAAGGAGGGAGGGAGGGAAGGAGAGGGATATTCACTAATTAGGTAGTAGATAAGAACTACTTTAGGTGATGGGAAAGACAACACACAATACAGGGGAGGTCAGCACACAATACAGGGGAGGTCAGCACAACTGGACTAAACCAAAAGCAAAGAAGTTTCCTGAATAAACTGAACGCTTCGAAAGCCAGAGTAGCCGGGGCAGGGGTTTGGGGACCATGGTTTCAAGGGACATCTAAGTCAATAGGCATAATAAAATCTATTAAGAAAACATTCTGCATCCCACTTCGGAGACTGGCATCTGGAGTCTTCGGCCCTAGCAAGCGGCCATCTAAGATGCATCAATTGGTCTCAGTCCACCTGGATCAAAGGAGAATGTAGAACACCAAGGACACAAGGTCATTAAGAGCCCAAGAGACAGAAAGGGCCACATAAACCAGAGACTACATCAGCCTGAGACCAGAAGAACTAGATGGTGCCCAGCTACAACTGATGACTGCCCTGACAGGGAACACAGAGAACCCCTGAGGGAGCAGGAGAGCAGTGGGATGCAGACTCCAAATTCTCGTATAAAGACCAGACTTAATGGTCTGACTGAGACTAGAAGGACCCTGGTGGTCATGGCCCCCAGACCTTCTGTTGGCCCAGGACAGGAACCAACTCTTCAGACAGGGATTGGACTGGACAATAGGTTGGAGAGGGATGCTGGTGAGGAGTGAGCTTCTTGGATCAGGTGGACACTTGAGACTGTGTTGGCATCTCCTGTCTGGAGGGAAGAGGAGAGGGTAGAGAGGGTTAGAAGCTGGAGGAATGGACATGAAAAGAGAGAGTGGAGGGAGGGAGTAGGCTGTCTCATTAGGGGAAGAGCAATTGGGAGTATGTAACAAGGTGTATATAAGTTTTTGTGTGAGAGACTGACTTGATTTGTAAACTTTCGCTTAAAGCACAACAAAAATTAAAAAAAAAAAAAGAAAGAAATCAAAAGACGCATTGCATTGGGCAAATCTGCTGCAAAGGACTTCTTTAAAGTGTTGAAAAGCAAATATGTCACCTTGAAGACTAAGGTGTGCCTGACCCAAGGCATTGTGTTTTCAATCGCCCAATATGCATGTGAAAACTGGACAATGAATAAGGAAGACCAAAAAAGAATTGACACCTTTGAATCGTGGCGTTGGCAAGGAATATTGAATGCACTGCCAAGAGAAGGAACAAATCTGTCTTGGAAGAAGTACAACCAGAATGCTCCTTAGAAGCAAGGATGGCGAGACTGTGTCTTACATACTTTGGACATGTTGTCAGGAAAGATCAGTTCCTGGAGAAGGACATCATGCTTGGTAAAGTACAGGATCAGCGGAAAAAAAGGAAGACCCTCAAAGAGAGAGATTGACACAGTGGGTGCGACAATGGGCTCCAGGATAGTAACGATTTTAAGAATGGTACAGGACCAGGCAGTGTTTTGTTCTGTGATACATAGGTTGGCTATGAGTCAGAACAGACTTGATGGCACCTAACAACAACAATCAATTTGAAAATGATACCTTCAGTTCTTTTTTACTCCAATTTACTGAACGCTCTGTAATTCTGGTTGACTCATAGTGCCACAGTATTTCAAATTTATTTTCCTAACTTTTTTCAGATTCTTCGAAATCATCCTACTGAGTGATTTGGATAACTTTTATATACAACTTCCATCAACCTAGTTGCATGGTACATTCAAATATTAACAAAAAAAAAATTAGTCAACCCATTTATTTAAGTCTGATTAGAGCCACTTCATTTCTCACAAAAAGATTTAATAAATATCGAATTATTTTACAAATAGTTGTGTTGACATTTGTAAACATATTCCATTTTCTCATGCTTTACTTGAGTCATATTAAGCCCTGATATCCTCCTTCCTTTTGGGAATGTGAGAGTGGAGAGGCAATTAAGAATAATCCACAGCTGGCTCCAGTCAGGCATCTCCTTTCCATGAACCCTTCCTTTATGATAAAAATCTCACATGAGATGATTCTAGATGATATAATTATCAAGGAAGAGTAAAATTCCCATGTTTCCATATGAGGTTTCATTTCACTGAGAATTAAGTTACCTTGATTAGTGTTTATTTTCCTCGTGCCACACACAAGCAGTTGCACCTAGAAGATATTGCTTGTTTAAGATATTTCTGTTCATTTGTTTAACTTTAAGAGTCTTCTTTGGGACCCAGTCAAGACAGCCAGATTGCATTTGGTTCTTTTTCTGGTCTTTAGGAGCCAATGATGTAACCACCAGGAAGGTAAGTAGCTATAAAAATGAATGTTTCTGCACAAATGAGTTCAAATGCATGACTGCAGGACATCAGGAATGTTCTGGATGAAATATGATGAATATGTTGTTGCTTCTAAGATTTTGTGGAAACTCTGGTGACATAGTGGTTAAGTGCTACGGCTGCTAACCAAAGGGTCAGCAGTTTGAATCTGCCAGGCGCTCCTTGGAAACTCTATGGGGCAGTTCTACTCTGTCCTATAGGGTCGCCATGAGTAGGAATCACCTCGACGGCACTGGGTTTGGTTTGGTTTTTTGGTTCTAAGATTTTGCAGGTAAGGATAAATTTTCTTAATCTTTTTATTCCCATAAATGATTGTCTAATCAAATATACATTATTCTATTTTAAACACCATTGTAGAAGCAACCTTCTGTATGTTCCTGCTATGAACATATTTTACATTTTGTTTGATTATTACTGTTCTAGTCCTACCCTTCTGAGAACCAATCCTTTTGAAATCCTCACCTGCTCTTCATATTAGGTTTCTAACTTACTCTTCTTACATTAATAACAAAATATTAATATCTATATTTATAAATTTATCACTTCAACATGACAGTTAAATTATCTAGCCTGATGTATGGATTCAATAGATAATAAGTAACATATTTATATTTTCTTAGTATTTTAAATAACTTTCGCATGCCATGTGAGGCAGGCAGTGCAGGAATTATCTATATTTTAATTTCAGGAAGGTAAATTGCTTACTTAGATGCATACCCCCAATAGCATATAAACACTGAAATTCAACGTAGTTTTTGTGAATTCACAATGAAACTGAAAGGGAAACAAAAAGAGGTAGCATAGAAAGAAAGAAGACGGGAAGGAAGGAAATGTATCTGAGCAAACTGTCTAGAAGCTTGGAGTGAGTAAAGAAGGCAGATAGAAGAAATAGCAATATTTGTTAGTATTGGCTTTGTTTCATCCATTGTCAGAAGTAAGTTTCATACGTATGTGTGTGTATATATATATATATGTATATATATATGTATATTCTTTCCAGATGAGGGTCATCATCCCATTTTGTGGGTGAGTAAATCAAGGCTATGGAAAGTAAAGAAGCATACTTAAAGTCATCAGCCAATTAAGGGCAGAGTGGGATTACAAATACAAATCTGCGTAATTAAAAAGCCAACATTGTATCAATGATATTTCCCTTAACGTTATAATGGCTCCCACTTTATACTTACAATGTAAGCATTGCTGGACAGTATAAAATACCTATTTGATTCCTGAGTTTCCTATACAAAAAAGTAATGATGAAAGTGGTGAGAAATTTAAAGTATTGAACACTACAAACACTCTGGGCTGTACCATACATAATACGACATGAACAATTGACTTCGTTCTCCAAAAGTAAAAGATAAGAAATATTAGACAGTAAAGATAATTTAAATCTATTAGCAAGCAAAACATGTGAAAATAGTAGCCCAACCACTCCTGACTGTCTACTGTGTTAGTATCATAATCACTATTCAGAGACTGATGCTGAGTTTGTGCCATTGAGAATGGGTGAAAACAGGAGAACCAACTGGTCTCAAAGGCATTTAAACCCCTACTGAGAACTGGAGCTAATCATTTTATCTTACTTATTTGGAATTTATTATAATTTTTGATCAATTTACATTTAAAATTTTAAACATTACATAATTCTCTTTGACATATTTCATGCACTAAATACATAGCTGGAATATAAGCTTATCAATTTATCTTACTTATTACAAGAAAGGAATCCTGGTGATGTAGCGGATTCCAACCTGGCTGCTAACCAAAAGGCCTACAGTTCAAATCCACCAGCCACTCCTTGGAAGCCCTTATGGGGCAGCTCTCCTCTGTCCTATAGAGTCGGTATGAGTTGGAATCAACTTGATGACAACAGGTTTGGTTTAGTTTTTTTTAACACAAGAAAAATCTAAATGTTAACATCATTTTTGGTGAATTTATATTTTGAAATTAAAAAGAAATGTATATATCTAAAAAAAGCATAGATAGATTGTAACCTGTTTTACAAATGTTGAAATTAAGTTTTATAGTCAGTAAGTATTGCCGATATACAGCTAGTCAATGAAGGAAGTAAAACCCAGGTAATTGAAACTTGATTCTAAATCCCATTCTGTCTCCACAAAAATGTAATTACTTTTTAATCATGCCTGAACTCTGAGTGGACGAGAATATAATAAAAGAAAAAAACAACAGCAAATAAAATGAAACACTGTTTTAAGTGTTAAGGTAGAGAAATAAGAAAGACATTTAAAAGTAAATAACAAGGCTTCAACAACAGGTAAAGAGCGCAATAAGGCAGTAAACATGTTGAATCGACAATAGTGACCATAGTGCTATAAAAAATATATATATATATAGGATGTTAAAAAAAAAAAAGACTTCACAGGGACACACAGTGATCAGTATCACATAAAATGGTGGTGGGACTAGAACTTGGGTTTACAGCACTGTGAAGATTTTCACAGCTATTTAGGAAGTGGTAAAGGGAAAAGTAATGCATTCAGAATGGGAAGAGTTGTGAGCAAAGCTATGTTTATGTAATGATTTAAGCATTTTTTCTACAGCATGGGACTTGTAAAATGATTTATTGCATTAAAATAATACTTGAATGACATGGACAACTAGTTTAATTCCAATAAATCAGAAATTGCAACACCTGCTAAAGGGAAAAGCTGCTGGATGCACATTTTGAAGCATCTAGCTATTTTATTTCGGTGTCAAGACGCTCCTCTCTTTTACATAACGCTGGTAACCTCTGCTGCACTTATTTTTTATTCTTTGTTTTCTGTTTGTATCTGTCATGACAATAGATATCTATCGACTTATTCTGCTGTTTAATGTGTTTTTATTTGTTTTTGTCTTTTTTAACCATCTGAATTATTACATTAAACATTTACCTACAAGTACACCTATAGTTATGGAACATATTTGTTGTTGAAACTTTCATGTCAAAATATTTTTTGATTCAGTATTCCCTAGCCACAATAGTCCCTCCAACTCTTTAAACCATTGGAACATCACTTTATAATTTGAAATGTAATGATATACACATTATTACACACCTGATTGTTGTCTTAAGCCACATAAAAAAAAAACATAGTGGTGAAAAATTTATATAGAGACGATGATTTGATGAAATAGTGGTTTGCCTAATAATAAAACTTAACATTTTTATAAGATTTTTCACTGTAATTTTCAAGGAGAGATTTGGAGCCAATTCTTGAACAATGCTCTTGGTAGGCTGAAGAGTTTTTACCTTAGTAGAAGGTGAAGAGCAGTGGCAAATATTGAGACAAAGCTGTCTTTCTTCCTGTGCTGAGATGAAGGCCCGTGTTGCTGTGTGGAACTGCATCAGGTAGAGAATTTCTAAAGGGAGCCAAGACCCGCTATGCAATTTCTTCATCCTTAGAGTTAAATAACCGTAAGAATATTTCCTATACTTCAATTTATTCTTGAACATTGAGTGAATGGTCAAAAAAATGAATGATATTGGGTAATATTTGTGAGAAACCTACGTGTAGAATGTTCATTATATGTACACAGAGCTCTGGGTATATGGAGCAAGAAAAATATCTACAAAAAATATGAATTAATCAAGAGAATTAGATTCCGGCAACCAACACAGAACCAATATGCACTTATGTCTTTAGTGATGTTCAATATCCAATGCCTTTATTTTTAACTGACTTGCTTACAGAGCTGTGTTTTGTTCTAGAGATCAGTGTTATGAAGGCAAGTGGGACTTGCTGAGGCACCGCAAATGACGTCAGTGTGATTGTGTGTATCCAACTGGGGATCCGTCACCAACACTGTTGGGAAACTGCTGGTAAGTAAGCACTTTTATTCAACCTATTTCTGACTAAAAGAGCCAGTCCCCAAAATATACTAAAAGGTGGATGTCATGGATTGTATTATGTCCCCCCCAAAATGTGTGTACCAAGTTGGTTAGGCCCTGATTCCCAGTGTTCTGTAGCTGTCCTCCATTTTGTGATTGTAATTTTATGTTAAAGAGGATTAGGGTGGGATTGTAACAAAAACATTACTAACAATGTACAAGTACCCAAAGAGAAATTAGATAACTCCTAAAAGTCAAACACTTATGCTCATCCAAAGTCTTCACCAGAAGAGTAAACTGATTACCTACAGACTGGGAAACAGTTTTTAGCTATAACATTTCCGATCAGCATCTGATCTCTAAAATCTACATGATATTGCAAAAACTCAATAACAAAAAGACAAATAATCCATTTTAAAAATGGGCAAAGGATAGGAACAGGTGCTTCAACGAAGAAGACATTCAGGCAGGTAACAGATACATGAGGAAATGCTCATAATCATTAGCCGTTAGAGAAATGTAAATCAAAACTACAATGAGATACCATCTCACTCCAACAAGGCTGCCATTAATCCCAAATCACAAAATAATAAATGTTGGAGAGGTTGTGGAGAGACTGGAACACTTATTCACTGCTGGTGGGAATTTAAAATGGTGCAGCCACTTTGAAAATCAATCTGGCACTTCCTTAAAAAGGTAGAAATAGAACTACCATAGGATATGGCAATCCCACTCCTTGGAATATATCTTAGAGAAATAAGAGCCTTTATATGAACAGATATATGCAAAACCATGTTCATTGCAGCACTGTTTACAATAGCAGAAAGATGGAAGTAACCAAGGTGCCCATCAACAGATGAATGGATAAATAAATTGTGGTACATTCACACGATGGAATACTTCACACAGATCAAGAACAATGATGAATCCGTGAAATATTTCATAGCTTGGAGGAATCTGGAGGGCATTATGCTAAGTGAAATTAGTCAGTTGCAAAAGGACGAATATTGTATGAGACCACTATTATAAGAACTCAAGAAATAGTTTAAACAGAGAAGAAAATATTCTTTGATGGTTATGAGGGTGGGGAGAAAGGGAGGGAGAAGGATATTTGCAAATTAGATAGTAGACAAGAACTATTTTAGGTGAAGCGAAAGACAACATACAATAAAGGAGAGGTCAGCATAACTGGACTAAACCAAAAGCAGTTTCCTGAATAAACCAAATGCTCCAAAGGCCAGAGTAGCAGGGGCAGCAGTTGGGGGACCATGTTTTCAGGGGACATCTAGGTCAATTGGCATAATAAAATCTATTAAGAAAACATTCTGCATCCCACTTTGGTGAGTGGCATCTGCAGTCTTAAAAACACTATCAAGCGGCCATCTAAGATGCATCAATTGGTCTCAACCTACCTGGAGCAAAGGAGAATGAAGAACACCAAAGATACAAGGTAATTATGAGTCCAAAAGACAGAAATGGCCACGTAAATCCAAGACTACATCAGCCTGAGACCGGAAGAACTAGATGGTGCCCGTCTACAACCGAAGACTGCCCCGACAGGGAACGAAACAGAGCATCCCTGACGGAGCACGAGAACAGTGAGATGCAGACCTCAAAGTCTCATAAAAAAATCAGACTTAATGATCTGACTGAGACTAGAGGAACCCTGGAGGTCATGGTCCCCAGACCTTCTGTTGGCCCAAGACTGGAACCATTCCCAAAGCCAACTCTTCAGACAGGGATTGGACTGGATTATAGGATAGAAAATGATAGTGGTGAGGAGTGACCTTCTGGTCTCAAGTGGACACATAAGACTATGTGGGCAGCTCCCGTTTGGAGGGGAGATGAGAAGGAAGAGAGGGACAGAAAGTGGCTGAATGGACACGGGGAATACAGGGCTGAGAGAAGGAGTGTGCTGTCTCATTAGTGGGAGAGGAACTAGGAGCACATAGCAAGCTGTATACAAATTTTTGTATGAGAGATTGACTTGATTTGTAAAGTTTCACTTAAAGCACACACACAAAAGATGCAAAGAATACACAGAGTCACAGTACCAAAAGAAATGGTCAACTTTCAGTCGTTTCATGAGGTGGCACATGATGAAGAACTGGTAGTAGTGAAGCAAGAAGTCCAAGCTACACTGAAGACACTGGCGAAAAACAAGGCTCCAGGAGCTGACAGAATACTCACTGAGTTGTTTCAACAAACAGATGCAGCCCTGTACATGCCGACTCCACTATGCAAAGAAATTTGTAAGCTAGGTACCTGGCCAACAGACTGCAAGAGATGCATGTTTGTGTCCATTCCAAAGAAAAGCGATCCAACTGATTGTGGAAGTTATCAAATGTAAATCATAGTATTAGTAAATATGGTAAACAAACAAACAAAGAAACTCTATCTATTCTACAGTGAATGTGACATTCTATCCCCAGGAGATCTAGTGAGTTTATGATGTTGTTGTTAGGTGCTGTTGGGTCAGTTCCAACTCATAGCGACCCTGTGTACAACAGAACGGAACAGTGCCCAGCCCTGGGCCTTTCTCATTGCTATGTCTGAGCCCACTGGTGCAGCCACTGTCTCAATCTGTCTCATTGAGGATCTTTGTCTTTTTCACTGACCCTCTACTTTACCAAGCACGATGTCTTTTTCCAGGGACTGATTCCTCCTGATAATATGTCCAGAGGACGTGAGACCAAGTCTTGCCACCCACCTTTCTAAGGAGCATTCTGGCTGTACTTCTTCCAAGACAGGTGTGTTCATTCTTCTAGCAGTCCTTGGTATATTCATTATTCTTCACCAACAACATAATTCAAGTTTCAGTTCTTTTGTCTCCTTTATTCATTGTCCAGCTTTAGCTGCACATGAGGCGACTGAAAATATCATGGCTTGGTTCAGGCACACCTTAGTCCTCAAAGTGACATCTTCGATTTTTAACACTTTGAGGTCTTTTGTAGCAGATTTGCCCAATAAAATATGTCATTTGATTTCTCAAAGTCTGCTTCCATGGGTGTTGATTGTGGATCCAAGTAAAATGAAATCCTTGGTGACTTCAGTATTTTCTCTCTTTCTTGTGATTTTTTTATTGTTCCAGTTGTGAGGATTTTTGTTTTCTTTATGTTGAAGTGTAATCCATACTGAAGGCTGAAGTCTTTGATCCTCATCAGTAAGTGCTTCAAGTCCTCTTCACTTTCAGTAAGCAAGGTTGTGTCATCTGCATGTCTAGGCTGTTAATGAGTCTTCCTCCAATCCTCGTGCCCCTTCTACTTCATATGATCCAGCTTCTTGGACTGTATGGATTATATGTTTTTTTAAAGACACTGAGTTTTTGGTAATTTACTATGGCAGCCCTAGAAAATGAATACAGAGCCCTTCACCAAGAACAAGTCAAGTTAGCACCAAAAATGCTCCTGTAAGTGTAGCCACGTAGCATGAAACATGGCAGTTTTTAAAAAGTATGAAGTAAAACTTTCAGCTTTGACAAAGAAAGGGCTCCTCTAAGTCCAAGTTCTAAGTCCATTGCTGTTGGGTCAGTTCTATCTCATAGCGACCCTAAACGACAGAGTAGAATTGACCCATAGGGTTTCCAAGGAGTGGCTGGTAGATTCGAACTGCTTGAATAAGTATTGTGAAAAAATACAACCCTGACACACAACTTTTCTGAGCTTAGTATTAAAACAAAACAAAACAAAAGTCGCTATTGAGTGGATTCTCACTCATAGGGACCCTATAGGACAGAGTAGAGCTTCCCCACAGGGTTTCCAAGGAGCGACTGGTAGATTCAAACTGCAGACCTTTTGGTAGCAGCCAAATGCATAACCACTGCACCACCAGTGGCTTTCAAATCAGCTATAGGCTGATGATCTTCAAATTCTTAGAACCCAGAAAACTACTCTACCTCAGAGTGGTATCCACAGCTGGGAACTGTTCTCCACACTTGGATGACCTCAGACATCCAAATCTAACATGTACAGAAAAAAATCTTTTGGTCATTTTCTCAAGCTTGTTCCTCCATGGTTTTCCACATGGTAGAGAATGGCTCTGGTGACCATGGGCTCATGGTAGCCTGAATGCTAGAAGTCTCCTTTGATTCTCCATTCCCCTCATCCCATACGTCTGATTGACCAGCAATTCTTGGCAGCTCAAGCTCCAAAGTACACCTCAAGCCTGCCCACTGTTCCCAGCTGCACTACCACCATCACTGCTCACCCTGACCACTGCAGAAGCATCCTGACTGGTCCTCTGTATTTGCTGTCTTCAAGTTCTCCTGGGCTACAGTTAATTCCTGGGACACATTCTTTCTGAAGACCATTGAACAATAGAAGGAGAAGGGCATTTAGTTGTATGCTACCTCCTCCGCTTGAGCTGCACGCCCCTCAGAAATCACTTTTCACTGTCCACTCTATAATGTCTCTATCCCAATTTCCTGTCTTTGGCCGCACTGCTTTGATAGCGTGCATGCATATGTGCTTCAGGGGTCATGTAGGCAGATGCTTGGAGGAATTTTTCTTAGTACAATCATGGTTGTGTGCCATCAGGAGATTCTGACTCATATCAACCCTGTATGACAACTTAGAACTGCCTCACAAGGTTTCCTAGGTTGCAGTCTTTATGGCGCAGCCCTGGTGGCACCGTGGTTAAGAGCTCGGCTGCTAACAAAAGGGTGGGCAGTTCGAATCCACCAGTTAGTTATTTGCAGAAAGACATGGCAGTCTGCTTCTGTAAAGACTTATAGTCTTAGAAACCCTATGGGGCAGTTCTACTCTGCCCTATAGGGTCACTATGAGTCGGAATTGATTCAATAGCAACTGGTTCGGATTTTGTTTGGTTAGAATCTTTACGGGAGCCCATCTTCAGATCTTTTCAACCCCTGAGCTGGGGGTTCCAACGGCCCACCTTTCAGTTAGCCAAGCACTTAACCGTTGCACCTCCAATACTTAACTCTGCACGCAAGAGGGCCCTCTCCTGACCTCTCCCGTCTCCTCACCCCACACACCTTGGCATTGTCCTTGCTTCTAGACCCCACCCTCCCCTCTGGAGGCCCAACCCCCCCACGCCCGCCCCACACCCGGGCCGCTGGGCGGGGCCGGCAGCCATGTTCCTCACCGTCCAGCCAGTTACTCCCGGAAGCGCCGGGACGGGTGGTGAGGGGCCCGGGCGGAATGGCGCGCCTTAGAGCGGACGGTGTTCGTGCTGCTTTCCGTGCCGTGGTTTCTGAAAGGTAGGAAACTCCGGCAGGTGGGTGGAGGGACCCGCTCCCAGACTGAAGAAGCCCGGCCCCTCGAAGGTGTGGAGGGAAGGCGCCAGGAGGGCGGTTCCCAGTCCCAGCACCCCGTGGGCTCCAGAGGTTGGAGAGTCCGGACGTTGGGTTAGCAGCTGGCATCGCCCCCTCCGGCGTACCCCGTCCCGAGTGATCCCCTGGGGCGGACGCGGCGCGGGGGCGGGCGGACGCAGCCACTCTAAGGGCTGCGAGAGGGAGCCTCTGGCCCGGGAGACGCAGCTGGTCTCCGAAATTTGCATCCCCATGGATTTGCGGGGGCGGGGTCCAGCCGCAGGATCCAGCTGCGGAGTGCCCTCGGGCCTGGGGGCTTGAAGGGCCTGGGGAGAAAGGCCGTGTCCAGGGCTGCGCCCAGGTCCCTCCTCTGCCCGGGGCGGGTTTGCGGGCCAAGCTGGGTGATGGGCGCCTGCCCCCCCGCCCCCCACCTGCTCCCTCTGCCAGGGGGGGAAACCAAGGCCCAGAGTTCGCCCGGGGGGGGGTGAGACTCCAGACTGAGGACGGGGCACTCGCCCCCGTTCGTCGTCCCACCCCCACCAGACTCCGTAGGGTGCCAGGGGCGGGGAGAGAGGGATCCCCCGCCCAAGGCCCCGCTGCCCCTTACTGTTTTGGGCGCTGTGCCTGGGAGGCTGAGGCACCCCGCGCCCGCACCCACGCCCGGCTGGTCTACTCTCGGGGCTGGGGCGTCGGCGCGGCCCCGGCCCCATCTGCAAAGGAAGGGGTCCTGGGAATCTGTGGAGCAGCGCGGGGATCCTACTCCTTGTGGAAGCAGCAGCGATTCAGTGTCTGTTAACAGTGTGGATGCCGGGTCCCGCTCCCCCTCTGGGTGGCGGGGGTGGGGGTAGCAGGAAGGGGTCCTGAGCGCCCATATTGTTTGTTAACTTAAACGTTTGTGCGGCGCTGTGTAGCGGTAGCTGTGGACGCGGTCTCTGGTGCTGAGGGGATTTGAGGGTTCCTCAAACTGGTGGGATTTGGAGCCTCTACCCTGGTGGCAGTGGGTTCAGTGGGTTACCCTGGTGGCGTAGTGGTTACATGCTAAGGCTGCTAGCCAAAAGGTCGGCAGTTTGAATCCACCAGGCGCTCCTTGGAAACTCTGTGGGGCAGTTCTACTCTGTCGTATAGGGTCGCTATGAGTCAGAATTGACTCGATGGCAACAGGTGTGGTTTTTTTTTTAGGTTGGAGATTAGGTGTCTCTCGGGCTGACATTTGAAGGTCTGGAGCTGACGGTTTATGAGGGTTTCTAAGGGTTTTAAGTGCTCCGGCCATGGGCACCAACCCGATCTTCCAGCCCCTGCGGACGGACCGCCCCCCCGCCCCGGGGAGGGGATTGGCTGTTCTGGGACCCTGAGCCCAGAGGGCAGTGAGAAGCTGACAAATGTGAGTGATGCCCTGCAGGCTCCAGTCGGCGGGGCAGCCCTGCTCACACGGTCTCAATACGGGCAGTCGGCTTCGTGCCTGGGGGGTGGTTTCCGAATGTTTCCTCGTGCCCCCCCCCCCCGTGCGGGGCGACAACTCTCCCCTGGGCGGGGACCTAGTAGAGGCCTGCAGGGCATCAGGGTGTGGAGGGGCAGAGCTTGGGCGGGGAGGGAGCGGCCCTGCAGGTTCCTGTACATGACCACAGCAGGGGGGTGCGGGTCCTGAAGGCTGGGCCTGGTCGAGGACCCACTAGGTCTCGCAGAAGGAGTGGGTTAGGATAATCATAGCATTAATGGGAGTATTGAGAGAGCGCCCTGGGGCGTTGGGTCCCTCGGGAAGAAAAGCTTCTGCTGTCGCCACTGGAGGGGTACCCAGTTCGTCCCGTCTTAGGTCCAGGAGGTTCCCATGCTCGGAGGGTCTGGTGGGCAGAACAGAACCGGCGGTGCGCACGCCCTCTCGCGGCCTTGCGCTGAATCGCTGAGGTTCAGTGTCAGGTGATTCTAAGCCATGGTTTTGGAACTCAATAGTGAAGCAGAGCAAATAAATGATGCAGTGCCTTGATGGGACCGGTGGAGACAACAAGAAGCAAAGCACAGCTGAAACTTCAAAATTCCACTGAGTGTTAGTAGGATTTGGAGGGAGAAAATAGACGGAGAGTCGAGAGGCCCAGAGATGCAGAAGGGTTAGAGGATTAGGGGTTAGGGTTTGGTGTTAGGGGTTCAGGTTGGGGGGTTAGAGGTTTGGGAGTTAGGTTTAGGGGTATAGGTTTTAGGTGGCTGGGGGCTGGGGTTAGGGCTGGGGTTACTAGGCTAGGGCACAAGTGGTTTAGGGTTATGGTTAGGGTTAGAGTGAGGCTGAGGTTGATTCCCAGTCTTGTGTACCGTCTCTTCCTTCACCAGAGTTACCACATATCTGTCGTTTGGTTGGAAACCCTGATGGCATAGTGGTTAAGACCCACCAGTGCTAACCAAAGGTCTGCAGTTCGAATCCACCAAGCGCTCCTTGGAAACTCTATGGGGCAGTTCTAATCTGTCCTATAGGGTCTCTATGAGCTGGAGTCGACTCGACGGCGGTGGGTTTGTTTTTTTTGGTTATTGTTTAGTTAGCTTTTCTCTACCCACTCTCCGTCTGCCTGGTGAACATCAAGGATTGTTTCTGTGTGTAAATGTTTTCATGAGTTTTTATGATAGTGGTCTCTTAGTGTATATGTCGTTTTGTGATTGACTTAGTCAGCATGATGCGCTCCAGATTCATCCATGGTGTGAGATGTTTCGGAGATTCATCATTGGTCTTCATTGTCGTGTAGTGTTCCACTGTGTGTATGTACCGTAGTTTGTTTATCCATTCCTCTGTGGACGAGCACTGAGGTTGTTTCCATCTTTTTGCTACTGTGAATAATGTCGCAGTGAACACGGGTGTGCATATGTCTATTCCTGTGACTGCTCATGGAAACCCTGGTGGCTAGTGGTTAAGTGCTACGGCTGCTAACAAAAAGGGTTAGGGTTTGAGGTTCGGGATGTTAGGGTTAGGGTTGTTAGAGTTCTGGTTGTTAGGGTTTGGGGTTAGGGGTTGGGGTTAGGGTTTTGGGGTTAGGGATGTTAGGGTTAGGGTTGTTAGGGTTAGGGTTGTTAGGGTTTGGGTTAGGGTTTTTCTGTTGGGGTTAGGTGTTAGGCTTAGGTTTAGGGTTTGAGGTTAGAGTTTGGATTTACAGGTTAGGTGTTAGGGGTTGCAGTTTGGGGTTTACAGTTTTGGGGGTTTATGGTTTTGGGGTTTAGTCATTAGGGTTTGAGTTAGGTTTTAGGGGTCAGGATTTAGGTTTAGGGTTGGAGTTGGTGTTGGGTTTGTTTGGGATATATGGTTTGGGGTAAGAGGGTGGATGTTAGAGGTTTGGGGGTTAGAGATTGAGGGAGTTAGAGAGAGGGGTTAGAGGGTGAAGGGGTTAGAGGTTGAGAAGATTATAGAGTGAGGGAGTGAGAAGGTGAGGGTGTGAGGGGGTGAAGGTTAGGGTTTAGGGTTAGAGGGTTTAGGCTTAGGGTTCAGAGGCTTAGGGTTAGGGGGTTAGGGTTTCAGAGTTCAGAGGTTGGGGTTGGTGTTGTGGTTAGGGTTAGAGAGTTAGGGTTAGAGGGTTAGGGTTGGAGGTTTAGGGTTAGAAGATTAGGGGTATGGTTTAGAGGTTTAGGGTTAGGGGTTAGGGCTAGGGTTTAGGGGTTCAGGTTTAGGGGTGTGGGATGGGTCTGGGGTAAGGTTTTAGGGTTTAGGGTTAGAGGGTTATGTTTAGGGCTTAAGGCTTAGAGTTTAGGGTTTTAGGACTTAGGGTTTAGGGCTTAGGGCTTAGAGCCTAGGGTTTAGGACTTAAGGTTTAGGGTTTAAGGCTTAAAGTGAGGGTTAGGGCTGGGGGCTGGGGTTAGGGTTTAGGGTTTAGTGTTAGGGTATTAGGGTTAGAGGGTTAGATGGTTTAGCGTTTAAGTTTAGGGTTTAGGGGTTGGGGTTAAGGGTGTTAGTGTTTAGGGTTTTGGCATTTAGGGTGTTAGGGTTGAATGTGTTAGGGCTAAGGGTGTTAGGGTTTTGTGTGTTAGGGTTTTAAGTGTTAGGGTTTACAGTTTAGGGTTAGGCTTAGACTCATTCTTAGGTTTAGGGCTAGGGATTTGAGGTTTAGGGTTTGGCGTTGGGTTTGGGGGTTGGGGTTAGGTTTAGGGCTAGGAATAGAGGGCTAGGGTTAGAGGGTTAGAGTTAGAGGGTTAGGGTTTCAGGTTAGCGTTAGAGGGTTAGGGTTCGAGTGTTAGGGTTAGGGTCGTTAAGGTTAGGGTGGTTAGGAGTTAGGTGTTAGGGTTTAGGGTTTAGGGTATAGGGGTTAGAGTTTGGGTTAGGGTTAGAGTTTAGGGCCTTGGGAGTTAGGACCTAAGGGCTTAGGGTCTTAGGGGCTTTGGGACTTAGGGCTTAGGGGCTAGAGTTAGAGGGCTAAGGCCAGAGGGCCAGGGTTATGGTTTGATTCCTGGTTGGCAATTTTTTTCCTTCAATATTTTGTGTAAGTCATCCCATTGCCTTCTTGCCTCCATGATTTCTGCTGAGTAGTCCAAGTTTATTATTATTTACTCTCCTTTTTTGGTGACTTCCTTTATCCCTAGCCTCTCTTAAAATTCTCTTTATGTTTGATTTTGGCAAGTTTGATTATTATATGTCTCGGTCACTTTCTTTTGAGATCACCTTATGTGGAATTTGATGAGCATCTTTCATGATATCAGGGAAGTTTTCTGCCAACAAATCTTCAACAGTTCCCTGTGTATTTTCTGTTAAGCCTCCCTGTTCTGGTACTGCAATCACTCATAGTTATTTCTCTTGATAAAGTCCCACATGATTCTTTGGATTTCTTCATTTAAAATTCTTTTATCTGGTTTCTTTTCAAATATATTGGTCCCAAGAGTTTTATCTTCTATCTCAGTAATTCTGCCTTCCAGTTCTTCAATTGTGCTCTTCTTACTTTCTATCGAGTTTTCTAACTCTGTAATTTTATTGTTAATCTTCTGAATTTCTGATTGCAGTCTCTATGGTTTCTTGCAGCTTATTAAATTTTTAATTATGTGCTTGAGTAACCTTTTTAATTTCTTCAGCTGCTTTATCTTTGTGTTCCTTGGCTTGTTCTGTATTTTGCCTCATTTCCTTCCTGATATCTTTGAGAGTTCTGTATATTAATCTTTTGTATTCTGTATCCGGTAATTCCAGAATTGCACCTTCATCGAGAAGATTCCTTGAGTCTTAGTTCTGAGAGCTTGTTGAAGCAATCATGGGTCACCTTCTTTTTTTTTTATTTTAATAATTTTTATTGTGTTTTAAGTGAAAGTTTACAAATCAAGCCAGTCTCTCACATAAAAACTTATACACAACTTGTTACATATTCCCAATTACTTTCCCCCCAATGGGACAGCCCACTCCCTCCTTCCACTCTTTCTTTCCGTGACCATTTTGCCAGTTTCTAAGCCCCTCTACCCACCCACCTCCCTTCCAGGCAGGAGATGCCAACATAGTCTCAAGTGTCCACCCAAACCAAGTAGCTCACGCCTCACCAGCATCCCTCTCCAACCCATTGTCTAGTCCAACCCATGTCTGATGAACTGGCTTTGGGGATGGTTCCCGTACTGGGTAAACGGAAGGTGTGGGGGCCATGATCACTGGGGTCCTTCCAGTCTCAGTCAGACCATTAAGTCTGGTCTTTTTATGAGAATTTGGGGTCTGCATCCCACTGTTCTGCTCCCTCAAGGGATCTCTGTTATGTTCCCCGTCAGGGCAGTCATTGGTTGTGGCCCGGCACTGTCTAGTTCTTCTGATCTCAGGATGATGTAGTCTCTAGTTCATGTAGTCCTTTCTGTCTCTTGGGCTCGTTATTATCTTATGTTCTTGGTGTTCTGCATTCTCCCTCGATCCAGGTGGGTTGAGAATCATTGATGCATCTGAGATGGCTGCTTGCTAGCATTTAAGATCCCAGATGCCACTCTTCAAAGTGGGATGCGGAATGTTTTCTTAATAGATTTTATTATGCCAGTTGACTTAGATGTCCCCTAAAACCATGGTCCCCAAACCCCTGCACCTGCTTTGCTGACCTTCAAAGCATTCAGTTTATTCAGGAAACTTCTTTGCTTTAGTTTAGTCCAGTTGTGCTGACCTCCACTGTGTTGAGTGTTGTTCTTCCATTCACCGAAAGTAGTTCTTGTCTATCTCTTTAGTAAATACCCCTCTCCTACCCTCCCTCCCTTCTCCGCTCATAACAACAAAGGAATATGTTCTTCTCAGTTTAAACTATTTCTCAAGATCTTATAATAGTGGTCTTATACAATATTTGACCTTTTGCTACTAATTTCACTCAGCATAATGCCTTCCAGGTTTCTCCATGTTATGAAGTGTTTCACAGATTCGTCACTGTTCTTTGTTGATGTGCAGTGTTCCATTGTGTGAATATACCATAATTTATTTATCCATTCATCCATTGATGGGCACCTTGGTTGGTTCCATCTTTTTGCTGTTGTAAACAGTGCTGCAGTAAACATAGATGTGCATATATCTATTTGTGTAAAGGCTCTTATTTCTCTAGGATATATTCCGAGGAGTGGGATTGCTGGGTTGTATGGTAGTTCTATTTCTAGCTTTTTAAGGAAGCACCAAATTGATTTCCAACGTGGTTGTATACCATTTTACATTCCCACCAGCAGAGTATAAGTGTTCCAGTCTCTCCACAGCCTCTCCAACATTTATTATTTTGTGTGTTTTGGATTAATGCCAGCCTTGTTGGAGTGAGATGGAATCTCATTGTAGTTTTGATTTGCATTTCTCTAATGGCTAATGATCGAGAGCATTTCCTTATGTATCTGTTAGCTGCCTGAATGTCTTCTTTAGTGAAGTGTCTGTTCATATCCTTTGCCCATTTTTTAATTGGGGTGTTTGTCTTTTTGTGGTTGAATTTTAGCAGAGTCATGTAGGTTTTAGAGATCAGGCACCGGGTAGAGATGTCTTAGCTGAAAACTTTTTCCCAGTCTGTAGGTGGTCTTTTTACTCTTTTGGTGAAGTCTTTAGATGAGCATAGGTGTTTGATTTTTAGGAGCTCCCAGTTATCTGGTTTCTCTTCATCATTTTTGGTAATGTTTTGTATTCTGTTTATGCCATGTATTAGGTCTCCTAATGTCCCTATTTTTTCTTCCATGATCTTTATCGTTTTAGATTTTATGTTTAGGTCTTTGATCCATTTGGAGTTAGTTTTTGTGCATGGTGTGTGGTAGGGGTCCTGTTTCATTTTTTGGAGGTGGCTATACAGTTACGCCAGCACCTTTTGTTAAAAAGACTATCTTCTCCCCAATTAACTGACACTGGGCCTTTGGCAAATATCAGCTGCTCATATGTGGATGGATTTATATCTGGATTCTCAATATTGTTCCATTGGTCTATGTGTCTGTTGCTGTACCAGTACCAGGCTGTTTTGACTACTGTGACAGTATAATTTGTTCTAATATCAGGCAGAGTGAGTCCTCCCACTTTGTTCTTTTTTAGTAATGCTTTACTTCTCCGCGACTTCTTTCCCTTCCATATGAAGTTGGTGATTTGTTTCTCCATCTGTTTAAAAAGTGTCATTGGAATTTGGATCGGAAGTGCATTGTATCTATAGATGGCTTTTGATAGAATGGACAATTTTACAATGTTGTCTTCCTATCCACGAGCAAGATATGTTTTTCCAATTACGTAGGTCCCTTTTGTTTTTTTTGCAGTAGTACCTTGTAGTTTTCTTGGTATAGCTCTTTTACATTTTTGGTAAGGTTTATTCCTAAGTATTTTATCTTCTTGGGGGCTGCTGTGAATGGTATTCATTTGATGATTTCCTCTTCAATGTTCTTTTTGTTGATATAGAGGAATCCAACTGATTTTGTGTGTTTGTATTGTAATCTGAAACTTTGCTGAACCCTTCTATTAGTTTTCTTGAGGATTCCTCAGGGTTTTCTGTGTATAAGATAATGTCTTTGGAAATAGAGATAATTTTATTTCTTCCTTACCAATCTGGATGCCCTTTATTTCTTTGTCTAGCCCAGTTGCTCTGGCTAGGACCTCTAGCACAATGCTGAATAAGAGCAGTGATAAAGGGGATCCTTGTCTGTTTCCCGTTCTCAAGGGAAATGCTTTCAGGCTCTCTCCATTTAGGATGATGCTGGGTATTGGCTTTGTATCAATACCCTTTATTATGTTGAGGAATTTTCCTTCTATTCCTATTTTGCTGAGAGTTTTTATCATGAGTGGGTGTTGGACTTTGTCAAATGCCTTTTCTGTATCAATTGATAAAATTATGTGGTTCTTGTCCTTTTTTTATGTGGTGGATTACATTAATTGTTTTTCTAATATTGAACCAACCTTGTATACCTGGTATAAATCCTACTTGGTTATGGTGGATTATTTTTTTGATATGTTGTTGAATTCTACTGGCTCGAATTTTGTTGAGGATTTTTGCATCTATGTTCATGAGGGATATAGGTCTGTAATTTTCTTTTTTTGTGTTGTCTTTAGCTGGTTTTGGTATCAGGGTTATGCTGGCTTCATAGAAGGAGTTAGGTCATATTCTGTCCTTTTCTATGCTTTGAAATACCTTCAGTAGTAGTGGTAAGTCTTCCCTGAAAGTTTGGTAGAACTTTGCAGAGAAGCCATCAGGGCCAGGGCTTTTTTTTGTTGGGAGTGTTTTGATTACCTTTTCAATCTCTTTTTTTGTTATGGGTCTATTTAGTTGTTGTACTTCAGTTTGTGTTAGTTTAGGTAGGTAGTGTGTTTCTAGGAATTCATCCATTTTTTCTAGGTTTTCAAATTTGTTAGAATACAATTTTTTGTAGTAATCTGATATGATTGTTTTAATTTCAGTTGGATCTGTTGTGATATGGCCCATCCCATTTCTTATTCGGATTATTGGTTTCTTTTCCTGTATTTCTGTAGTCAGTCTGGCCAATGGTTTATCAATTTTGTTAATTTTTTCAAAGAAGCAGTTTTTGGCCTTGTTAACTCTTTCAATTGTTTTTCTATTCTCTAATTCATTTAATTTTGCTGTAGTTTTTATTTTTTGCTTTCTTTTGGTGCCTGACAGTTCCTTTTGTTGCTCTCTTTCTGTTTGTTCAAGTTGTAGGGAGAGTTCTTTCATTTTGGCTCTTCTTTAATATGTGTGCCTTTATTGATATAAATTGACCTCTGAGCACTGCTTTCACCGTGTCCCAAAGGTTTTCATAGGAAGTGTTTTCAGTCTTGTTGAATTCTGTGAATTTCTTTATTCCCTCCTTAAGGTCTTCCATAACCCAGTCTTTTTTGAGCAGGGTATTGTGCAGTTTCCAAGCATTTGATTTCTTTTCCCTGGTTTTTCTGTTATTGATTTTTACTTTTATGGTCTTTCATTCAGAGAAGATGTTTTGTAATATTTCAATGTTTTGGGTTCTGCAAAGGCTTGTTTTATGACCTAATATGTGATCTATTCTAGAGAATGTTTCATGTGCACTAGAAAAGAAATTATAGTTTGCAGCTGTTGTGTGGAGTGTTCTGTATAAGTCTATGAAGTGAAGTTGTTTAATTGTAGCACTTAGATCTTCCGTGTCTCTATTGAGCTTCTTACTGCATTTCCTATCCTTCACCGAGAGTGTTGTGTTGAAGTCTCCTGCTATAATTGTGGAGGTGTCTATCTCACTTTTTAATTCTGTTAACATTTGTTTTATGAATGTTGCGGCCCTATCGTTGGGTGCATAAATATTTAATACGGTTATATGTACCTGGTAAATTGTCCCTTTAATCTTTATGTAGTGTCCTTCTTTATCCTTTGTGGTGGATTTAATTTGAAACTCTATTTTGTTGGAAATTAATATTGCCTCTCCTGCTCTTTTTTGATTGTTGTTTGCTTGATATATTTTTATCCATCCTTTCAGTTTTGGTTTATTTGTGTCTCTTAACTCTAAAGCCTGTCTCTTTTAGGAAGCATACAGGCTGATCGTGTTTTTTTATCCAGTCTGCAAGTTTCTGTCTCTTTATTGGTGAATTTAGTCCATTTACATTAAGTGTAATTATAGACAAGTATGAGTTTAGTGCTGTCATTTTGATGCCTGTTTTTGACAATTTCATTTTCCATTTACTTTTTTGTGCTGAGTTTTTCTTTGTAGAATGTGTGTTCCTCCTTTTTATAGTAGTTGAATTTATTTTGGTGAGTCGTTATGTTTATCTTGGTTTTTATTTTGAAGTATGGAATTGTTAGACCTTGTTGTGGTTACCTTAATATTTACCCTGGTTTGACTAAGTAAAAACCTAAGTTGTTTCGCCCTGTATCGCCTTGGTTTCCTCTCCATATGTAATTTCTAAGCCTCCTGTATTTAGTCCCTCTTTTTTCACTATCGTAATCTTTTATATAATCACATCAATGATTCCCTGTTTTGAGCAATTTTTTAATTAATCTTATTTTGTTTTTGTGATTTCCCTATCTGGGTTGATATCAGGATGTTTTATTCTGTGACCTTGTGTTGTGTTGGTATCTGATATTATTGATTTTCTGACCAAAGAATTTCCTTCAGTAATTCTTGCAGTTTTGGTTTGGTTTTTGCAAATTCTCTAAGCTTGCGTTTATCTGTAAATATCTTAATTTCACCTTCATGTTTTAGAATTTTGCTGGATATATGATTGTTCGCTGACAGTTTTTCCTCTTTCAGTGCTCTATATATGTTATCCCATTGTCTTCTTGCCTGCATGGTTTCTGCTGAGTAGTGCAAACTTATTGATTCTCCTTTGTAGGTAACTTTTCGTTTATCCTTGGGTGCTTTTGAAATTTCTCTTTATCTTTGGTTTTGGCAGGTTTGATGATATGTCTTGGTGATTTTCTTTTGGGATCTATTTTGTATGAGGTTCGATGAGCATCTTGGGTAGATATCTTTTCATCTTTCACAATGCCAGGGAATTTTTCTGCCATCAGATCTTCCACTGTTCTCTCTGTATTTTCTGTTATCCCTCCCTGTTCTGGAACTCGAATCACACGCAAATTATTCTTGATAGAGTCCCCCGTGATTCTTAGGGTTTCTTCATAGTTTTAAATTCTATTTGATTTTTCTTCAGCTATATTTGTGTCCATTGCCTTATCCTCCAGCTCCCCCACTCTGCATTCCAGTTCCTCGATTCTGCTCCTGTGACTTCCTATTGAGTTGTCTGAATCTGTGACTTTATTGTTAATCTTTTGGATTTCTGAATGCTGTCTCTCTATGGATTCTTACAGCTTATTAATTTTTTCACTATGTTGTTGAATAATCTTTTGGATATCTTCAACTGCTTTATCCGCGTATTCCTTGGTGTTTTCTGTAGATTGCCTTATTTCATTTGTGAGGTCATTCCTGATGTCTTGAAGGATTCTGTATAAAATTTTTTTATATTCTACATTTGGCAATTCTAGGAATGTATCTACATCTGGGAATGATTTTGATTCTTTGATTTGGGGGTTTGTAGAAGGAATCATGGTCTGCTTCTTCATGTGATTTGATGTCGACTGCTGTCTCTGAGCCATCTATAAGATATTGTAATATTTTCTTTTATATTTGCTCACTGAGTCTTATCTTCTTATTTTGTTTTGTTACAATACACCCAGATGGGCTACTAGATTGTGGTATCGTGATTGATGTAGCTTTTGAATCACTTACGTCCTGTTACCAGCTTCCCTGAGCTGTTACCAGGTATATAAGTGTATGAGTCCATTCACTATTCTTGAATAGAATCAGCTCAGGTGTTCTGATAGCTGGTCACCTAGTGTGTGGTGTAGGCTCTCACCTATTATCTTAGAGGAGTAGTGGTGATGGTTGTATGCACCAGTTTCTATTAGTGGCATGGGGTCACATTTCGAGGAGGGCAGGATGCTGACAGCCTTCCTTCAAGTGTCAGTGAGGTAGGTGTGGCTCTATTCTCTAGAGCACTCTGGTGGGTGGGCTTTGCAGCTGTATCTTAGGCACCCAATGCTTGGGTAGGCGTCACTATTCTCAGACCCCTCTAGCAGGTGGCTAGGTGATGTGGGTGGAGTCTCAGCCCTCAGTTCGCTGGTGCGGATCAGCGAGGGCTCTGTTTAATAGGTAGAGAGGTATCTGACCTCCAAAACTTGCCTTTCCACTGCTGAGCTAAAACAATTATGGTCAGATCTCTATCAGAATTGCCTTTGCATTGTAATAGCCACCTAGTTACCTGTAGGGTGAAAGCCAAAGACTATGGGTCTGTTAATGCCTGGATGGAGCTGATTCTGTACTGTTATTTCAGTTTAGGGAAGTCAGGGAAGGATTTTTTCTTTGATGGTTAAATGCTGCGTTTCTCAGGCCAGGAGAATGGGTTAGAAAAGAAAGAAAAAAAAAAATTCAGCAGTGCACTTCACTCTCTGGCACAGAGGATTCCAATGTTAATGAAGCTGGGTGGGGCAATGAGGGGTGGAATCAGATATATAGAAGAGAGTAGCCTGGCAAAATATACAAAGTTACTTATGTTGTTTGGTGAGAACTGTTTTTTCTGAGATTCCAGAGCATTGTGTTGCTCGTGTGTGCTGGCTGGATCCCTGCTGAGACTGTCCCAGAGGGTTAGGGCTGCATCCATGCTCACACCGTCTCAGGAAGCCACAATCGGCTCCCCCACACTTAGTCCAAAGCCCAGCACCAAGGTTTCCTTTCTGGGACACTGCACTCCAGGCTCCAAAACCAGTCGCTGCTTCCCTATAGTTTTTCGTTTCCCTGTCAGCCGCATCTGTGTGGAGCCTGCGTGTGCTGCCTGGGTCCCCTCTGAGGTTGGTCCTGAGGGTTAGGCCTATATCTGTTCTTCCCTGTCTCAGTAAACCACAATCAGCCCCACCACTCTGACACCAGGAAACCGGTAGGGCTCAAGGCTGCGGCGTGGGACACTGGCTCTGGAAGCAGTCCCTGCTGCAGCGTGGCTTTCGCTCCCCCGTCACTCAGGTCAACTCCTTAGTTCTGTGTTTGATGGTCAGGGTTTGTAGATTGTCCTTTATGTAATCAGTTCACTTGTTTTTTCAAGTCTTTGTTTCAAGAAGGATAAGCGGAAGCTTCTACCTAGTCAGCCATCTTGGTCCTGCCCCCGTGTCTGCCTCTTTATGTGATCTGATATTGACTGTTGTCTCTGAGCAATCTATAAGTTATTGTATTAGTTTATTTTATGCTTGCTTTTTGTATCCTAGCTTCTTCCTTCGTTTAGTTTTGGTATTCCCAAATAAGCTGCTTGAGTGCGCTAGGTTGATTATTTTCACCTTTGAAGCTCTAATGTACTATCACCAGATGGCTAGCACTGTTACCAGGTATATGAGCCTAGGAGTTCATTTACTTTTCTTGTATGGATTCAACTCAGGTGCCCAGGTAGTTGGTCATAAAGTGTAAGGTACAGACTCTGTCCTACAGTCTTAGAGGGGCAGGGGTTATTGGTGTAGGCAGAAGTATCTGGCTGCAGTAGGGGGTCAGAGTCTGATCAAGGCAGGGGTCTGACAGCTGTGCTCTGAGTGTCTGTGAGGAAAGTGCATCCCTGTTCTGTAGAGCACACGGGTGGGTACCCAATGCTTTTGGTTGTAAGTTCTGGGCGGTACTACTTATCCTTGGAGCCCTGTCACAGGTGGCCAGGTATTGTGGGTGGAGCCACCAGTCCTTAGGCCCCTGATGTGGGTAGGTGAAGACCCTGTTTAATAGGCAAAGCAGTGTCAAACATCAAACACCCATCTTTCCACTGTCCAGCTGAAACAGTTGCAGTCTGGCAACAAGGGCCTATTCTCCTGAAATGGGCCCACACAGGTCCATGCTGGGGTGAAAGGTATTCAAAGCCCATGGACCATTTGTGCCTGAACAAGAGCTACTTCTGTCCTGAGCTCCCCAGCTTAATTGAGCTGGCAGATTATCTTTCCCCCAGTTGTGAACTTATACCTTCTTCAAGGATGGAAAAATGGCTCAGAGTGGTACCAGGGCCTATCTCAGGCCCAGGGAAGTTGACAGCCACTGAAGCCGGCTTGGGGGCTAGGGGTGTGGTAAAATAAACACAAGTAATTAGCTTTTGCCGAGAGTGCCGTTCTTCTCTTGTTCTGGAGGTGTGAGTAGTCTGTGCAACTTGCTGTCTTTCCCTGAGCGAAGCGCCTCTGGAATGCTACTGCCAGGCCCACTGCAGTCGCTCCAGGGAACGGTGCCTGAGGGTTCCTGGCTGTTCAGGTCCAGTAACTCCTCTCCACTTCTGAATAGTCTCTCCCTCCCCCTGCCACTGAGTCCGTTTTCTAACTTTGCCTTTGATGCTCAGGGCTCCTAGCTTGTCATAAATATACTTGCTTCGCTTGTTTTTTCGGGTCTTTTTTGTAAGAGGGATGACTGGCGGCGTCTCACTACTCTGCCATCTTGGCCTCGCCTCTCTAATATAATCAACAATTTTTTTTAAAAAGAAAAAAAAGAGTGAAACCTGTAGAAACAACAAATAACAGAATGAGATCCACAGAAAAACTAGATATTGGAGCTATCAGACAAAGACACTGAAATAACTCTATTATGTTCAAAGAAATAAAGGCAAGACTTAGAAATTTGGCAAAAAACTAGAAACTAAGAAAAAGATCAACTTAGAAAGTCAACTGAAAACTATAGCTGAAGTTAAAATCTTAATGCATGTATATAACAGCAGATTAAAAATGCTGAAGAGAGATTTAGTGAACTGGAAGATATGTTGGAAGAAAATAAAGGCATAGACAAAAGAAAAAATATAAAAAGGAATAAGATATAGAGAATACAATGAGAATATCTAGCATAAGATTAAGAAGGAAGAAAAAGAATGAGGCAAAAAACTGAGATTATGGCTGAGAATTTTCTTCAAATGATTAATGATATCAAGTCACAGATCCTAGAAGACTTACAAAACCCAAACCAAAAAAAAAACAAAAAACCCACTGCCGTCGAGTCGATTCTGACTTAAAGCGACCCTACAGGACAGAGTAGAACTGCTCCGTAGAGTTTCCAAGGAGCGCCTGGTGGATTCGAACTGCTGACGTTTTGCTTAGCAGCCATAACACTTAACCGCTGCACCACCAGGGTTTCCTTATAAGACCCATGTAGGGTAAATACAAAGAAATTCGTATCTAGGTACATCATAGTAGAACTGCTGAAGCTAAAGACAAAAAACCCCACAAAAAACAAATAATTTAAAACTACTTAAAGAATGGAAGAGATTATCTTTAAAGGACAAACAAAAAAACTGACTGATGACTTCTCTACAGAAATAGTGACAACCCTAACACAATAAGATGGTATATTTAAATTATAGAGAGAAAATACATGGCAACCCAGAACTCTATGCTGAGGAAAAACATCATGAATGAGCAAAGACCTTTTGTTTTCAGACAAACAAAACGTGGATAAGTTAACATCAGCATGCCCACATTAAAGAAAATTCCAAAGGTATTCTTCAAGCAGAAAGAAAATAAGGAGAAAGGCTTAAGATGCAAGAAGGAATGAAAGTTAATGAAATGGGTAAAAATAGAGGATTACTGACTGCATAACATAATAAGAATAGACTTTATTGGGTTTAAAATATGTAAGAAATTAGAATGTATGATAACTACAGCGTTTTGACTTTTATGGCTTTATGGTCAGGAAACATGTTGTGTAATATTTTGATGTTTTGGATTCTGTTAATGCTTGTTTTGTGGCCTAATACGTGGTCTATTCTCAAGAATGCTCCACGAGCGTTAGAAAAGAAAGTTTACTTGACTACCGTTGGGTGAAGTGTTATGTTTAAGTCTATGAGATCAAGTTGCCTGATTGTGGTATTTAGATCTTCCGTGTCTTTATTGAGCTTCTTTATGGATATCCTGTCTGTCATCAGAAGTGGTATGTTGAAGTCTTCTACTGTTATTGTGGAGCTATTTCTCTTTTCAATGCTGTTTGAGTTTGTTTTATGTATTTTGGAGCCCTGTCATTGGGTGTATAAGTATTGATTATGATTTTGACCTCCTGGTATATTGACCCTTTAATCATTATATAGTGTATTTCCTTTTCCTTTGTGGTGTATTTTACTTTAAAGCCTGTTTTATCAGAGATTAATATTGCCACTCTTATTTTTTATTGTTGTCTGCTTCATGTATGTATATATATATATATATTATTTTTTTCATTCTTTGAGATTTAGTTTGTTTATGTCTTTGAGTCTATGGTGTGTCTCTTGCAGTCTGCATACAGACGGATCATGTTTTCTAATCCATTCTGCTACTCTCTGTCTCCTTATGGGTGCAATTAAACCATTTACATTTATCGTAATTATTCATAGTTAACGAGTTTTTTTATGAGTTTAGTGCTGTCATTTTCATCTTTTTTGTGTATGTCTTGTTGGCATTTTCCTTATTCCATTTAATTTTCTCTGTTAAGTCGTTTTTCTTTGTGCATTTTCTTTCCATCCTCTTCATTTTTGTTGCCTTTGTATTTACTGCTAATTTATTTTTTTCTGTGCTGAATCGTTTTTCTTTTTAGTCTTTCATCTTCTTCCTTGTTGTTGCTTTTGTATGCTGAAAATTTATGTTTTTTTAAATTTTAATGTGTAGGATTGTTAGTTTCCTTTGGGTTACCTTAACATTTACCTCTGTTTTTCTAAATTTAAACCAATCTTTTATTTCTTTATATCGTCTTCACTTCCTCTCCATATGAAAAATCTATGACTACATTATTTAGTCCCTCTTTTTTGTGTTAATGTTGTCATCTTTTGCAGATCAATGTCTTTGTTTCTATATTTTCAGAGTTTTAGCTTTCATTTATTTGTGACGTCCCTATGTGGGTTGATATCTGGTAGTTCTGTCCCGTGTTCTAGTCTTGGGTTGTTAGCTGATGTTATTGATTTTCTAACTGGAGAATTCCCTTTATTATTTCTTGTCATATTGGTTAGGTTTTTAAAAATTCCTTAAACTTCTGCTTGTCTGGAAATGTCCTAATTTCACCATCATATTTGAGAGACAGTTTTGCTGGATATATAATTCTTGGCAGGCAATTTTTTTTTTTCCTTCAGGGCTTTGTATATGTCCTTCTTGCCTGCATGGTTTCTGCTGAGCAGTCCGAGCTTAGTCTTACTGACCCTTCTTTATAGGTGACTTTTTGTTTATCCCTAGCTACTCTTAAAATTCTCTCTTTATATTTGGTTTTGACAAGCAAGATTATAATATGTCCTGGTGACTTCATCTTGGCATCTACCTTGTGTGGGGTTCAGTAAGCATCTTGGATAGATATCTTCTTATCTTTCACAAGGTCAGTGAAGATTTTAGCCAGGAAGTCTTCAACAATTCTCACTGTGTTTTCTGTTATCCTCCACCCCCCACCCCGATTCTGGTGTTCCAATCACTCTTGATAGAGTCCCGCATAATTCTTAGAGTTTCTTCAATTTTAAAAAATTATTTTATCTGATTTTTCCTCAAATAACTTGGCGTCAATTGCTTTATCTTCAGTCTCACTAATTCTGACTTCCAGTGCCTCAATTCTGCTCCTCTCGTTTTCTATTGAGTTGTCTAATTCTGAAATTTTATTGTTACTCTTTTGGATTTGCTTGCTATCTTTCTATGGATTCTTGCAGCCTGTTACATTTGTCATTATACTCTTGCATAACCTTCTTAAGTTCCTCTATTGTTTTATCTGTGTGTTCCTTGGCTTGTTCTTCGTTTTGCCTGATCTCCTCCTGGATCTCTTGAAGAGCTCGGTCTCTTAATCTTTTAAATTCTACCTCCGGCAATTCCTGGAATTTCTCTTCATTTGGAAGATTTCTTGATTTGTTGTTTTGGGAACTTCCTGAATCCATCATGTTCTGCCTCTTTATGTTATTTGATATTTACACTTGTCTCTGAGCCATCAGTGAGTTATTATATTCATTTATTTTATGTTTGCTTGCTGAGTCGGAATCTACTTGACGGCACTGGGCTTGGTTTTTGTTTTTCTTTTTTTGGTGTACTGTGTCATAGCTTCTTGTTTTATTTTGATATGCCCAAATAGGCTGCTTGGGTGAGCTAGTTTGATTATTGGCACCTTTTGAAGCTCTTACGTCCTGTCACCAGGTGATCAGAGCTGTTACTAGGTATGTGAGCCTAGGAGCCCTTTTACATTCTTGTATGGATTCAGCTCAGGTGTCCAGGTAGTCGGTCACCAAATGTGTGGTGTAGGCTTTTACCTACACTCCTACATAGACAGGGTTGATTGGTGTAGGTACAGGTGTCTGGCTACTGTGGGGGGAATGACTGCCCTTGAGTGTCTGGGAGGAAAGCATGTCCCTGTTCCCTAGAGCACATAGGTGGGTGGGTTTTGCAGCCAGACCGTGGGCACCCAATGCTGTTGGTTGTAAGGACTGGGATTCACCACTTAACTCTTGGACTCCTGAATTGGGTGGCTAGGTGGCATGGGTGGAGCCACCAACCCTCAGGTCACTGATGTGGGTAGGTGAGGACCCTGCTTAATTGGCAGAACGTTGTCAAATATCAGAAATCTGCCCCTCCATTTTATAGCTGATACAGTTGAAAATAGGCTTCAGGTATATACCCTGTCGTAGTGTGCTAATGAGAGCCTATGCTGTCGAAATAGGCCCACACAGATCTATGCAAGGGTGAAAGGCATTCAGAGTCCTTGGACCCCTTATGTCTGTGCCTTCCCAGAGTTCCTGGCTTAGGGAAGCTGGCAGATTATTTTTTGTTGTTTGTTCCTGCTCCAGGGCATGTAATAGTTCCTACTTCTGGCCCAGGGGACCCAGAAATAGCTGAAGCTGGTCCAAGACTAAAAACAGAGAGGGAGGAAGCAGGTAAATGGGAGAGATGTTCTTCCCAAAGGGGATGATTTTTGATTTGTGTGGCATTTTAAATGCATGTACTTATCTTTTGCCAACTTAGCACTGCTTTTCACTGCTTATGGAGGCTTGTGTAGGCTTTCCACCACTCGGTCTCTTCAGATGTGGAAAACATGTCCCGAGCGTCACTGCTTGTGTCACCGCACATGCCATCCAATCCAGCCTGCAGGGTGCTGGTTTCTGCCAGGTCAGGTCTGTCAAACTCTCACTGCTTCTGAACCATATTCCCCTCCCCCTGCCACTAAATCCGATTCTGTAACTTCACCTTTGATGTTCAGGGCTCCTAGATTGTCATATATAATCGATTTACTTCTCTGGGTCTTTGTTATAAGAGGGGCTACATAAAGCATCTGACTACTCTGCCATCTTGGCCCCACCCCCTACAAGAGTCATTTTTCATCACATTCCTGAATCTGACACTATCACAGAAACTTATCTTTGAGAAAATGAAATAGGGATGAGGCACTAGGCAGAACAAACCCGTTGGGTTGGAGTCAATTCTGATGCATAATGACCCTATAGGTCAGAGTAGAACTGCCTCATAGGGTTTTCAAGGAGCAGCTGTTGCATTTGAACTACTGGGCCAGAGTATATTTGGAGCACTGGTGGTGCAGTGGTTAAGAACTCAGCTGCTAACCAAAAGCTTGGCAGTTCGAATACATTAGCTGCTCCATGGAAACCCTATGGGGGCAATTCTACTCTGTCCTATAGCGTTGCTGTGTGTTGAAATCAATTCACCAGCAATGGGTTTGGTTTTTTGATTTACATGCCTGCATGAGTAAAATTTGACTTGAATCTCTAAACTTAATTCTAACGTAAGAATGATATTGCAGCACTTCTCCGTAAAGGTTTGTCTTAAGTCATCAGGATAAATCCAAACCCACTGCCGTCGAGTCGATTCTGACTCATCCCGACCGTCGAGTCGATTCTGACTCATCCCGACCCTATAGGACAGAGTAGAACTGCCCGATAGAGTTTCCAAGGAGCGCCTGGTGGATTTGAACTGCCGTTCTCTTGGTTAGCAGTCGTAGCACTTACCCACTATGCCACCAGGGTTTCCTCATCAGGATAAGCCTGTGCTAATTTATTGGATACCTTCAGGAATTCTTCATCAGTTATATTCACATTAAGAAGGAAAAAAATATCAGAAGGAACTTCATACATCCTTACCCTTCATTTCATGCAAGATTCAAGTGTGTCAGTGATGGTGGTTATGTAAAATTGATTCCTGGCACTCAATACTTCTGGAGCATTTCTGTCATTTACTTGTTTCTTCTAATGCTTCTGCAACAATAAACTGCTTGATAATCAGTATTTGGCAGTATTTGTTTTATTGTGTTTTCAAAATAGTCTCTTATGTAAATATCTTGTTAATAGCTGGTAGAGATCTATGCATGTCTATAAATTTACTTCTGAATCTCGAAGAATTGACTCATCAAATGAAAATGATGCAATATATTATTATACATAACAAACATAAATACATGGTCTGTGTTTCCATTTTGTTGGCGACGTTTTAAGCTTCTGTTCTGATATCTCCTTTTTGTGACTGGTCTTCAGCAATATTCTCTATGGCACCTAGAATCTGAGTGTGTGAGTCCAGGATTGAGCTCGTTGCTCTAGCATGTGCTTCCCAGTGGGTATTAAAAAGACATTTTAATGCTGATCATTGCCTATGAACAGCTCATCGGTGAATAGAGATGGCAAAAAATTTGTAAAATATCTGAATAGAAGAAAAAAATCTTTTTTTTTTTGACAAAAATCCATTGTGATACATCCTGCAAAATTAAGTGAATATGCAGCACCTTGGTATGAAAATGGCATATTCATTACATTCCAGAATTTTCTGTTGCATGCCTTTATAATGCAGTGACATTTCCCAGCATTGTCATAGGATTGGTCTCTGCACTTAGAAAAATCAATTTTGCAAGCTTCATCTAATTAGTGAAACACTTGGTTTGCAATGTCTTTGAGGGCTAATGCGATGTGTTCTCCTGACTCGCTTGGTGCATATTATGCCTTCTTTCTCTCAAGTTTCTTCAGTTTGTAATGGAAATGTCTAGCTTGTTCCTTTTATGCCATTGTACCTTTGGAAGCAGATAACTTGTGTCCTAGATTTCACAGATGAAGAGGGGTTTTTGAATTTTGGACTTGGACTTGATTTAAGACTTTTTCTATGCTATGATGGGATGAGGAAACCCTGGTGGCATAGTGGTTAAGTGCTATGGCTGCTAACTGAAAGGTCGGCAGTTCGAATCTGCCAGGCACTCCTTGGAAACTCTATGGGGAAGTTCTACTCTGTCCTATAGGGTCGCTATGAGTCAGAATCGACTGCATGGCAGTGGGTTTGGTTTTGGTTTGTGATGGGATGAATATGTTTTCCATTTGCAAGAATGTGATTTTGGTGGGATCAAAGGGTAGAATGTCATGGATTGAATTATGTCCCCCCAAAATGTGTGTATCAACTTGGATAGGCCATGTGAGGTTGTCCTCCATTTTGTGATGTTAATTTTATGTTGAGAGGATTAGGGTGGGATTTTAACACCTCCCTGATCCGAGATACAGGGAGTTTCCCTAGGGTGTGGCCTGCACCACCTTTTATCTCTCAGGAGATGAAAGGAAAGAGAGTTGGGGACCTCATACTACCAAGAGCAGAGCATGTCCTTTGGACCCGGGGTCCCTGCGCCTGAGAAGCTCCTTGACCATGGGAAGATGGAGGACAAGGACCTTCTTCCAGAATCAACAGAGAGAGAATTCCCCTGGAGCTGACGTCCTGAATTTGGACTTGTAACCTACTAGACTGTGAGAAAATAAATTTCTCTTTGTTAACGCCATCCACTTATGGTATCTGTTATGGCAGCACTAGATGACTAAGGCAGCGATGATTTTAGCTTCTGTTTTGGTGTTTCCTTTTTGTATCTGGTCTTCAGCAATATTCTGTGTGGCGCCTAGAATTGTACTTGTTGCTATAGCATGTGCTTCCCAATGTGTATTAGACATTTTAATGCTCAATCATTGCCTGAATATGTTTTAAGAACAGCTCATCAGTGAGTAGAGGTGGCAAAAAATTTGTAAAGTAACTGAATATTAGAAAAAACATCAATTGCTTTTGGACAAAAAAAAATCTATTGTGATACATCCTACAAAATTAAGTGAATGTGCAACACCTTGGTATGAAAAGGGCATATTAATTTCATTCCAGAATTTTCTGTTGTATGCCTTTATAATGCAGTGACGTAATGGCAGCATTGTCATAGGATTGGTCTCTGCACTTAGAAAAATCAATTTTGCAAACTTCACGTAATTAGTGAAACACTTGCTTTGCAATGTCTTTACCAGTATGATTTTTTAGATTTTTTAAGCTAGTAAATGTGATAAATCACCACAGAGGTTTTCTGTCTGTTGGAGATACGGATCTTTAAACAATACTTAGCTGGCCTGTATGAGAAGGCTCAGAAGTGGAATCCACAGACAAAATGAAATATCGAGCTATACTTATTTCACTGACAGTAGTTGATTGAACTTCATCACTTATCAAGATTATAAATTTTTTACACATTATTTTAGAATTATGGGATGGATTGCCCTTTCCTGTGTTACCATATTTTGAGATGTGACTTGCTAAAAATAGATCAAATGAGCAGCAAGTTGAAGCCAACTTTAAAATTTTCCATTTCGTGGGGACCCAAAGACTTCATTTCTTTTTCACGAAGATAGTCCACATTCAGTGATTGTTAGGACAACAAAGACACATTACAAAATGGCTTTTCAATACTGATGTTCATTAATTTGTGATTCCAGTTCATAAATTAAGCCAGAACAATGTGTTTGGTTTAAATATGATAACATGATCTCTGTGAATTGAACTATTTTCATGTTTACCGATCCTATTCAATTTGCACCAGTTGCTAAATTCATCTGTAACAATTCGAGAATTAAATGAGGATGACGGGTTTGTTTGTTTGGTTAGTAGGTTTGCAAACAAAACAATACAGGGAGCTGACTGATGGAGATTGCAGTAGCCACTCCCTCTTATAATTTTCATCATTAACTTTGCACTCTAGAAAAAATTCTGGCTACAGAACTTTGTTTACCGTCCAGGAATTTTCAACACAAATTTACAAGTGGACAACTGTGATGTTGACAATCACTTGGGCCTCTTTTGATCCACTAATTTACTTCATTGGAAGAAAATTATTGCACAAGGCAGGATCTGCATTTCTGTTATTTATGGGGTCTGCAGACGTGACAATTTAATATTCTTAGTTTCACTTTCTAGATCATTACTAATTTCTTTTTTTTTTTACTACAGCAAGAAATAGTTGCAGAATTTGGAACAAATTCTGTTATATTTGTATTGCCATCGTTAATTTCAGCACTAGTGGTACTAGTAGGATGATTCCCACCCATTAAGCACGTACCTTTAATGGAAGAAGTCTCTGCTGATTTATTACGTTCTAAAAACGAATTTTGGAATAGTCTTTAGGGATTCACAAATCATTTTCTTTTTATCTTCTGCAGGCTTCCATTTTTGCACTGCACTTAGTTATTGCCGTTTCATTTTGCCTGGATTGAAAATTATGTCACTTTTTAAATTTGATTCTGCCATAACAATAAATTTGAATAATAGAAAATAAATTTATAAAACCAGAAGTTTATAAAATAAAATTTACTTTAGAATTTAGACATTAACACAAAAAAATTTATATTTGAAAATTAAATAACTCATTGCTGTGGATTAAATTTTAACTAACAGTGACCCTATTGGACAGAATAGAACTGCACAGCAGGGTTTCTAAGGAGAGGCTGGTTGAAACCTTTTAGTTTCAGCCAGGCTCTTAACCACTGTTCCACCAGGGCTACATTTGAAAATTAGTAAGTAAAAATGTTAATTTGGACCATGAGATTTTGTTCTTGAGGTCTTAGATAGCCCAAAGAAATAGTACATGATATCCTTCTCCATGGACTAATTCCTTCTGAAAACAGGTCCAAAGTATGTAGGATGTAGTCTAGCCAGCCATCTTTGTTTCTAGGCTAGGGTACATTCTGGTTATACTTCTTTCAGGATAGATTTTTTCGTTCTTTTGGCAGTTCATGTTATATTCAGAATTCTTCACCAACACAATTAAAAGGCATCAATTCTTCTACAGTCTTCCTTATTCATCAGCCAGCTTTCCCACACATACGAGGCCACTGAAAACACCTTGGCTTGGATCAGTTGCATCTTAGTTTTCAAGGTGATGTCTTTGCTTTTCAACACTTTGGAGGTCTTTTGCGCCGATTTGCCTGATGGCAGTGCATCTTTTGATTTCTTCACTGCTGTTTCCATGGGTGTCGATTGTGGATGCAAATAAAATGAAATCCTTGACAACTTCAATCTTTTCTCCGTTAATCATGATGTTGCTCATTGATCCAGTTGTGAGGATTTTTGTTTTCTTTATGTTGAGGTGCAATCTCTACTGAAGGCCGCGGTCTTTGATCTTCATCAGTAAGTGCTTCAAGTCCTCTTATCTTTTAGCAAGCAGGGTTGTCATCTGCAAAATGCAGGTTGTTAATGAGTCTTCCTCCAATCCTGATGTCGTGTTCTTTGTATAGTCCAGCTTCTCAGATTATTTGCAGATTAAGTAAGTATTGTGAAAGGATACAACCCTGACACACACCTTTCCTGACTTTAAACCACGCAGTATCACTTTTTTCTGTTTGAACGTCTACCTCTTGATCAGGTTCCTCATCAGCACAATGAAGTGTTCTGGAATTCTCACTCTTCGCAATGTTATCCATAATTTGTTATGATCCAAGCAGTCAAATGCCTTTGCATAGTCAATAAAACACAGGTTTAAACATCTTTCTGGTATTCTCTGCTTTCAGCCAGAATCGAAATGACATCAGCTGTGATATCCCTCCTTCCATGTCTCTTCTGAATCCTGCTTAAATTTCTGGCAGTTCCCTGTCAATGTACTGCTGCAGCTGCTTTTGAATGATTTTTAGCAGAATATTACTTGCATGTGATATTAATGATATTGTTTGACAATTTCCACATTTGGTTGGATCACCTTTCTTAGGAATAGGTGTAAATATGGATCCTTTCCAGTTCATAGGCCAGGTAGCTGTATTCCAAATTTCTTGGGATTAGACAAGTGAGCGATTCCAGTGCTGCATCCATTTGGTGAAACATCTCAGTTGGTATTCCGTCAATTCTCGGAGGCTTTTTTTTCTCACCAATTCCTTCAGTGCAGCATGGACTTCTTCCTTCAGTACCATCGGTTTCTGATCATATGCTACTTCCTGAAATGGTTGAAGGTCGACCAATCCTTTTTGGCATAGTAACTGTGGGTATTACTTTCATCTTCTTTTGATGCTTCCTGCGTCATTTAATATTATACCCGTAGAATCTTTCAGTATTGCAACTCAAGGGTTGAATTTTTTCTTCAGTTCTTTCAGCTTGAGAAATGCTGAGTGTGTTCTTCCGTTTTGGTTATCCATCTCCAGATCTTTACACATGTCATTATAATACTTTTTCTTCTCAAGCCACCCTTTGAAATCTTCTGTTCAGCTCTATTACTTCGTCATTTCTTCCTTTCCCTTTAGCTACTCGACATTCAAGAGCAAGGTTCAGAGTCTCTTCCGACATCCATTATGGTCTTTTCTTTCTTTCCTGTCTGTTAAAGGACCTCTTGCTTTCTTCATGTGTGATGTCCTTGATGTCATTCCACAACTCACCTGGTCTTCAGTCATTAGTGTTTACCACATAAAATGTATTCTTGAGGTGGTCTCTAAATACAGGTGAGATATACTCAAGGTCGTACTTTGGCCCTTTTTGACTTATTCTAATTTTCTTCCGTTTCAACTTGAACTCCCATATGAGCAATTGACAGTCTGTTTCACAATCGATCCCTGGCCTTGCTCTGACTGATGATATGAGTTTTCCCATCTTCTCTTTCCACAGGTGTAGTCAGTTTGATTCCTGTGTATTCCATCTGGTAAAGTCCACGTGTATAGCTGCCGTTTATGTTGGCAAAAAAAAATATTTGCAGTGGATGAGTCACTGGTCTTGCAAAATTCTTTCATGAGATTTCTGGCATCATTTCTATCAGCGATGCTGTATTTCCCAACTACTTTTCCTTCTTTGTTTTCAACTTTAACATTCTAATGACCAGTAATTATCAATGCATCTTGATTGCATGTTTGATCAATCTCAGGCTGCAGAAGTTGTTTAAAATCTTCAATTTCTTTGTCTTTGGCATTGGTGGTTGGTGCATAAATTTGAAGAGTCATATAAACTGGTCTTCCTTGTAAGTGTATGGATTTTAGCCTATCAGTGACAACATTGTACTTCAGGCTAGATCTTGAAATGTTCTCTTTGATGATTAATGTAACGTCATTCTTTTGACTCTGGTGGAATATCCACGTTTGTAAGACTGCTCACAGACTGTTTCACCAGAGAGTTTTCCGGTACTGCAATATCTACCACTAATCTCTGTGATCCCTGTGAATTGGCAAAATAAGAATAGTGCTATAGATTTCTTCCAAATACAGAAAACATAATTATGAAAATGTTCTTGCTATTGATTATGTTCTTTACCAATCTGTTCGTATGGGATTTTTGATACTTCACTTGAAAAATGAGTCCAAGGTACTGTGATGTGATTGTTTACTTTGTGTGGCCTTTCTAGCCATGGTCTTATATCATCCACCCTGGTGCTTGGGCAGGACTGTGTGATAGGGTAATTGTGGCTCACCAAGGGGATTGTTTAGTTCTCCCTTCAAAGAGATCCAGTTCCAGAGCAAAGAGGAGGATTCAACTCCCATCAAGGAAGAACAGCCAGGAGCTGAGCATATATTATGGACCTGCGATCCCTGCACTGAGAAGCTCCTAGAAGCAGGAGACTGAGATAGAGAGAGGAAGCTGTAACCCTGAAGACGGTAAGATGCCATGGCAGGAGAGACCAAGCAACAGGGACCCGGCTATAGGAGATGCTGGCCCATGGAGAAGGAAAGCTGAGTGCCTTTGGAGAGAGGCCCAAGGCCAGGCAGAGGCACGCCTATGAGCACAGGAGGGAAGAGGCTGTCCTGATAGAAGAACTGTATTCTGAGTGTCTTTGAGCCTGAGTTGTAACTGTTACTTCCCTAATAAACCCCATAATCATGAATATGGACTGTGAGCTCTGTGTGGCCGTTGCAATGAATTATTGAACCCAGCAGAGAAGTAGGGAGTGCTGTGTGAGGGACAGTTGGTGTCAGAGTTAGTGAAGATGGTGGAGAGAGGATAGTTTTTTCACCAATGCCTTCAATGCAGCTTCGATTTCTTCCTTTTATACCATCAGTTCTTGATCTTATGCTACCTCTTGAAATGGTTGAATATTATCCAGTTCTACTGCAGTACTATATTAATATCAGACAAATTATACTTCAGAAAAAGGAGTATTATTGGGAATAGGTAGGGACATAACATAATAAAGGATCACTTCTCCAAAAAGATACAACCATCCTAAATGTGTACATATTTAACAACAGGGCTCCAAAATACAAAAACTAATAAATCTGAAAGGGGAAATGGACAAATACGCATTTGTAATTGGTATCAGTACTTTTCTATCAATAATTAATAGAGCCCTGCTAGTCGAAGTCCAAAGCATCTGTATGAACCACTCATGGATGTCTATGTGTGTGTGTATGTATATAGTATAAAGACAAGTAATACAGAAATAAACATAGAGTCCTTGGGAGGTGCAAACGGTTAATGCATTCAGCTGCTAACCAAAATGTTGAAGGTTTGAGTCCACCCAGAGACACTTCGGAAGAAAGGCTTGGCGATCTACTTTTGAAAAATTAGCCGTTGAACTGACACACTTGTGTGTCACTACTACTCTGACACACATGGGGCGAGGGGTCACCATGAGTCAGATCAGCTTGATAGCAATTGAATGATTTTTTTATTCATTCTGCCAGTGTTTGTCTTTTAATTGGTATCTTAGGCTGGGTTCTCTAGAGAAGCAAAACCAGTGATGTATATATATGTATGTATTTATATATAAATAGATTTATATCAAGGAAATGGCTCCCGAGGCTGTAGAGGCTGGTAAGTCTCAAGTCCATGGGTCAGCCTGGTGGCTTCTCCTGACTCACATAGATGCAGGGACTGCAGAACTGAAGATCTGCAGGTCATACAACAGGTCTGTGGCTCACAGGCTGCAAAGGCTGACAAATCTCAAGATCGGCAGGTAAGCTGGCAGCCCGTGGCTCACAGACTGCGGAGGCTGATGAATCCCAAAATTGGAAGGTAAGCTGAGAGTTCGAGTCCCAAAAACTTGAGATCAGATGAAGAGGAGCCAGCTGCAGGATTCAGAGTGAGCAAAAGCTCAAGAGCCTTGCCAGAAAGTCCACCTATATTGGATGCAGTCCACACCCCTGAGGAAACTCCCTTACATCTGATTGGCTACTCACAGCAGATCCCATCATGGAGGTAATCACGTTATATCACATCTCATCATGGAAGTGATTGCATCGTTTTACGACTGCTAAACTACATCATAACTGCCAAAGCACTGAGAATCATGGTCCAACAAAGTTAACACACAACTTTAATGATCCCAATTGTGAATTTAATCTATTTATATTTAAAGCGATTAATGATAAGGAAGGACTTATATCTTCTACTTTGTAATAGTAGGTCATATACGTATTTTGTTTCTCATTTTCTTCACTACTGTCCACTTTTGTGTTTGACTGATTTTTTTTCAAGAGTACAATTTTGATCCTCTCCTTGTTTCCTTTCCTTATATTTTTTAACTTCTTAGTGGTGAGCATGAGGATTACAATTAATATCTTATATTTATAACAATCTTCTTTTAATTAATACAAATTTAGCTTCAACAGTATACAAAGTTCTGCTTTTATTCAGCTCAGTTACCTCCCCTACTTACGTTGCTGGTACAAAAATTGCATCTTTATACATTGTGTGTCCATTAAGAGAGATGTGTAAGTATTTTTATGCATTCGTGCTTTAAATCATATATGAAAAAAAGAGAGGCGTGATATAAAAATATTACTGACTTTGTTTTATCTAAGTAGTTACCTTTACGGAGTCTTTGTTTCTTTTTATGGCTTCCAGTTACTGTCTAGTGTCCTTCCATGCCAGCCAGAAGATTCCCTGTAGCATTTCTCATAAGGCAGTTCTGCTGCTAACATACTCCCTCAGGTTTTGTGTATCTGGGCATGTCTTAATTTCCCCTTCATTTTTGAAAGATAGTTTTGCTAGATATTGACATCTTGGTTCATAGTTTTGTTTCTGTATTTTTTTTCCAGTATCTTAAATACATCATCCCACTATTTTCTCATCTCAATGGTTTCTGATGAAAAATCAACAGTTAAACTTGTTGAGACTCTCTTCTTGTACATTAGGGGTCACTTATCTCTTGCTACTTTCAAGTTTCTGTCTTCGTCTTTTGACATTTTGATTATGTCTCTCTGTGGATATCTATGTATTTATTGTCCTTTGAGTTTATTGAGCTTCTTGGATATCTAGATGACATTTGGGAGACTTCCAGTCATTACGTTTTCAAATATTCTTTCTGTCCTTTCATCTTTCTTTCCTTTCTGGGACTCCTTAATGAGTATATTGGTATGCTTGATGTTGTCCCGCAGGTCCCTTAGGCTCTGTTCATTTTCTTCATTCTTTTTCCTTTACGCTCCTCAGTTAGAACAATTTCAGTTGTGCTTTTTCAAGTTTACATTTTCCTGCTTTCTTGCTCAAATCTGCTGTTGAGCTCCTCTAATGAAAATTTTATTTCAGCTATTCTACTTTTCAGCTCTATAATTTCTATTTGGTTCTTTTGTATAATATTTCTTTATTAATATTTTCTACTTGTTCATACATTCTTCTCTTGGTTTCCTTTTTTTTTTTTTTTGTCTATGGTTTCTTTAGCTCTTTGAGGAAATTTAAGACAATTGGTTTAAAATCTTTGTCTAGTAATCCCAATATCTGTGTTTCCTTAGGGATGCTTTCTGTTCATTCTCTTCTTTCTTTCTTCTTAACAAATGAACCATCCTTTTCTTTTTCCTTTTATGACTTAAAATAGTGTGTTGAAAACTGGTTATCCTAAATATTATGATGTAACTCTGGAAATCAGAGTCCCTCCAGTCATTAGGGTTTGCTCTTTTTTTTTTAATTGTTGAGGGCCAGTCATCCATTTGCTTAGTGATGTTTCCAAACTATTTCTGCAAAGATTGTATGTCTTCTCATGTGTGGACACTGAAGTTCTGTTCTGTTATGTCAGCAGTCAGTTCATGATCTGACAGTGATTTCTTTAAATGCTTGTAGCCAAAAAGAAAAAGTAACATTATCCCAGTCTTTGCAGATTGGCTCTGAACTGGGGTGTTCTTTCAGTGCTAAGCAAGAGCGTCTAAAACTCTGCCTTAGCCTTCACTTCCTGCCCCCCTGGGGCCCAAAGATCAGCCAGAGGTGCAAGCCTAAAGCTTTGTCAGGATATTTATGAGCATATCTTCATCCTTAGGCAAGAATATTGCACTTCAGATTCTTCAGTATATGTGGTAGCCCTTCAAAGCCCTTAAACCACCAACCATTGTCCTCTCAGCCCCCTTTTTTCCAAGCTTTTGGATGTCTCTGCTGTTTTCTCTGTCCTTCATCCTTTGACCCTGGAGGTAGGACCAATTATACCTTCGTACTGCTCAGTTTCCATCACATCATACATTTTTTCTTATGTGCTGTTGAGTCAATTCTGACTCATAGTGACTATAGGATGGAGTAGAACTTCTCCAAAGGGTTTCTAAGGCTGTAATATTTATGGAAGGAAACTGTCATATCTTTCTCCTGTGGAATAGTTGGTGGATCAAATCAAAAGGTTTAACAGCTGAGTGCTTAACCACTGCACTACTGGGGCTCCTTTTGACATCATGCATCATAATAGATTTTTAACACACCCCTCAGAAACATAGAAGTCCATAAATTGTCAAGGGTACAGAAGATTTAACATGTATAAAAATACCAAATTGATATATGCGTATGTGTGTGCATTATCTAACCACTAAAGAATATACATTCATCTCATGCACATACATAGTGTTTATAAAAATTGACTGTATACTGTGTTATAAAGCAAGTCTCAACAAATTTCAAGAGTCTGCAATAATATAGAGGATACTGTGTAAGTACAGCATAATTAAAAAAAAAAACCATCTTAGAAAAAGAAAATACAAAATCTCCATGTGCTTGGATATTTTAAAATACTATGCATTAAAAAAGACATCATAATGAAAATTAGAATATATTTTGAAGTGAACAATTATGAACATAGTGCATATAAAAATTGGTGCAGTACAGACAATATAATATAGGAAAATTATAGCTTTAAAAATATAATTGGAAAGAACAAATTTTGAAAAATAAGTGAGTTAAACGTCCATTCAAAATGTTGGGAAAAAAACAGAAACAAACATTCATAGGAATTTTTGTTTCTATTAATGATTGGATACATGGAACAGACGATCAACGAAGACTAAAGTTGATTCTTAGAAAATGCTGGTAAAATTGACAAACTTTAGGCAAGATTGATCAAGTGAAAAAGAATGAAGGTATAAATAACGCATATCAGGAATTAGAAAGAAAATGACTGCAGATCTTGCAGAACTTAAAGATAATGTGAGAATGTTATGAACCATATTAGCTAATAAATTTGCAAATTTAGGTAAAGTAGGCAAACGTATCATACCATGTAAGTTAATAACAATGATTCAAGAAGAAACAGGAAGCAAAAGTAATTCCACAGTTGTTAATAGAATTGAATTGGAGCTCAAACTATTCTCAAAAAGAAAACTTCATGTCAGATGGCTTTTCCTGCAAATTCTGCCAAATATTCAAGAAATATTTCACAAATTCTTCAATATAAAATGAAATATATACCCAAACTCATTTTATAAAGCTTGTAGAATGAATATTGATACCACAACCTGACAAGAGCAGCACAAGATGGGAAAATTACAGGCCAATGTCACTGATGAACATAGATGCAAAATATGAAAATAAATAGGCAAAACAAATCCAGCAATACTCTAAAGAAGAATATATTATGACCAAGTTGGGTCTATCCCAAGAATTCAAGGTTAGTTTAACATTCAAAAATGAATCAGTATAATTTGCCATATGTACAGGAAAAATAAATGTGATTACATTAATAGGTGTAATAAAATAAGTATTTGATAACCTTCAGCATCCACTCATGTTTTTTAAAAGAACATCTAGCATGCCATGAGACCAGAAGAACCAGAAGGTTCCCGGCTACTGTCGCTGAACATTTTGATCAAAGAGTCCATAGCAAAGCCCTGATCAAAAGGGGGAAAATGCAGAACAGAATTTCAAATTCTCATGAACCCTAGACTTTTTGGAGCCATTGAGGGTGAATGAACTCCTGAAACTATTGCCGTGAGATAATCTTTAAACATTACACCAAAAGCCTTCCCTTGAATCATCTTAAAACTGAAGTATAAAAAAGAAAACACCATACTGTTGCTGTTGAGTTGATTCCGACTCAGAGACCCTGTAGGACAAAATAGCACTGCCCCATAGAGTTTCCAAGGTGCAGGTGGTGGATTCAAACTGCTCTTCTTTTGCTTGGCTACCGTATCACTTAACCACTGTGCCACGAGGGCTCCAGAACATTAGCTACTTAACTAATAAAAATGGTCTACCTTGAGCATATGCTCTTTTAAGGACTGTCTATATGGCATCAAATTGACAACAGCTACTGAAAAGATTAGATAGGAACCTTAAGGAGCAGTGGGTTTATGCTAATGATAGAGGAACTACTCAGAAAAGGAGGGTAAGAATGGTTGCACAACTTGAATGTAACCGATGTCATTAAATTGTACAGGTAGAAACTGTTGAGTTGGTGTATGTTTTGCTGCATACATTCTCAACCACAAAAAATACATTTACAGGTAATAATTAACAAAAAATGTCAAGGAGAGCTAAATATTTTGAAAATAAGACAGAGTTGCATGTGAGGGAATGAGTGGGGTGAGCTGTTTTAGATTAATAGTAAAAGCTTATGGGATCAGGATATTTGAGGAGGAGAGAATAGCTGTATGAAGTTCTGGAGGGAGGATATTGCCAATAAAGGAAAGAGTTGTTTCTGAGGCCCTTAAATAACCAAGTGTTCTGGCATGTTTTGAGGAAGCTCAGGAAATAAGTCATGGCTAGTGTGGAGTGAACCGAGGGAAGACTGTTAGGAAATGAGGTTAGTGTGGTGGGCAAGCCCCGCATCATGAAAGACCATGGGAAGCATTTGGGAATTTTTCCTAATTGCCATGAGAAGCCACTAAGGTGATGCTGTTATGTAGACTGTAAGAGGGAAGATCGGTGGCACGGAGTCCAGTTTTAACCAAGAGATGATGGTGGCTGTAAGGTGGAGGTAGTGAGAAGTGGATAGAGTCAGGATTTATTTTAAGGTAGCGCCAAGAGTCCAGAATATGTGTCAATGGATTGGATGCAAGATTTGAATAAAGGAGAGAAATCAAGGATGATTTCTAGGTTTTTGTCCTGAACAACCCAGAGGATAGTGAGAACATTTGCTGAGATAAGGAAGACTGGGAGGTAGATAAGACACTTGGACGAAGAATTTTATTTGAACCACATTAAGTTTCAGATGCCTAGTAGACATTCAAGGGGAGATGTGAGGTCAGCCATGGGTGAAGGAACAACAGGGCAGAGTATGTAAATGAGGGTATCCTAGGGCTCAGGTGGAATTGACTGCCATGAATTGGCTCAGATTACCTAGACAGTGAGAAGTGATGAATGATGTTACTTAAACAGGGCATGGAAATCAATGAAAAAGGTGTGGGAGTGGCAGGGAGGCTAAGGTAGAGAAGTTTCTCTCTTCCTAAACCTGATTGGCTGGATTTGAAGACATCATAAGTTCCTGTATGAGAAATATCCAGCAAATTACCAGTTGATTTAATAAATTGATAACAAAGTCTACCTTTCAGCCAAAGATTGAAAAACAAACAAACCAATTGCCATCCAGTGAATTCTGACTCTTAGCAACCCTATAGGACAGAGTAGAACTACCCCGTACGGTTTCTAAGGAGCAGCTGTTGGATTCAAACAGCAGACCTTTTGGTTAGCAGCTGAGCTCTTAACCACTGCACCACCAGGCTCAAACCAAGAATAACACAGATGAGGAACTTACTCCTTAGTTCAATCAAGTATGTAGAAATTCAAATTTGTGATTTTGGAGATTCCCCCTCTTTTTTTTCAAAGTGGGGGGCATTGAGATGGAGGATTTTCCTATGCCCACCATCCTAAGGGATTTAATTAACCCATAGTTGAGACATTGTAAACATCTCAAGAAATTATTACCTTTGAGAAACTTGAGGGTGAGTAGGCATATCACCTGGCTCCTCTTAAACTCCTTTTAAAAACCTGACTTGAAGACTCACCTGCCTTTTTGAATAAGTGCCAGCTTGAATAGGCAGGGTTCAGGGAATTGCCAACCAAAGGTATGGTTTCTCCAGAGGCCTCCAAGGGGTGTAAAAGAAGAGCGGAGCCAGACCCCGTGCTTGGGACACACCCTTGGTAGGAAATATTTGAGTGTGTGTGTGGTGAGGGGAGCAGTGGGTATGGGAGAGTGGGGTGGGTGGGTAATAGGGAAATGCCTGGTTTTTTTTTTTTTAAGAAACAGTTTTTTTTACTTTTTTAATTACAATGAACAGTTCAGTGGAGACACATTCCTTATGTGCAGGGGCTAGTGGAAGTGCTGATAGCTGAGAATGTAGCCTGCTCCCCAAGTGCGAGTTGGCATTTTGGAGAGAAAACTTGATGTTTGGAGCACTGACTGGCCCTGCCTTTTCTAAATAATTAAGAGTGGTGGGGTGGTGGTAAGAGAAAGAGGATGGTCTATGAACACTGACCCTGGAAAATTAACCCGAGTGTGTGGGTTGTGGATAGCAGGAAAAGAACATCGCCCGCAAATGACAGCAGTGCCTTTATTTATTTATTTATGCTTCTTTTTAGTTCTGAGTTGTTTTTAAGCCACCAATTCATGGGGCCACCATGAGTTTTCAGAGAATGAGTTTTACAAAAATCTAAGTGTTTTAAATATTGCAAGGATTTACTTATATATGCTGTATATGAGAAAAGTCCTTCCAGTTATAGGGAGGAGAAAGAAAGTATATTCAGGAATTAATTTTTCACAGTTCTCTGAATTCTTATATTTCTCTTGTTGTCCATTTTTCTTTTTTTGTCCTTCATCCACCCCTTCCACCTTTACCCACTGTCTTCATCATCTAGTGCTGCCATAACAGAAATACCATGAGTGGATGGCTTTAACCGAGAGAAATTTAATACCTCACATTAAAGTAGGCTAATAGTCCACATTCAAGGCATCAGCTCTAGGGGAAAGCTTTCTCTCTCTTTCGGCTCTGGAAGAAGGTCCTTGTCCTTAGCCTTCGCATGGTCAAGGAGCTTCTCAGGTGCAGGGACCCTGGGTCCAGAGGGCATGCTCTGCTCCTGGTGCTGCTTTCTTGATAGTCTGAGGCCCCCAACTCTCCGCTTGCTTCCCTTTCCTTTTATCTCTGGAGAGATAAAAGGTGGTGCAGGCCACACCACAGGGAAAGGTGCCTGAGTGAGGGTGGTGTTACAATCCCACCCTAATCCTCTTAAAGTAAAATTACAATCACAAAATGGAGGTCAACTACACAATAGTGGGAATCATGGCCTAACCAAGTTGAAACACACGTTTTTTAGGGTCATAATTCAATCCATGACACCCACCAAACCAAACTTGTCACCATCAAGTTGATTCCAACTCGTAGAGACCCTAGTTGATTTGAACTCAGAGAGACCCTATAGCATAGAGTAGAACTACCCCATAGAGTTTCCAAGGACTAGTTGATGGATTCGAACTGCTGACCTTTTGATTAGCAGCTGAGCTCTTAACCACTATGCCACCAGAGCTCCTCTTGATCCACAGTCCACCCTAATTCACCACTGTGTTAGAAAAAGGTTTTGCTATTCTTAAATAAGAACTTTTACTATACTTTTGTGTTAGTGGTTGCTTTTGGTATGTCCTTAAGCACTGAACAGTTAACTCATACCCATTAAAAACCCATTGCCACTGAGTCTATTCCAACTCGTAGCGGCCCAATAGGGCAGAGCGGAACTGTGCCATAGACTTTCCACGGAGCGCCTGGTGGATTTGAACTGATAACCTTTTGGTTAGCAGCCATAGCTTTTAAACAGTACACCACCAGTGTGGGAGGGGTTTAATTGATAACATGATGTCTGGGCTCCAAGGGAGATGGAATGGATGTGCAGGAGAAGGGCATGCAGAGTCAGCCTGTATAGTCCCCAGAACTCTGTTCAAGATCATAACATACCTCAGTAATCACTTGAATCTAAACATACAACTTTAACAGTTGATGTAAATGACTTTACACATGAATTTTGGAACGCAACTATTTCTCAATGGAAGTTTCTTCAACTAAGCTGTTTGTTTGTATTCCCTTAATAATTATGAAAGCTAACATTTATTGTGTTCATTCTGTGTGTAAGGCCTTTTCCTAAGTGCCTTGTGTGTTTTATTTAACCTGCGTAACAACCTTTTGAATAAGATCCATTTTAGAAATGGGAAACTGAGGCAGTGAGAGGTAAAGTAACGTGCCCAGATCACCCAGCTGATAAACTGAGTTAGGATTTAAACCCAGGCAGTTTGTTTCAGAATTTGCTTATGTAATCACTGTACATGACAGCAGTGAGCCCTAGTGGCTCTGTGGTTAAAGCACTTGGCTGCTAACTGAAAGGTCAGTGGTTCGAACCCACCAGCCTCTCTGCAGGAGACAGATGTGGCAGTCTGCTTCAGTGAAGACTTACAGCCTTGGAAACCCTATGGGGCAGTTTTACTCTGTCCTTTGGGGTCACTATGAGTTAGAATCGACTTGATGACAGTGGGTTTTGGCACATGATACTAAATGTACAGTGTATTCTATATGCCGTGTATATGTTCAGAAACTAATTTTCTGAACATTTATGCCATATATAGATTACCAATCCAGTTGCCATTGAGTAGATTTTCACTCATGACGACCCCATGAGTTTTCAGAGTAGGACTGCCCTCCATACGTTTTTCAATAGCTGTGACCATTTGGAGCTGGATTGCCAGGCCTTTCTTCCAAGGCAACTCTGAGTGGATTTAAACTGCCAACCTTTCAGTTAGTAGCTGAGCACTTAACTCTTTGTGCCACCTAATACATATATATACTAGGAGGTTTTCCTCCTTATTTGTACTTTAATGTTTTTTAGACTCTTTGAATACTTGTTCCTGGCAGTGAACTAGATGCTAAAGAACAGAATAGGCACATGTAACCCTCTCTCACCTTCTCCCTCCCCTCTTTCACAGAGATGAAATGAAAAGGAATTAATGAGGACAGATTATTGGATTAGGGCCCATACTCAGGGCTATAACAGCATGAGGAGTTTCTCCTGTCACTTCAGTTCTTGTTCAGGAATTGGTACCTGCTTTTTGTGAATCACAAAGACCAGTGCTTTATATCAAGCCATTTAGATTTGGGGTATGGAGCAATGACTTAAAAAAATTAAATTTTATGTTCAGAGATTTTTTCTAATAATTATTTACATTTATTTTAATTGTATATTCTAAAGCTGCTACAAAAAGGCATGAAATAATTGTTTAAATTTTAATTCATATGGGTCAAATTGTATGTTAAACTACCTATTGTCACCTTCAGGGTCGTTGTTATGTATGAGCCAATTGTTGTGGCCACTTGTTACCAAGTATGACCTGCTTCTCCAGGGACTGATCTCTCCTGACAACATGTCCAAAACATGTGAGATGAAGCCTTGCCATTCTTGCTTCTCAGGAATATTCTGGCTGTACTTCTTTCAAGACAGATTTGTTCATTCTTTTGGCAGTCCGTGGTATATTCAATATTCTTTGCCAACCCCTTAATTCATTGCCTTCAGTTTTTCTTTAGTCTTCCTTATTCATTGCCCACCTTTCATGTGCGTATGAGGCGACTGAAAACACCATGGCTTGAGTCAGGCGCACATTAGTTTTCAAGGTGACATCTGTGCTTTTGAACACTTTAAAGAGGTCTCTTGCAGCAGATTTGTCCAGTGCAGTGTGTCGTTTGATTTCTTGACTGCTGCTTCCGTGGGTGTTTATTGCGGATCAAAGTAAAATGAGGCCCTTAATGACGTCAACATTTTCTCTGTTTATCATGATGTTGCTTATTGGTCCAGTTGTTAGGCTGTTGGTCTGTAGTCTTTGATCTTCATCAGTAAATGCTTTAAGGCCTCTTCACTCTCAGCAAGCAAGATTGTATCATCTGCATATCTGAGGTTATTAATGAGTCTTCCTCCAATCCTGATGCCTTATTCTTCTCATACAGTCCAGCTTCTCGGATTATTTGCTCCGCATACAGATTGAATACATATGGTGAAAGGATACAACGCTGATGTACACCTTTCTTGACTTTAAACCATGCTATATTCCTTGTTCCGTTTAGATGACTGCCTCTTGTTCTATGTATAGGTTTCTCATGAGAACAGTTAAGTGTCCTGCAATTCTCATTCTTCCCCATGTTATGCATAATTTGTTATGAGCTAGAGTAGGTCTCAGAAATAATGTGCCATTTCTTCCAGTTGGTCATGCACAGCTGGTCGTGCACCCTAGGTGGTAGCAGCTAAGGCCTGTCTCAGAAACACTCCCGTCCTCACTTAGCATGAGTCTTCACACTGCTCCATCTTCTTTCCCATATGTGTCTCCTGCCCTCCTCGGTAAAAGAATCAGTGGCCGGGGAAAATGATAGTAGTCCACTGATGAGATTTATTCTTTTATTATACTTTATTTTATCATTTGTTTTTATAACATAGTTCCGTTAAAATCAAGGGTAATAAAAATGTTTGTATGATGGAAGTGGATAATCCCACCCATTGTGCCCATCTAAAGTTTCATGAGAAAACTGTGCCCACAACAGAGGGCTCCCACTCCTCTGGCTCACTGTATTTTCTCCTTGTTTATTTGCTCTTCCCTCTTTCCTGATGGATGCATGGGACCACTGAGCTACAGGACTCCACAATTCTCCTTTTCATACCAGTGTTACTATAATCTTGGGTTCATGGGCTGCTTTGCCACAGATTTACTCATTCTGTTTCTGTTAATTATTTCATTACTTAAAAATCTCTCATGAATTTTTCCAGAAGTACATTCTATTCCTCAAAAACTTGGAAGCAATGGGAAAGTATGCAATAAATAACAAGAAAACATACATAATGCATAGAATAAATTATTAACGTTCCGATATGTCTGTTATCTTACTTATATTGGCATGTACGTGTATTAGAGTCTCTGATTGGTGCAAAATGGTTAATATCTTGAGCTGCTGACAGAAAGTTGGAGTTCAGGTCCACCCAGAATTGCTGTGAAAGAGAGGTCTGGCAGTCTACTTCCGAAAACACAGCCACTGAAACCCCTATGGAGTACAGTTCTACTCTGGCACGCTGGTGTCATCATGAATCAGAACTGACTCAGTGGCAACTGATTTTATGTGTGTATTAGCACACACATTTATGTATATTAACACGGATATTATATCCTGATATTTTCATTCAACATTAGTCTTTGCTCATAAAATTTTTTTTTAATGAGGGCATTAAATTCATAATATTCTGTGTGCATGTAGTATATGTTTTTTTAACGATTTGACTATAGTTGCAATAATAAATGTGCATGTTTCTAGTAACTTCAACCTATACTTAAACATCTTTTTAACATACATCTCTGCCATTAAATCTCTTTGTTTAATTATTGTTTAACACTCTTTACGCCTAAGAGATGGTCTCAGAAGCAGCCCTGATCAGTTTTTCTCCCTCTTACTCATGAAGCCCCTTAATGTATTCCAAGGTATCAACTACGAAGGATTTTACGTACTTATCGTTTGTTTATTTTTCATTCAGTCAGTATATTCCATGGGCCAGAAGTAGTCTATGTTATGCAGATACAGTGGTGAAAGGTACACACTGTCCCTGTCCTCATGAAGGGGACAACCCAGTGCAGGTGGGAGGAGCACTGGGGAAATGCAGCTGAGAGCAAGGACAGACAACCCTCCAGGAACCACACTGGACTTCAGAGAGGCTTGTTGGCTGCTGTTCACCTGGCAGGCTTCTAGATACCCGAGTACCCTTGGGCTTGGTGCCTGCTCCTCTCTCTATTGACACCCTCCCTCTAGGATGCCTCAGTGAGTTCACTGCTGTCTATTTGTAGCTAAGGACGTGAGGTTTATACCTCCATCCATTCAAACTCCTCCTGGGTCCAGACTCATATATTCAAATGTCAGCTTAACTCTCGGTATTGACCTCTTTATGTATTATAATGATACATTCCTCATATGGCCATCATGAAAGCAAACATGAAAAAAAAAAGCACGGGAGTGCCTGGCACCAGTGTAGGTACTCAATGAACATTAGCTGTTGGTATTATTCTTGACATCCCCATGTGGGGTGAAGTTTTATTACCTGACATCTCCATGTGAATATCTAACAGCTACACCATGTTATCTAGGCTATGAAACAATGCTTGGTTCCAACCACCATTCTGTTCTTATCGATGAATTCCTCAAGGCTTCAGTGATGGGAGTGTGTGTTTTTCCACACAATGAACGTGATTAGGAATGGTTGTCTAGGTCCTACACAATAAATTGCTCCAGCATTCCTTTGGGTGACCATTGAGACAAGTTTCAGCCAACGAATGTAGCAAAGAATTGGAACCACTCTCAGCTGTTCATGCGAGTACTCTCAATCCAGAATATCTGGTAAGTCGACTGTTAGGGATTGAATTGTGTCCCTCCAAAATGTATGTGGAAATCCTAACCCGTGTAGCTGTAAATCTGACCTTGTTTGGAAATAGGGGGCCTCCTTTAATTATGTGAACGAGGTCATACCAATGTAGGGTGGGTCCTAAGCCTAACTCTTCTTAGTTATAAAAGGAGCAGAATACACACAGGCACAAACAGGGGAAGAGGAAGACAGACAAAGAAGACAGATGCATCCACAAGGCCAGGAACACAAATGATTGCTGGCGTCTACTAGAAGCTGAGGTAGACAAGGAAGGACCTCCCACTACAGCCATGCCCTGAATTCGAAGTACTGCCTGCTAAACTGTGAGAAAATAAATTTCTGTTCTTTAAAGCCATCCAGTTGTGTTATTTTTTGTTATGGAGGGACTAGGTAACTAACACATACCTGCGCTTATAAGTTCAGCACAGTGCAGAATAATTTTCTTCCCTCCTTGGTCTAGCCGACCCGAACCTGCTCTTTCCCTATCAGTGTCCTTTGCTTTCACCTAAGAGTTATGACAGAGTCTGCTTGATGCTGATGCATTGAAATTTCAATTTATTTTTTATTTATGATTACTATTAACTCCAATATTTTCTACAGTTTTCAATGGAGACAGTCCTATAATCTGTGAATAGCAGTTATACTTTTTCTCTTTTTGTACTAGCTTACACTTCCAGTGTGAAATGTTTAATAAAAATGATAGAAGCATCCTTATTTTATTGTTTATTAATATTAAAGAGAATGTCCCACCCGTCACCATGAACTATCATGCTAGTTGTAGTTTTCCACGTTCGGGAACTCCTTTTCTGTTCCATGTTTACTCCTAGTCCTTATCTCTCCGTGTGATTGGATTTTATCAACCTGCTTTGCCCCCATCTCTTGAGGTGAACATATGTCTTCTCTTCTTTCACCTATGCATGTGGTGAATGAAATTACTAAAATTTGTATGCCTACAATAAACCGCCTTGATCATGGCATGTTATGTGGTTTATACTTTGCTGGATTTCCTTTGCTGGCATCTTACGTAGGGTTTTGCATCTCAGTTACTGAGTGTGCTTGTCCTCTAACTCTTCTTCTACCTGCCTTCTCTAATTTGTTATCATTTTTAAACTAGCCTTAAGGATCAAGTTAGGGGAGTATCTCATGGTTTTCTAATCTCTGTTGACTATGTACAAGATTAAAATGACTGTTTCTTGCATGTTTGCTGGAACCTGACTGGAAACGATCTAGGTCTGCCATTTTCTTTGTAGGGAGATCTTGAACTACTGACCCATTTTATTTAGTGGTTAAAGGCATCTTCTAGTGCTAATTTACTTAGAAAAAATTCTGATTCATGTTCTAGGTTGCTCAAATCTCATCTTTAAATATTGATTATCAGGGCTGGTAGCCTCATGCAGGGCAATTCATCAATTCCAGATTTCCCCAAAGTCAGGCTCTGCAACTATTCCTGGTACCAATTCCCCCATCTAAGACTTATTTGCAAAGAAAGATACAACAGTATGCTCTCTAAACAGTTGTGTATCCGCAGCCTTCTTGAGTCCAAAATGTGAGGATACAGTCTTCTAATACTTTTTTTGTAATTGTTCTTTTCTTAAATTTTTTTCCTTTTTTCATTGCCAACCCCCCACCCCCCCAATCTAGTAGTTTTAAAGTTGTGCGTTTCAGGTTCAAGTCTGTAATCCAGCTGGGATTCTGTGTGTGCTGCATCTGTGCATCAGAAGAACAGGCTTCTAGAAGCAGAAAGCAGGCAGTGCGACTGTTGGGTGGTTGGTGGGGCGGGGGGGAGGGGAGCTGCTGCTCAGAGAGGCGCCCGAGGGAGGCAGGAGATGCTGGGCTGCCCGCCGCAAGCCCGCGGGCTCCAAGGAGGGGGAACCCGCCTGCACCATGAGCCTTCTGAGACAGGCCCAAGCCCGCCCAGCCAGGTGCTAACCTCGCACGCACCAGGCTTGTGGGTTCCCCCAGGACTAGGGGAAGCCTAAGGCCATGGATGGTAAAGCCTAGGGTCTGGACTTGGGAAATGGTTCTGCCACGCGTGATCTCAGCACTTATGCTGGAAAGGAGGGCAGGAAGCGTATCGCAACGTGCGTCCGGACGATGACCCAGAAGGGCGGGAGTTGTGGTCACCCATGGACTCTGGGTCCGCATATGGAGGCCCCCAGGGTGCAATTCCAGGAGCACAAGGCAAAGCCACAGAGGCCACAGTGCACCTCACCGATGCTCCCCAGGGGCACTGCCCCAAATTTGGGGAGCAGTCCTTCCTCTGGGCTAGGGACTTTGTTTCCTCCATTGTCATCACTGACTGTGAGCAGACTCTAGTCTGTGCAGACTAATGAGGAGTTATCAAAATGAGCTCCAAACTCCAGATTTGTTTAGGATCATAAATTAACACAAAGAAATACGACTTTAGCAATAAGTGCCTGGTTCAAGCCCAAGTTGCCTGAAAGCAAGGAATTTCAGTCTTTTAGCTCCTCTGCTAATCTAGTGACTAGGAACAGGATCTCACTGGAACTCAAAGGTGTGGGGTACTGGAAATACTTCTGGGTCTGTCTGCTCAGGGCTGATTGCCTGGTTCCCAGTTTTATTATACAGCTTAAATACAGACCAGAAGAGGAGTTTGGGGCTTGAGACCTATTTCTTGAGGAAGGAAGAGGTAAAATAATTCAACGTTTACTGTGTCCTTCTCCATCCCCGGAAATCCTCATGACGACCCTCTCAGGTAAGGACTGACAGGGAATGGATTGGTTTACTGTTCGACTTTGTCCTTGAGTCACTTTGTTTATGTCCTGCATGTAAAATATTGTGCACTGATGGAAGCATTCTAATTCTTATGCAGAATGACTAGACCCCGTGCAGAATGACTATATTGTGCCTCCCTCGGGCACCCCTGTCTGCACAGCACCCCCCGCCCCCAGCTGCCCAACTGCCTCTCTCCTGGCATTCTGCTTCTAGAAGCTTGTTCTTTTGATGCAGAGGTGTAGCACACACAGAATCCCAGCTGGATTACAGACTTGAACCTGAAGACCTTATGCAGAATGACTATTTATGAACCACTAAGCTTTAGTACTAAATCAGGTACTTCCCCCTCAGAGAAGGCCCTGGAGGAGGTTGATACATGCATTCCCCTGTGCTCCTGCTTCTCTAGACATGCCTGAAATGCCTCTCTGCAGAAGGCCTTTGGAGCAGGCTCATGGCCCACATAGGAATTCAGGCCTATTTTTTTTTGTTGTTAGAACACCTCATTTAGCTTTGAAAACATTACTATCCAGTTTATTCACCATATTGAGTACAGACATCTCAGGTATTTTCAAAATTAACCCCATTCTCTAATACTAATTTGCCACCAAGAGTGTATTCCAAAGTGTTCCCAACAGGCTAGAAAATCTTTCCAAAGAGGAGACTCCTGTGCCGTGTTGTGCAGTGATAGTAGGGATGGCATAATATGTTTACCCAGATACCTACCCCTTTTTTTTGTTGTTGTGCTTTACTTGAAACTTTACAGAGCAAGTTAGTTTCTCGTTCAACCATTTATACACAATTGTTTTGTGACATTGGTTGCAATCCTCATGATGTGTCAACACTCTCCTATGCTCCAGTTCCCCATTTCCATCTGCCATGATTCCTGTTCCATCCTGCCCTCTTTTCTGTGCTTTTGGGCAGGTTTTGCACTTTTGGTCTCATACACATGATTGTGATTGAACTAAGACACACTTACCTCACGTGTGTTATTGTTTGTTTTACAGACCTGTCTAATCTTTGGCTGAAGGGTGAACTTAAGAAGGTACTTTCGACTTTGTTCCTTTCCATAATTCCTGAAATTCCAAGTCTACCACCGGAAGAACATCTTTAGCGTTTCATTTACAGCAAGTCTGATGGCAATGAATTCTCTTAACTTTCCTTCACCTGAAAATGTCAGTATTTTTCCTTTACTCATGCAAGAAATAACAGGGTATAGAAAGCTGGGTTAATGTTTCTTTTCTTTCAGTGTTGAAAAAATGTTTTCACAGCCTTTTGGCCTCCATGGCTTCTGATGATGAATACAGAGTCATTCCAATTGTTTTTCCTGTGTGAAATGAGTTGGTCCTTGTTATTCCACAATTGGCAGTGAGGCATTTGGGCGTAAAATTATGTGAGTTTAACTTGTTGGAGTTTGCATAGCTTCTTGAATCTGTAAGTTTATGTCTTTCAACAAATTGGGAAAGTGTTGAGCCAGTATTTCTTCAAATACTTTTTTCTACACCACATATTTTCTCTACACCTTATGGAATTCCAATAAATAAATGTTAGATATTTTTGGATTTTTTTGAGGCTCTGTTCATTTTTTTTTCAATATTCTCTGTTTTCAGATTGGATATTTTCAATTGAACTATTTTCATCTCATTGATCCTTTTGTCTGTCAACAGCATTCCGCTGTAGAGCTGATCAAGTGAATTTTTTATCTCTATTTTTCTATTTTTCCTGTCTAAAATTTTCATTTGTGAATGGTTTCTATGTATTTTTCTATTTTTCTAAGGTGTGCCTGTTACTTCTTTGAGCGTGGTTAAAGTAGCTTTTTAAAGTTTTTGTCTATGATTCCAAGACTGTGTCTTACTTCAATCTTACAGAAAATGTCGATGTTGTTTGTTTTAGGAATCACTTGACCCAGTTATGTTCAGGCGGCAGGTTCTTTCCCAACTTCTGTGTGCTGTGGCTCAGATGTCAGTTCAGATTTTGAAGACTTTGCAGTGACATTTGGATGTAATCTATGGGAGTGTCACTCAGTCTGGGACCTTGTTGGTGTTCTAACCCATAATGCAGTTCTCAAAGGATTGATCTACTTCTTAGGGTCAGAGCAAAGCATATGCAATTGTGGGAGTGGGGGGGGTATGAAAAACAACTTTATGGTATCCCTCTCTTGAGCCGCCTGGTCTCTGTCTCTCTGAGGCTCTCTGATGTCTGAGCAGCTACCTTCCTGGTCCACTGGCAAGAATGTTGGGGCTTTAATCTGTTCATTCTGCTGTGCAATTAAGACTCATAGGGTCTGCCTATGAGGCCAATAATGGTAAGATGGAGAAAACGTAACAGATTTCTCTATATTATTTGGTCCTTATATACTCTGGTCAGAGAGAAGGCACACTGTTTCTGGTGATACTTCGAAACAGGTATGGAAAAAAAGGCATTAACAGGTGGATAGCTGCATACTAGGTGTTACGGATTAAATTCTGTCTTCCCAAAATGTATATATCAGCTTGACTAGGCCATGCTTCCCAGTATTGTGCGATTATCCACCATTTTGTCGGCTGATGTGATTTTCCAATGTATTGTAAATCCTACCTCTAGGATGTTAATGAGCGAAGATTTGAAGCAGTTATGTTAAGGAGGCAGGGCTCAATCTACAAGATTAAGTTGTGTTTTAAGTCAATCTCTTTTGAGATATAAAAGAGAAAAGAGCAGAGAGACAGGGGGACCTCAGTACCACCAAGAAAGAAGTGTCAGGAGCAGTGCATCCTTTGGACCTTGGATCCCTGTGCTGAGAACCTTCTTGTCCAGGGGAAGATTGGTGACAAAGACCTTCCCCTAGGAGTGACAGAGAGAAAAAGCCTTCCCCTGGAGTTGGCACCCTGAATTTGGACTTATAGCCTCCTAGACTGTGAGGGAATAATTTTCTTTGTTAAAGTCATCCATTTGTGGTATTTCTGTTACAGGAGCACTAGATATCTAAGACACTAGGTACCAGGAGATGTACATTTCCCAACTCTTTCACTCCCAGGGACACTATGACTAAGTAGCCAATGCCATAAATCCATGTGAGCAGACTATTCTGATTACTGCTTTGACTCTACTGTCTGTTATGGTAACCACACCCACCTTGTCTTTGTTGATTGAGTGCCACCACTTGGATGCTACCATCATGGGGTCCAGTCAGCTGCATTGTAGTTCGGTGTCTTCATTCAGTTAGGGCAGTTCTCACTGTGGACTCTTACTTACATTAAATAGCAACCACAGAAGTCTTCAATAATGCTGGGGCTTGCTGCACAAATTTGTACCTCACCGCTATGGTAAAAAGAGAGCCCTCTGGGCACTCCGTGTGTGGGTCTGTGGGTCCAGCCTAATAAATCCATTCTAACATGCCAATTTCCCTCAGCCTTTGGATACCTTCTCCTACATTACACAGTGGCAGATCTGCCATTTCCACTTGATTTATTGTAGACCACCACTTAATACGTGCTTCAGTAAACCAGCCAAATAAACTATGAGATCCTTTCCTAACCTCTCAAGCTGAAACACTGAGTGAAGAATCTGTGCTTCCTGGGTCTATATCAATAAACTCAGACTGCTCCACCTTTATGTTGCTTGCACCATTATCCCACACCCATAATAGCCATTCCCACACATATTCACCAGGTTTCTGTATGTATGTATTAGAAAAATCAAGCAGTTCTTTTGGAGTTTAGCATACCGTCTCCTGGGTCACACTTCATAGTTCAGCTTTTGGGGCTTGTTGGGACTGAAGCCTAGGTATAGGTCTAGAAGCAAAAATGGGCAGTGGCAGTGGGATGTTCAGCCGTGTCTTATAAGACATCTGCCTAAGGTGATGCCCCAGGCCATGCCCCAGATACCACCCCAGGAGACAACTCAAACAAGACACTTCAGGCACAGCTGGGATAATCTCATCAGATGGAGGTGGAAGGGATAATTGTTTTACTGGGAAGGGTGCCTTAGCAGGCAAAATTAGAGAATCTCTTCAGATGGGAGTAAGAGGTCTGGTTCTGTTAGGAAGAGCGATTCAACAGAAATTGGAGGTTCATTGTCCCCCGCTTCCTGACTGTCTGCCCATATGTCCTCATCCCAAGTTTCAGGATCCCATTTCTTCCCAATCAGTGCCCTCACTTTAACTTCAGACACCATTTGAGGCTGGATATTCAACTGGCACTTTAATTCAGTCACTCTTAAGATAAGAATCTGAGTTTATTTTTGGCAGCATTAGCCTTGTTACTATAAGAAATATGGTTTTCTTTCTGGGCACAAGTGGCAGCTTTCAGATCTTTTATGTGGTGCTTGAGCTTTGAGTCCATTTCTTTCATTCACCAGTGTGGCTAGCAAAAGCAGGACCAACCAAGCAGCTTCCTTATTATTCTTATTCTGACAAAATTATAGAAAAGTATCAAATATGTAATCAGGCAGAGCCTTGTCTCTCACAAATATTTGATCCAGTGGTAGTGGTATTTTGCGTATTTCTATTGTCACCTCCCACCATGGATTAGCAATAGCCTGTTTACTACTGGAGACAGTCATCAGTGCCTTTAAGACTAGCCAGACTTGAGAATCAATTCAGAAAACTCATCCTTAAGATTTGGTTCCTCTAGAACCACTGTAGGTACCAAATGTCTTAGCCTGGGATCTCTAGAGATGCAAAACTAGTGAAGAGAACATATATATATGTACACATATATATGAGTGTGTGTATATGTGTGTGTGTGTGTGTGTGTGTTGTGTATATATATATGGAAACCCTACTCGCATAATGGTTAATAGCTATAGCTGCTAACAAAAGGTTAGCAGTTCGAATCCACCAGGCACTCCTTGGGAACTCTGTGGGACAGTTCTACTCTGTCCTGTAGGGTCACTATGAGTTGGAACCGACTCGATGGCAATGGGTATACACACACACACACACACACACACATATATGCATACGTGTATATGTTAGTTGTTGTTGCTGGTAGATGCCATCGATCCTGTGTAAAACAGAATGAAACACCGCCTGATCCTGAACCATCCGCACAATCATTGCTATGTTTGAGCCCATTCTTGCAGCCATTGTGTCAGTTCATGTTGTTGAGCGCCTTCCTCTTTTTTTCTGACCCTCAGCTTTTCCAAGCATGATGACCCTCTCCTGGGACAGGTCCCTCCTGAAAATATGTCCAAGGCACGTGAGACAAAGTCTCGCCATCCTTGCTGCTAAGGTGCATTCTGGGTGTACTTCTTCGAAGATGGATTGGTTTATTCTTCTGGCAGTCCATGGTATATTCAGTATTCTTTGCCAACACCATATTTTAAATGAATCAGTTCTTCGGTTTTCCATATTCATTGTCTAACTTTCTCAAGAATGTGAGGTGATAGAAAATATCATGGCTTTGCTCAGGCACACCTTAGTCCTCAAAGTGACATCTTTCCTTCACAACACTTTAAGGAGGTCTTTTGCAATAGATTTGCCCAATGCAATACATTGTTTGAATTCTTGACTGCTGCTTCTGTGGGCATTGATTATGGATTCAAGTAAAAAGAATTGCTCGATGACTTCAGTATTTTCTCTGTTTATCATGGTGTTGCTTACTGGTCCAGTTGTGAGAATTTTTGTTTTCTTTATGTTGAGGTGTAATCCATACTGAAGGCTGTAGTGGTTGCTCTTCATCAGTAACTGCTTCAAGTCCTCTTTACTTTCAGCAAGCAAGGTCGTATCAGCTGCATATCATAGGTTGTTAGTGAATCTTTCTCCAAAACTGATGCCATGTTCTTCTTCTTACAGACCAGCTTCTCAGATTATTTGCTCAGCATACAGATTGAGTAAGTATGGTGAAAGGATACCACCATGACACATAACTTTCTGATTTTAAACCACACAGCATCCCCTTGTTCTACTCAAAACTGCCTCTTGGTCTACGTACATATTCCGCATGAATACAGTTAAGTGTTCTGGAATTCCCATTCTTTGCTAAGCTATCCATAATTTGTCATGAGCCACACATTGAGTGTGCTTGTATAGTAAACAAAAATAGGTAAACATCTTACTGATATTCTCTACTTTCAGCCAAGATCTATCAGACATCAGAAATGATATCCCACGTTCCATGTCTTCCTCTGAATCCAGCTTGAATTTTTGGTAGTTCCCTGTCTCTGTACTGCTGCAACTGTTTTTAAATTATATTCAGCAAAGTTTTTCTTGTGTGTGTTGTTAATGATGTTGCGCGATAATTTCCTCATTGTGTTGGACCACCTCTCTTTGGAATGGGCACACATATAGATCTTTTCCAGTCATTTGGTCAGGTAGCTGTCTTCCAAATATATTGGAATAGACAAGTGAGCGCCTCCAGCACTGAGTCCCTGTGTTGAAACATCTCATTTGGTACGCCATCAATTCCTGGAGCCATTATTTTTGCCAATGCCTTCAGTGCAGCTTGGAGTTCTTCCTTCAGTACCATCAGCTCTTGATCCAATGTTACCTCCTGAAATGGTTGTATGTTGACCAGTTCTTTTTGGTGTATTGAGTCTGTGTATTCCTTCCGTCTTCTTTTGATGTTTCCTGTGTTGTTCAATATTTTGCCCATAGAATCCTTGAGTATTACACCTAGAGGCTTGAATATTTCCCTCAGTTCTTTCAGCTTGAGAAATGCCAGGTGTTTTCTTCCCTTTTGGTTTTCTAACTCCAGATCTGTTCACATTGTATTATCATACTTTGTCTTCTCCAGCTTCCCTTTCAGGTATTCTATTGAGCTCTTTTACTTTATTATTCCTTCCATTCTCTTTAGCTACTGTACATTCAAGAGCAAGATTCAAAGTCTCTTGTGACATCCTCTTTGGTCTTTGCTTTCTTTCCTGTCTTTCTAATGACTTTTTGTTTTTTTCATATATGATGTCCTTGCTATCATCCCACAACTAATCTGTCTTCGATCATTAGTGTGCAGTGCATCAAATCTATTCTTGAGATGCTCTCTAAATTCAGGTTTGATATACTCAAGGGCATACTTTGACTCATGGACTTGTTTGAATTTTCTTCAGCTTCAACTTGAACGTGAATATGAGCAACTGATCATCTGTTCTGCAGTCAGCCTCTGGCCTGATTCTGACTCATGATATTGACCTTCTCCATCATCACCTTCCACAAATTTGATTCCTGTCTATTCTGCCTGGAATGGTTCACAAGTATAGTCACCGTTTATGTTCCTGATGAAAGGCATGTGCAATGAATAAGTCATTGGTCTTGCCAAATTCTATCATGTAAGCTTCAGTGTCATTTCTATCATCAATACCTTATTTTCCAACTGCTGATTTGTTTGCTTTGTTTTCAACTTCGCATTCCAATCACGTAATTATCAGTACATCTTGATTCATCAATGCATCATGTTTGATCAGTTTCAAACTGCAGAACTTGGTAAAAACCTTCAACTTCTTCATCTTTCACATTCATGATTCGTGTGTAAATTTGAATAATAGTCTTATTAACTGGTCGTCCTGGTAGGCCTGTGGATATTATCCTATTGCTCTAGTGTTGTACTTCAGAACAGATCTTGAAATGTTCTTTTTATCGATGAATATGATGCCGTTCTCTTCAGTATCTCAATCCTGGCATAGTAGAACATACCATTGTCTAGTTTAAAATCTCCAAAACCAAGCTATTTCAGCTCACTAATGCCTAGGATTATTGACCTTTATGCATTCCATTTCATTTTTGATGACTTCCAATTTCCCTAGATTCATAATTCCTTCATTCCACGTTCTGGTTATTAATGGATATTTGTGTCAGTTTCTTCTCATTTTGAGTTGTGCCCCATCAGCAAATGTCATTAAAGTGGGATCTACTTTGAGGAGGTAGCTCTTCCCCACTCGTATTTTGAGTGCCTTCCAACCTAAGGGGTTATCCTCTGTCATTCAATCAGACAGTGTTCCAGTACTATTCGTAAGATTTCACTGGCCAGTTTTTTTTTTAGAAATAGATCACTAGGTCCTTTTTCCTAGTCTGTCTAAATCCAGAGCTCCACTCAAACCTGTCTACCATGGGTGAACCTGGTGGTATTTGAAATACCAGTGGCATAGCTTCCAACATCACAGCAACATGCAAGCCACCACAGTACAACAAACTGACAGAAGAGTGGTGGGAGTTAAAAATTAGAAGAACCAAAAAGAGTGCTTCTTCCATGTCTGCTGATTTAGAGGAACCATGAGAAATTGTCAAGTGAAGAGTGATTCAGAGAAAAACATGGGTAGAGTGTGACCTAATTTCCATAAAAACAAACAAATGAATGTACTTACATGTGTCCCGGCAAAAAGAAGTGTGTAAAAGGGTACATATGTATCTTTGGACACTGGACACTTTGGGGGAGCAGGTACAATATACTTATGTGGGGATGGCTCTTATTATAACTTCTGTATACAAATCTCTTGTTAAATGTGTTATAAGAATGTAAAACCTTTTAAAGTTTAATAACATCATACGTGTATGTGTGTGTATTTGAAACTTTTTTTTTTTTTGACTATTTGATATATGTGTTTTTTAGTTATCTAATGTGGCTATAGCAGAGATACCACAAGTGGATGGCTTTAACAAACAGAAGCTTATTCTCTCACAGTTTAAGAAGCAAGAAGTTTGAAGTCAGGGCACCAGCTCTAGGAGAAAGCTTTCTCTCTTTGTGGCTCTGGGGGAAGGTCCTTGTCATCTATCTTCCCCTGGCCTAGGAAATTCTCAGCGCGTGGACGCTGGGTCAAAAAGACGTGCTCCACTCCAGGCACTTCTTCCTTGGTGGTATGAGGTCCCTCTCATTTCTGCTCACTTTTCTCTTTGTATCTCAAAAGAGACTGACTCAAGACTCACCCTAATCCTGTAGATTGTGTCCTCCCTCATTAACCTAACTGCCTCTAATCCCGCCTCATTAACATCACAGAGGTTAGAATTTACAACACATAAGTAATCACATCAGATCACAAAATACAGGACAACCACACAATACTGGGAATCATGGTCTGGCCAGGTTGACACACATTTTGGGGGACACTATTCAATCCATAACAATAGAGAAAACACTGTCTTCAATGCCAGATTCAGAGACTTTTATCCATCTATGAAGGGCAAACACAGAAATTGAACAAAATTCAGACCAGCGAATTATTGCTTGCTCTTGTAACTAATGACTTCTTCTGGTCTCTATACCTCGAAATGGCCAAAAAGAATTCTGTGAGGATTAATTCAGTTATTGCTAAAACATCTACTGCATTTACATGTCTACAGGTAAGGAAGAATGCTGGACACCATGTGTGATTCATTAAGTAACACGGGGACCATTAGACTATTGTTCTCCTTCTCTGATATGCCACTATCACCTTCTCCCCTTGTTGCTCTCCTGAAAAACCCACGCTTGTATATTCTAGGCCTTTTTCCGGAATTGAATTTGCAGGAAGTTAAAGATATATCTTTGAAAGATAAAGAAGACTTTGGCCACATTGTCTTTAGACAGTCGAACTTCCCAGCCAACCTCTGTGCAGGATGGGAATTCACAATCCCTCCTACTCAGTACCTCTGAGCAGGACGGGATTTCTGTTTCATTATCAGAGACTGTGGAATTCACCCCTCTTCAGAAAACTTACTTTCTTTTGTCTCAAACTGTCCCTCTCAGGATCTGTCATGGTCACTCTTAGAAATTCACATGGGCAGCCTGTATGGAAGTGCCCATCCTAGAGGCCCTGCCCTCCCTTCCTTGCTCCATAGGGCATCCTCTGACACTTGGGGTCACATCTCCCAGGGAGTACACACCTCTGGCACTTCCAGGGATTCCCAGGCCCTGGGATACTGTGGATGGGACTTGGAACTCAACCTGTTTCTTCACATCCTCACCTTTGGTTATCTGTGTCCTGTCTTCACCAGATTTAGGAGGCCTTGTCTTCTCTTTGCTCGTTTCATCTCAGTCAGGCTTTTCTATTCCAATTCTCTGATCTCAGGACAGATCAGGTTAGACCACAGAAAAGAGAAAGACCAAGCAAACATCACTGATCTGTGCAGATGCTGCTGGGAAGGGACTCGATTCTCATTGGTTTAGGGTTTTATGCCCACTGCTCACCAGCAGGCAGGTTCCCCCCAGAGTCTGGCTTCTGTCTGGTACCTTGTACTACAAAGAACTCAGTGACCAGCCCACCTTCACAATCACACCTCCCTTAGAGCTATCTTTGCAGAGGCTCTTTCTCAGACTTCCATGTCCCACTGAAATCCCATTTCTCTTTCCTTACAAACATTGTGCTCATTCTCAGGGCTCTGAGACCTCATCTGCAGATGAGTCTTGTCCTCTTCTCTCCTTGGCTTTTGAGTGGACCTCATGTCTTCGGACAGCTATCCTGGGGCTTCTTCCACCCTGGTGCTATAGGGCTGGATCTCTCCATGTACTAGAGGGGGCGTGGAAGGGGCACAAGGCTAAAAGGATGGATCTTCCAGGTGAGGTGGGTTTAAGAAGCCTGAATGAAGTTCTTCCCTGAAGGGTGCATATTTTGCAGTCCAGACATCCTGCTTCTCTCAGTCTGAGAGTCCTAGCACGTCTTCAGGTGCTTTCTCCTTTGACCTTGAGGCCATGCCTGCACCCTCTGCAGCCAGGTCTCCCACATGTGTAGCAGCACCAGTAGGTGTGGTAGCCTCTTCAGCCCCTGTCTCCTCCTCCAGATGCTCCTGGAGGTGCCTGGCTCTTCTTGCCAGGACTCCAGGATGCTGACCAGGAACTCAGTGTTGGTTAGACTGAGGGCAGACCTGATGGCACTCACTTTCTTCAAAAACTCGGCCTCAAGACCAGGGGCCTTTTGCCGACAGGGGTGTGAGATGTTTTGGTCTGGTCTGCCAGACCATGGCTAACCCCTTGACCTTACACACTTGAGTAAAATACTCATACTTGACCTATGGATCTCTGGAGTAATTTGATGAGTGAGAATTCTGCCTAGTGGAAGCTGATGAAAAAGGCCTCGCTGATACTTTGGGAATCTTCCTGGGCTTGGAACCTGGGCTTTTTGTTCTCATGTTCTACCCTGAGTGACACTTTCCTCTTGGGTTGAGGCTTGCAATAATGGAGAGTTAATTTACATGAGCCATCTGGGCTCTGGTTTCTCAACTGTGACCTAAGTCTCTGGTCTAGGGATCCCTGGAGGCCTCTCCATCACCACCATCCTCCACCTCCACAGTCCCCATGGCTTCTTTCTTCTTCCCCAGGCACCGACCATACTTTAGGGAATTTACTCTGGGCAATAAAGTCTCCTCCAGAAAATTTCGGTGATGGTACTACCTTATAGCAAAAGTCTATCGTTTTTCAAAAAATTATAATACATTGATTTAAAAAAAAAAAAAAACTCCCAGTTTTCTTTCAGTAGATTCCAATTCATAGCAACTCTGTAGGACAGAGTAGAACTCCCCACAGGGTTTCCAAGGAGCGGCTGGTGGATTCCAACTGCCAACCTTTTAGTTAGCAGCCAAAGGTTTATCCAGTGATAGTTTATAATATAAACAGAGGATCGCCACATTAAAAAAAAAAATTTTTTTTTTTTTGCATTTGTTGGATGGAAGTGAATTTGCTCCTGTGGAATATGGAAATTACCTCATTCTCTCTCTGCACCTTCATGATAATACATGGTTTCTCTAAGAGCTGTTTTCTATGAAAGTTATTTTTTTTAGTAAATTTAGAGTGTAAGCATTGAAACAGGAGAATTGGTCTCCTCTTTGTAACTTGTTTTCATCCTACTTTTAAGGGAAGGCTTTTATAGAAGGAATTATACTTAAAGAGACAGCGTTATTTGTACTTTTCTGTATAATTGAAAACTTCTCCTCGTACCCTTAACTAGCCTACACCAGGAGATTAAAATTGCCTTTCTCTGAACACAAGCCCATTACCATGTCCTTCAGGGTGAGGCAGAAACAGATGTCCACATTTGAGAGTCTGATGGCACAAACTTTAGTAGCCGAATCACAACCATGCCTCCTGGGGGGGGCAGGGCTTGTATATGTCAGCATAAGGGTCAGTATTTTTCTGAGTTTGAGGGAAGAATTGGCGAGTTAAGGAAGAAAGAGAAGGAGTTTGGGAGGGGAGTGTAAGCTCCAGTGACAGACAGAAGATGGGGTGGGGGATCTCTCAAAGGGTATTAGAGACCAGTCAGAAAAGCAGGAAGCAGCAGGAAGCAGGGCCAGTGGAGGGCAACACTGGGTGGAGGAGGACAGCAGAGGTAATAGTAGTGGGGAGGGCAACAAAACTGGCCTGAAAAGAGTGATACATGACTGATCCTAGATGTAGCTCAGGTTAAGAAAAGTAGGAAAATAAAAAATTCTATCCTATATCCATGTTTGTGGTTAGGGGTTGTTAGGCTCTTGAGGGAGGTGGGCAGGAGACACAGGAGGGGAAGGGGAGTTCCTGGATCTAGGGAGGAGTCTACAGCCCTTCTTCTGCCCTCAATGATATCGGTTCTGGGCTCTTCAACCTACCACTCCCAGAACCTCCTGAGTAATTTCCTTAGTTCTTCACATGGTATATTAATTCCATCTAATTAGAAAATATAATAATTATGTATGCTTCTTCCTATCCAGCCTTTCCACCCTCCTATACTCTCTGCCCCAGTTGCCCACTGGCTTCCTTCCCTTCCATCATGTTCAGATCCAGAACAATAGTGTGCCTTGTCTGCACCTATTCTGGAAAGCTCTCAAACTTACAATTGGATTCTTTCATTTCATCCCTCATTTATTCCTACATTTCTTATTGAGAAAATAAACTTTGGTTAATTATCTACTAAATGACAGAAAGTGCTTTCTCAGGAGAATCTTCCTTATGACCTTATCCATTCACCCCAAATCCTTCATCTTGTCCTACCATGGCTCTCTTTTCTGGTGGAAGTCAGACCTTTTGTTCTGTAGCACTCATCAATCTGGGACAATTTTTCCTCACCTTTGTCTAGAGTCTTAGAGAAAGGCCTTTTCCTCGTGTGTCACTGTTTCATCCTGCTTGGGTGAAGATGTCCGAACATAATGGTCTTCTGAAGGACCTTTATCCCTTCTCCCAGCAGGAACCTTTGATAACCTGGGGACTCTGGCTTGCTCATGAATTTCCTTGATTCAGTAGCTACAGTTTCTCTCCCACAAGACCTGAGGTCGACACTCTTTTCAAAAAGCAGCTGAGATCTGAGTTAGCACCAAGGCTTCCGTAATCCTGTGTGACATCATTGCTGACACTGCTGAGTTCCATGGGCCCGGTTTGAAGCTAAACACGGCAACCAGAAGAACATGAAACTGTCAGGTAGGCGCTTGAGAAGTGCTAGCACCAATGTAGGAAAAAGGAGATTAGATACTAAAAATGAATTGCAACTTTTCCGTGCCCTGTAAAAGGGGTTACTATCCTTTGGTGGGTAAAGAGAGCACAGGGAATGATAACAGTATCATGGGCAGCTGCTTTCTCCCAATCCTCTCATTTGACTCTGTTGGAATCATGTCTCTCCAGCTCTGTGCATGAAATGTCCACTCTGAGCCCCTCTTAGGTCTCCTTAGCCTCTGAGTCTTCACACAGGCTCTGCTCTCTGACTAGGAGATGTTCTCTCCCTTCCCGTCTGCTGGCCTACTCTCCCTGGTGAAGCGTGAAGGTGAAGAAAACTGACCCCACTGGAAAGATTAGGCTCATGACTTCACCAAGAAGCCCTAAGACTCAGGAGTTTTGTGGTCAGTCAGAATGGAAGGTTTGGGAGTTGACTTGGGGAAAACCCATGACAGACTCTGCCTTTGTTTAAGATGCCATTTAGAGGAGAAATCAGCAAATGGGGAGACCATTTGAGGAAGAAATTAAGAAGATTGGGGTGGTGATGAGGAAGGAGCAGACTTCTCCCAAGGAAAATAAAAGTTTCAACATGGGGATGGTAGGGGCTTGTTTTGTGTGACCCCAAAGGACAGAAGAGGCAGGAATGGTAGGGAAACAATAGAACAAAAGATAATCTGTGCCTGTTCACAAATACAACAAATGCCCCAGTGTTTTCAGCCTGTTTCCTCAGGCTTTTCTCATCAAGCCATCCTTCCCCTTTTACTGAAGCCTCTGGAAAATACCTGGGGCTTCCTGGATGCTCGGCCTTTTTTCACCCCTTAACTATTCAGTCATATTCCCAACTTGGTTCAGGCATCACTTCCTGGTTGTAGTCATCCCTGAATCTTCTCCTGGTAGATGAGTCCACTTCTTGCTCTGTACTCCATTGTACCCAGGAAACCCTTTACCACAGCATAAAACACAATTGCATTTACTACACATTCTTCCTCTCTCTGTGCCCATGCCTTCTATGAGACTCCAGAGCACCTTTCATTAGCAGTAGGAGTCTTCCTCTACCTGTTAGTTGAAGGCCGACCTTACGGTTGCTTCAGCCATTGACATAGTAGCAGAGATGATACAAGGAGAGAATTGAAAAGATTTTGCATTGAGTCTTGCCCTTTTGTTGCTCTTAAACCCTGAGAACCTGTGGGAATGACCCCAGGCCAGCCTGCTGAATGATGAGGGACCATTGGAAAGATGATCCAGTGGTTTCACTGAGTTGATTTTAGGCAAACTGGCTCGCTGGTGAGCTGGAAGCAAATGGTAGACAGATGAATAAGCCCTGCTGCGAGCCACTGTGGCTGGCCCAGATCAGAAGAACCCCAAATTGACAACCTGAAAAATTGTGAGCTTAGTAAATGGTTGTTTTTTTAAGACACTACCTATTGGAGTCATTTGTTACACAGCAATAGGTGACTGATACACCTGTTAACTTGGCCGTTTCTCTCACCAGTCAGTGAGGCAAATTCTCTAAGTCATTTCATCACCGAGAGCATCTGGCCTCGGGTCTGATATGTAGCTATTAATACAGGAAATCTTTGTTGACTTAATGCATGAATGAGTAATACGAATTGTAAGTGTGAGTCTACACAAAATCATGTATAGAAAAAAAGCATGATTTTTTAAAAAATAAAATGAATTGAGGCTCAGAACTACCTGCTTACAAAATTGAGGGGAGTTTTTAACCTCACTTACTTTTAGGGTACTCCCTCATCCAGATATGCAGTAATTCCCAGGGTCTAATGAAGGACCAGTGTTTGGAGAAGACCTTCAACACACCCATTGCCTCAGCCTATGTGGGTGATCTCTCTAGAAGCATTCGTTCTGCTGTTTCCATTCTCAGCTGGAGCATGAGAACCTTGTTGGGGCTGTCATCAGCATAACAGGGTTTGTCTACTTATGTGCCTGCATCAGCCTTTGAGGTGCTGTAACCTATTCCAGGGCATTATCAAGAAGGAGGTCCTACCCCTTCCCAATGTCTAGGACCCTACTATCTGACTGTCACTCTTCCCCTGGGCTCCAGTTCCCTCAGTGTGATCACCTCAGTGAGCTGAGGCTTTTACCACAGACTCTTCAGAGTCTTGAAGTTTCAGAGCTTCAACACTGTGAATCCAGCTATCTCCTTGAAATGAGGTAGGGAAGGGGGAAAAATGTAGAAAGATTTTATTTGGCATTTAATGTTGCAATAAAATTTCTTGCCCTGCATTTTTGAAGGGTCCTGTCTAACAATTCCCTCTGTTCTTTTACAAGATGTAGGTCAATGAAGAGTGAATGTTTGTTGTGTCATAATCTGCAGAAGGATGCAAAGTGCACATGGGGTCCATTCCCCCGATGCTCACACTAGAGCACCCCACCCATGTGGAAATCTCTGCAAGTGTTACTGAGTCCCTCACACATCCACAGTGAACAGCTTTCAGATTCTTATAAGAGGGAATTGTGTCCTAACACCAGCTGCTCCCTGGAAACCCTATGGGGCAGTTCTACTCTGTCGTATAGGGTCTCTGAGTCAGAATTGACTCGATGGCTACGGGTTTGGTTTTTTCTTTCAGGCGGGTGGTGAGAGTTTGATGTCAGCTCCATAATCATGTTATTAAAAAATAATGACAGGGTAGCAGGTGAAAGCAACAAAACAAAACTGAAATGAAATGGCTTTTTCACATTTATTGGCCCCACAGAGTTCCTTCGAGGTGTTTACTTTTCACTAGATTTGGAGAAATCTTTGTGAGAGAGACACAGCTTGAGATAGCTCCAAAATTACATGTTTCCCTCCTTAATGTTAGGTTACATTAAGAGCTGGTTGGCTGGTTTATCATCTGCCTGCTTCACAAAAATAGAAGGCCCATGCAGGCAGGAACTTGTCTGTTGTGTTTGTCAGAGCATCCTGGTACCTGGCACCTAAGAAGTGCTAAAAAAATGATTTGAGTGAATGTGGGTGGGTTTTTATAAAAAACACTGTGTTGCTGTCTTTAGTTAAATAGTGAAAACAGGGATAAGGAAAATGGAGACAATTACTTGTATAATTTAGAGTTACATAAGATGAGAATAGAACTTGAATAATGAAGAGATAAAAAAATAAGCTGTACGGATGGAATGTACCCCCTTCCCTTTGCTTTGGAGGGAGACATTTTAAAATTGGATTGTTTTTTCCCTACTGATTTATAGGTTCTATATGTTAATTGAAAAGTTAGTCTTTTAGGAATCACAAATATTTCTATTGAGATACAATTCACCTGCCGTAACACTGCCTTTGAAAATATGCACAATACCGTGGCTTTTAGTATATGGGCAGACTTGGCACAACAGTCACCACTGTCTAGCTTCAGAATATTTTCAGTGCCCCGTAAATAAAGGCCCTTGTTAATAAAGGCGTATTAACAGTCATCCTCATTACTCCTTTCCTCCAAGCCGTAGCAACGACTAATCTACTTCTGTCTGTGTTGGTTTGTTCTGGACATTTCATGTAAATGGAATCGTACACGATGCGGTCATTTGTGTTTGGCTTCTTTCATTTAGCGTAATGTTCTCAAGGTTCGTCCATGTTGTGGCATGTATCAGTACTTGGTGCCTTTTTGTGGCTGAGTAATATTCCAGTCTATGAATATACCACATCCTGTCTATCAGGTCATGACATGTGGGTTCTCTCCACAGTTTGGCTGTTATGAATAACACTACTAGGAATCCTCTGTGTGAGTTTGTATGTGAACATGCTTTTGATTCTCCGGGTGCAGACCTAGGAGTGCAATTGCAGTGTTGTGTGGTAATTCTGTGTTTAACTTTCTGCAGAATTGCCAAACCATTTTCCAAAACAATTGGATCATTTTACATTTCCACCAGCGGTATTCCAGCTTCTCCACATCGTCGCCGACACTTGTTGTCCATCCTGTTGAGTTTAGCCATCTTACTGCTTTTGAAATAATAGTGCACTTTAGTTTAGATTTGCATTTCCCTGATGACTAATGAGGTTACGCTTCTTTTCCTGTGCTTGTTGAGAGTTTCTGTATCTGCTTTCGAGAAATCTCTATTCAAATCCTTAGCCTGCAAACTTTTTTTCAGCTTTTTGCCTGTATTTTTACTCTCTTCATATACTTTTTGATATGCCAAAGATCTATAGATCTTAACAGTTTTAGCCTTCATATTTTGGGATTTTTAAAAAGTCTTTCTCTTTTATCAATAAAAAGAAAATAAAAACTTCTAAAATTTTTATGGTTGCATATTTTAATTTTAAATATTCTATCCATCTGGAATTTTGTTTTGTGTAAGGTATGAGAAAAAGGATGAAAACATTTTTACAGGTGGTCTGAGTGATTACCAGATTGCTACAAACGCTCCTTTTCCCATGACCCATATCTTAACTGCATTTTCCCGTAGTCTGTACAAGGACTCCTTTTTATAAAGGGAGGCCACCATTCCCAGCCATTTCATTTTAAGGTTTGTTTTGCTGCAATTAAATCCCTTGTGTGTCTTATCTACACATCTTTTCTTTTAAGCTAATACAAATTTTGTGTGAATAGGACCTTGGCGAGTGTAAGATGGGCTTGAATTTCATAACTGGTTCCATGTGGTGCAGCCCAGCAGATGGACAGACAGAAGCAGGGGCTGCAGAGGCGACAGAAGCTATGAGAACATGAGCCTCTAGAGATTTGCTGCTGAATTTCACATAAAGCTCTAGACTTTTCTGTGTAAACTTATCATCATATATGGACATCACCTTACAACAGACAGAGAATAATGCTTTAAAAGTTAGACATTCCTAAGGAAGGTGTTTATTCCTTAGTGGATGCTGAGAAGTGTATGTGTTTTGGTGAAGATATGTACCCATTTCTACCGGGTATGTATCTTGAAGTAGAATTGCTGGGTCCTAGGATATATGTATGTTCACAGCTTTTGTAGATACGGACAAAACATTTTTAAAGTGGTTGTACCAAATTACACTTCCACTAGCGGTAGATTAGAGCTCCAGTTACTCCACGTTATACCCAATAGTTGGTATTTTCCATCTTTTCCGTTTTAGCCAATCTGGCGTGTAGGGGATAGTATCACATTGTGGCTTTTAATTAGAATTTCTCTGATAACCAGTGAAGGTTTGTCACTTTTCATATGTTTCTTGGCCATATAGAAATCTTTTATACAGTGTTCAAGTATTTGCTCATTTTTCTATCAAACTGTCTGCTTTCTTTTTCCTTTTTCCTTTTTGGATTGTTCTTTATGTATTTCAGAACCAAGTCAGTAGTAGGATATATGTATTGCAAATAACTTCTACCACATGAATTTACCCTTGTGGCTTGTCATGAACTTTCAGATTCAAAAACCCGTCTTTTACAAAAACAAGCAAATGTGTAGACATAAAAGTTTATTAGGGGTTACCAGGGGCAGGAGGGAGGAAATAAAGTGGTGTTCCTGCATATGGAGACTGAGTTCTGGTTAAGAGTGGTGGAAAAGTCACATTGATGAAGGGCAGGGTTGCACAGCCAATTAATGCTAATTACTGTCAGTTGTTCAGTCACCAAAGGTTGTGTGGTATGTTTACAACAACAACAATGAGCAGCTGCTGAGGCAGCATAATAGTACTCAACGGATGAGGCGTATTCTTTTATTATACTTTTCTCTATTTTCTAATTTGTTTTTATAATATGCTACTGTTCAAATTAATAAAATGTTGCATGATGAAAGTGGATAACAAGGTCTATCCCACCCATTACATCCTTGTAAGGTTTAAATGAGGGACTACATGCCATCAGCAGAGGCTCAGCCTTAGTTGCCACTCGAGAAATGCTTCATTTCTCCCACTCTTCTGGCTCACTGTCTTCTCCCCTGGTTTATTTGCTCTTCTCTTTAGAGCTGGAAGCATGTGACCACCAGGCTTCCCGACACCATCATTCTGCTTTCCATACCAATGTTATTGTAGTCTTGGGTTCCTGGGCAGCCTCTCTGCAGGTTTAATTCTTTCACATCTGTTAAGTTATTATTTAAATATACTCCTTTAATTTTGTCCTGCTTATAGGAGTATATTCTAGTCATTGAAAATTTGGAGACTACCCCAACACACATGGGAACACCATGAGTAAGAATAGACTCCATGGCAATGGGTTTTATATGTGTGTCACACACATTTATGTATATTCACATAAATATTATATCCTGCTCCTTTCACTCAATATTAGCCTTTTCCATGATCATGTTTTGTTTATTTTACAGACAGCATCAAATTGTTTTATTATATTCTGCTGTGTGCAAGGAGTATATCATTTTAGCAATTTGACTATAGTTGAAATATTAAACGTGCATGTTTCTAGTAATCTTCAACCTATACTTAAATCTTTTAACAAAGATCTTTGCTATTGAACCTTTTTATCTAATTGTTATTCAGCATTCTTTAACACTAAGAGATAGTCTCAGGATCAACTCAGATCATATTTTCTCCCTCTTACACACGAAGGCCCTTAAAGTATTCAGAGATTGTTCTTGTTGTTGTTAGGTGCCGTCGAGTCAGTTCTGACTCATAGGGACCCTACGCACAACAGAACGAAACACTGCATGATCCTGCGCCATCCTTACAATCATTGTTATGCTTGAGCTCATTGTTGCAGCTACTGTGTCAATCCACCTCATTGAGGGTCACCCTCTTTTCCACTGACCCTGTACTCTGCCAAGCATGATGTCCTTCTCCAGGGACTGATCCCTCCTGACAACATATCCAAAGTATGTTAAGACGCAGTCTCGCCATCCTTGCCTCTAAGGAGCTTTCTGGCCGCACTTTTTCCAAAACAGATTTGTTCGTTCTTTTGGTAGTCCATGGTATATTCAATATTCTTCGTCAACACCACAATTCAAAGGCGTCAACTCTTCTTCCGTCTTCCTTATTCATTGTCCAGCTTTCACGTGCATATGATGTGATTGAAAATAGCATGGCTTGGGCCAGGTGCACCTTAGTCTTCAGGGTGAGATCTTTGCTCTTCAGTGCTTTGAAGAAGTCCTTTGCAGCAGATTTGCCCAATGCAATGTGTCTTTTGATTTCTTGACTGCTGCTTCCATGGCTGTTGATTGTGGATCCAAGTAAAATGAAATCCTTGACAACGTCAGTCTTTTCTCCATTTCTCATGATGTTGCACGTTGGTCCAGTTGTGAGGATTTTTGTTTTCTTTATGTTGAGGCGTAATCCATACTGGAGGCTGTGGTCTTTGATCTTCATTAGTAAGTGCTTCAAGTCCTCTTCACTTTCAGCAAACAGGGTTGTGTCATCTGCATAATGAAGGTTGTTAATGAGCCTTCCTCCAATCCTGATGCCCCGTTCTTCTTCATATAGTCCAGATTCTCGTATTATTTGTTCAGCATACAGATTAAATCGGTATGCTGAAAGAATACAACCCTGACGCACACCTTTCCTGACTTTAAACCAATCAGTATCCCCTTGTTCTGTCTGAACAACTGCCTCTTAATCTATGTAAAGGTTCCTCATGAGCACAATTAAGTGTCCTGGAATTCCCATTCTTCCCAGTGTTATCCATAGTTTGTTATGATCCACACAGTCGAATGCCTTTGCATAGTCAATAAAACACAGGTAAACATCCTTCTGGTATTCTCTGCTTTCAGGCAGGATCCATCTGACATCAGCAAGGATATCCCTGGTTCCATGTCCTCTTCTGAAACCGGCCTGAATTTTTGGCAGTACCCTGTCGATATACTGCTGCAGCCGTTTTTGAAAGATCTACAGCAAAATTTTGCTTGCGTGTGATATTAATGATATTGTTCTATAATTTCCACATTCGTTTGGATCACCTTTCTTGGGAATAGGCATAAATATGGATCTCTTCCAGTCAGTTGGCCAGGAAGCTGTCTTCCATATTTCCTGGCATAGACGAGTGAGCATCTCCAGCGCTGCATCTGTTTGCTGAAACATCTCTATTGATATTCCATCAATTCCTGGAGCCTTGTTTTTCGCCAATGCCTTCAGAGCAGCTTGGACTTCTTCCTTGAGTACCATTGGTTCCTGATCATAGGCCACCTCTTGAAATGGTTGAATATTGACCAATTCTTTTTGGTATAATAATTCTGTGTATTCCTTCCATCTTCTTTTGATGCTTCCTGCATCGTTTAATATTTTCCCCATGCAATCCTTCACTTTCGCAATGCGAGGCTTGATTTTTTTCTTCAGTTCTTTTAGCTTGAGAAACACCGAGCATGTTCTTCCCTTTTGGTTTTCCATCTCCAGCTCTTTGCACATGTCATTATAATACTTTACTTTGTCTTCTTGAGAGGCCCTTTGAAATCTTCAGTTCTTTTACTTCATCAATTCTTCCTTTTGCTTTAGCTGCTCGACGTTCGAGAGCAAGTTTCAGAGTCTCCTCTGACACCCACCTTGGTTTTTTCTTTCTTTCCTGTCTTTTCAGTGACCTCTTGCTTTCTTCATGGATGATGTCCTTGATGTCATTTGAAAACTTGTCTGGTCTTCGGTCACTAGTGTTCAATGTGTCAAATTTATTCTTGAGATGGTCTCTAAATTCAGGTGGGATATTTTTGCTCTCGTGGACTTGCTCTCATTTTCTTCAATTTCAGCTTGCACTTGAATATGAGCAATTGATGGTCTGTTCCACAGTCCGCCCCTGGCCGTGTTGTGACTGATGATATTGAGCTTTTCCATCGTCTCTTTCCACAGATGTAGTCAGTTTGATTTCTGTGTGTTCCGTCTGGCGAGGTCCATGTGTATAGTCACCGTTTATGTTGGTGAAAGAAGGTATTTGCAATGAAGAAGTCATTGGTCTTGCAAAATTCTATCATTTGATCTCCGGCATTATTTCTGTCCCCAAGGCCGTATTTTCCAACTACTGATCCTTCTTTGTTTCCAACTTTTGCATTCCAATAGCCAGTAATTAGCAATGCATCTTGATAGCACGTTCGATCAATTTCGGACTGCAGCAGCTGAAAAAAATCTTCTATTTCTTCATCTTTGGCCCTGGTGGTTGGTGTGTAAATTTGAATAATAGTCGTATTAACTGGTCTTCCTTGTAGGAGTATGGTTATTATCCTACCATTGACAGCATTGTATTTCACGATAGATCTTGAAATGTTCTTTTTGATGATGAATGGAACATCATTCCTCCTCGAGTTGTCATTCCCAGCATAGAAGACTAGATGATTGTCTGATTCAAAATGGGCTGGTATTGCCTAATTCACTAATGCCTCGGATATCGATGTTTGTGCATTCCATTTCATTTTTAATGATTTCCAATTTTCCAAGATTCATACTTCGTACATTCCAGGTTCCGATTATTAAATCGATGTTTGCAGCTGTTTCTTCTCATTTTGAGAAGTGCCATATTAGCAGATGAAGATCCCAAAAGCTTTACTCCATCCATGTCATTAAGGTTGACTCTCCTTTGAGGAGGCAGCTCTTCCCCAGTCATCTTGTGAGTGCCTTCCAACCTGGGGAGGTCATCTTCCAGCCATATATCAGACAGTGTTCCATTGCTATTCATAAGGTTTTCACTGGCTAATGCTCTCCAGAAGTAGACTGCCAGGTCCTTCTTCCTGGGCTCTCTTAGACTGGAAGCTCAACTGAAACCTGTCCTCCATGGGTTACCCTGCTGGTATCTGAATACCGGTGGCATAGCTTCCAGCATCACAGCAACACACAAGCCCCCACAGTACGACAAACTGACAGACACGTGGGGGTAGCAAACTATGATTTCATTCATCATTTTCATCTTTCGTTTTTTCAATCAGTCAATATTTAGAGAGATTCCATGTGCCAGGAATAGTCTACATCATGTGGACACAGTGGTGAAAGGTACCCACTGTCCCTGCCATTGTAAAGGGGAAACCCAGTGTGGGTGGGAGGGGGACTGGTAAAATGCAGTCCAGAGAAAGGACAGACCATGCTCCAGGAACCACACTGGACTTCAGAGAGCTTTGTTGGCTGCCGTTCATCTGTCTGGCTTGTAGATGTCAGAGTGCCCTCAGGCTCAGTGCTTAGTCCTCTCTCTCTCTATTGACACCCTCTCTCTAGGATGCCTCAGTGAATCAGTGGCTGTCTGTATCTGAGGATGCGATGTTTACACCTCCATCCATTTCAACTCCTCCTGGTTCGCTACTTATATTCAAATGTCAGCCTAACTCTCTGTACTGAGTTCTTCATCTGTAAAATGTGCCGTATAATGATACATTCCTCACATGGGTATCATGCAGAGAAAGTATCTTAAGAGAGGAGAAGCCCTCACAAGAGTCCTGGCACCAGTAAGTGTTAGCTGTCAGTATTATTACCTGACATCTCTACGTAGATGTCTAACAGCTATGCCATGTTATCAACGCCATGAAACAATTCTTGGTCCCAACCCCATTCCACCCTTATCGATGAATTTCTCAGGGCTTCAGTGATGGGAATGTGTGCGTTTTTCTGTATAATGGACATGGCTAATAAAGCTTGGCCTGGTCCTTCATAATAAGTTGCTCCAAAGTTTATATGGGTGGAATCAGACAAGTTATAGCCAACTAATATAGAAAAAATAGAACTCTCAGCTGCTCATGTTTGTACTCTCAGTCCAGAATATCTGGTGAGGGTACTATATGGACTGAATTGTGTAACCCCAAAGGTATGTTGAAATTCTAACTACTGTACCTATAAATGTGACCTGATTTGGAAATAGGGGATTTTTTAAATTATTTTTATGAGACCATACCAGTTTAGGGTGGGTCCTAACCCTAATCCCTTCGGAGTTATAAAAATAGCAGAATAGACACAGACACAAACAGGGGAAGAGGGAGACAGACAAAGGGGAAGATAATCTACAAGGCCAGGAACGCAAAGGGTGGCTGGAAGCTGCTAGAAGCTGAAGTAGACATGAGCCATGCCCTGAATTCCTACTTCTAGCCTCCTGAACTGTGAGAAAATAAATATCTGTTCTTTAAAGCCACCCAATTGTGTTATTTTTTTCTTATGGCAGCCCTAGATGACTAACACATACCCATGGTTATACATGAAGCCTGGTGTAAAATAGTGTTCTCCCCTCATTGTCTAGCCCACCCAAATCCTGCTATTTCCCTATCAGTGTCCTCTGCTTTCACTAAGAGCTACAACAGAGTCGGCTTGTTGCCGATGTATAGAAATGCAGTTTATTTTTTAGTTTATATTTAGGATTGACTAGCATTAATTTCAATGGTTTGGAAATTTTTCTGTGGAGGCATTTCTGTAATCTATGAATAATAGCAGTTGCAGCTTTTCCTTCTTTTTGTTGTCGTTTTGTTTGGACCTCCAGTGTTAAATATTTAATATAAATAATGATAGAAAGCATCCTTCTGTTTTTAATGATTTTTTTGTGTGCTTTAAGTGAAAATTTTCAAATCAAGTCAGTCTCTCACACAAAAACCCGTATACACCTTGCTACACACTCCCAATTACTCTCCCCCTAATGAGACAGCCTGCTCTCTCCCTCCACTCTCTCTTTTCGTGTCCTTTTCACAGCTTCTAAACCCCCTCCACCCTCTCATCTCCCTTCCAGGCAGGAGATGCCAACACAGTCTCAAGTGTCCACCTGATCCAAGAAGCTCAATCCTCACCAGCATCCCTCTCCAACCCATTGCCCAGTCCAATCCATGTCTGAAGAGTTGGCTTCGGGAATGGTTCCTGTCCTGGGGCAACGGAAGGTCTGGGAGCCATGACCACCGGGATCCTTCCAGGCTCAGTAAGACCATTAAGTATGGTCTTTTGAGAATTTGGGGTCTGCATCCCACTGTTCTCCTGCTCCCTCAGGGTTTCTCTATTGTGTTCCCTGTCAGGGCAGTCATTGGTTATAGCCGGACACCGACTAGTCCTTCTGGTCTCAGGATGATGTAGTCGCTGATTCACGTGGCCCTTTCTGTCTCTTGGGCTCGTAATCACCTCGTGTCCTTGGTATTCTTCATTCTCCTTTGATCCAGGTGGGTTGAGACCAATGGTTGCATCTTAGATGGCTGCTTGCTAATGTTTAAGATGCCAGACGCCATTCTTCAAATTGGGAAAGCATCCTTATTTTAATGCTAATTAATTTTAAAGAGAATGTCCCGCATTTCACCATGAACTATCATGCCAGTTGTATTTTTCCAACTTAAGGAACTCCTTTTCTGGTCCATGATTGCTCAGCATCCTTATCTCTCAGTGTGATTGGATTTTATCCACTGCTTTGTCCCCATCTCTTGAGATGAGCATGTCTTTTCTTCTTCCATCTATGCATGTGATGAATTAAATTATTAAATCTTTAATGTTCACTCAAGCTTGCATGCTGACGATAAACCCCCTTGATGATGGCGTGTTACATGGTTTATACTTTGCTGGATTTCCTTTGCCAGTATTTTATGTAGGTTTTTGCATCCCAGTTACTTGGTGTGCTTGCCTTGTAACTCTTATTCTGTCATCCTTGTCTAATTTGGTGTCAATATTAAAGTAGCCTTAGGGATGAAGTAGAGGAGCATCTCATCTTTTTCTCTTCTTTTCTGACTTTGCACAAGATTAAAATGCTCTTTTTCTTGCCTGTTTGCTGCAACCTGAATGAGAGTGGTCTCGGCCTCCTGTTTTCTTAGGGAGATCTTGAACTACTGACCCATTTTGTGTAGTGATTAAAGGTCTTTTCTGGTGCTACTTAGAAAAATTTCCACTGCATGTTCTAGGCTGCTAGGATTTCCTCTTTAAATGTTATGTTGTTATCACTATTTTCAGTCTCATCCACATCAATTAATCAATCCCAGATTTTCCCTCATTTTTCCAAAGTCAGACTCTACATCTATTCCTGGCACCAATTCCCTTATCTAAGACTTGTTGGCAAACAAAAATACAACCCAGCATCTTTGAGTCCATGATGTGAGAATACAGTCCCATATAACTTTTTTTGTAACTGTTGTTAAGTGTTTCTCCTCTTTTTTTTTTGTTCATTTCCCACGTATCTAGCAGTTTCAAAGTTGTGCACTTCAGGTTGAGGTCATTAGCTTGATTGACTCTGTGCAGGGCCATGGGGTGCCAGTTGCAAATGCGCATCAAAAGAGCACTCCTCTAGAACTAGGAGGCAGGAGGAGGTGGTTGGGCGGTTGCGGGGGTGGGGGAGGGAACTGGGCAGGGCTGTGTGGAGAGGGGCGCCCAGGGGAGGTGCCAGGTCGGAGGCTGCCCCACCACAATCTCACGTGCATCAGGAAGGAGCTGGCTGCAGGAGCCTTTCGCGAGAGTCCCAGCCCACCCAGCCTTGCCCTGAACTCAGACCCTCTAGGCTCACAGGTCCCACCAGAACTAGGGGAAGCCTGAGGCTACCGATGTCAAGTCCCAGGGTACACCCTTGAGCCCAGTCACAGTGCTTATGCTGGAATAGGAGGGCAGAGGAGGCGTATGGGGACTTGGGTCCAGAGGGTGACCCAGAAAGGGTGGGAGAGTTGTGGTCACCCTAGGACTCTGGCTCCGCACGTGAAGGGCCACAGGTTGCACTTCCAGGAGGAGAAGGCGAAGCCACAGAGGCCACACTGCTCACACAAACAATCCCCCACCCCCCTCTGCTCTTTCTCCAGGCGAGACGCCCCTCCTGTGCTGTCCTCAGAAGGGCTCTTCAGAGACCGCACCCCTAGTTTGCGGAGCAGCAGAGCCTGCCCCAGTCTGGACTAGGGACTTTATTTCTTCCACTCTCACCACTGGCTGAAGGCAGACTCCTGTCTCCACAGACTAAAGAGGAATTATCAAAATGAGCTCGAAACTCTAGATTTGAGTTAAGTATCATAAATTAACACAGAGAAATACAACTTTAACACAAAGACCTGTTTGGAGCCCCAGGTGGAATTAAAAAAAAAAAAAACTTGAACAGAGGGAGTGATAAAGTTTTCCTTCTTTTGCCACCCTCTCTCGGTGGTCCCAAGCTTTCTCATCTCCCACCTCACAAGACTGTATCAACTGCTTTGAGACTTTTAGAATAAAGATCCCCAGGCATATCACTGCTGTTACCCTGTGAGGATTTCCCCAGTGCTGGGTTAGACTAAGACAGAATCCTTCCAAGGCTTCCAGGGCCAGTGTACTGGACGGTCAGCACAGGGAGCCTCAGAGCCCACTTCATTTTTCCTGCAGTTGGGCACGACCCCAGGGACATGACCCTTGAGAGTGCTGACACTTCCTGAAGCCAGTGACCCTCCCCCTGGGCTTCTCTCTGCCTGGGTCTCAGAGTCTCTGAGGCCAACTTGTACCCTCGGAAGTGTTTCTGCTGAAGGACACGTAAACAGCACTGTGGATTTGTGTCCTGCAGTCTGCAAAACTGCCTCCCCTGAGTGGGGTGAGGAGCTACTGAAATACTGAAATCACTGAAACTAGCAGAAGCCACAGTTCATGGTCCTGGGAGAAAACTGGGAAGGACGGAGAGGTGAAGAGGCTATAAAGGCCCAGTCGTGAAGGCGACCATGGGCCAGGATGTCCGGAAGTCGCAAAGCTGACCAATGCTGAGTGCCCTAAAACCTGCCACTCCTGTGCCCATCTTTTCTTTCAATGGACAAAGTCTTCCCCTGCTCTTATGTGCCTGGGCTGGAAGGGCCTTTGACTTAGAACATGAAGCAGCCTCCAGAGCCTCTTGGGGCAAGTGATGGTCAAGGAGGCTCTGCCTAACCCCACCCTGCCCTTCCCAGTTGTCAGAGGACCAGGAATTTCAGTCTTCCAGCTCCTGGGCTGATCTAGTGACTTGTAACAGGATTTCGCTGGAACTGGAAGGTGTTGAAGACAGGAAGTACTCCTGGGTTTCTTCACCCAGCTGAATGCCTAGTTCCTGGTCTTATTACACGGCCTACATTCAGGATAAGAAGAGGCGTTTGGAGCTTTACGCAGGACCTCTTAGCAGAGGTTTCTGTTCAGGAGCGAAGAGGTAAAAAGAAAGCAGTGTCTACTAAGTCCTTTTCCAAGAGTCTCAGGAAATTCTCACGAAGACCCTCTCAGGTAAGGACTGACGGGAAATGCCTTGGTTTAATATTAAACTTTGCCCTTGACACATTTTGTTTATGGAGGGCATATACATATTGTCCGCTCAAGGAAGCACTGTAGTTCTTATCTAGACTTTATGTAGAATGAGTATATATAAAACCTAAACTTGGTCCTTAAGCAAGGGGTTACCTCTCAGAGAAGGCCTATGGGAAGGTTTCTACCAAATTCTGTGGTGCTGCCATTGCTCCAAGGATCCCAGGTGGTGCCAAGTTTGAGCACTCGGCTGTTAACCGAAGGTTAGTTTTTTGAACCCACCAAAAGGCTCTAAGGAGTAAAGACCTGGCGAACTGCTTCCGTTAAGATTACAAACCAGGAAACCCTATCGGGGCAGTTCTCCTTTTACACTGGGCCACAATGACTCAGAAACCCACTCGATGGCACCTAGCAATAACAACAGGAAGCCATTGCCCCCAATGTGCTTGAGATGCCTTTCTGGGGAAGGTTGGCCTTCAGAGCCAGCTCATGGCCACACGGGAACTGAGGCTCATGTTTTGTTACCACACCTTAGTTTCAGTCAGTAAATTTATTTTCCAGTTTATTCATAAGACTTGACTGCAGACATCTCTCAGGTATTTTCAAAATTAATTCCATTCTCTAATAATGATTTGCCAGGACGTATTTCCAAGCGTTTCCAAGAGACTGGAAAAACTTTCCAAAGAGGCTTGTCCAGCGCCATGTTGTGCAGTAACTACAGTGTTGACGTAGTATATTAACCACATAGTTTCCACGTTTTCTGCTTTCCTTAAATAACAACTGAAATTCCAAGTCTACCACCTGAAGTACTTCCTTTCGTGTTTCACTTAGAAGTCTGGTGGTGATGAATTCTCTCAGTTTTCCTTCCCCTAAGAATGGCATTATTTGAGCTTTACTCCTGAAGGTAATGATACATAGATACATGATACATAGAATTCTGGGTTAGTATTTCCATCTTTCAGGGTTGAAAAAATGTTGTTTCACAATCTTTTTTTTTTTTGGCTTCCATGGCTTCTGATAGTGAATACAGAGTCATTCAAATTGTTTTTCTCAGGTGAAATGTGTTGTTTTCTCTCTACCTCCTTCCTGAGTATTTTCTTGACCTTTGTTATTCTGCAGTTGATTATGATGTATGGTATTTTTATGCAAGTAACCCATGTTCTATATATATATATGTGTGTCAACTGTTTTTCCCCTCCCGGGTATGTCTGTAAGTACAGTACACTGTTTTTTTCTTTTTACACGCTGCTGTTAAAAAAAAAAAAAAAATTAGAGTAATGTACTTACAAATATACTTGGGATGTGGGGTAAGGCCCACTGGGTTGGCAAAAAACCCATAACCCGCAGAATATTTTTGTGCAAATACGGTATTGGGGCATAGAATTCTTTAACTTGCTGTGGTTTGCTGAACTTCTTGAATCTGTAAGTTTATGTCTTTCACCACATTTGGAAAGTGTTCAGCCAGTATTTTTTCAAATACTATTTTCTTCACCACACATTTTGTCCACTTCTTCTGGAGTTCCAATAAATAAGCTTTTTGTCTAGTTATTGAGGCACTGTCCATTTTTTCCCATATTTTCCTCTCTGTTTGCAGAATGGATATTTTCTACTGATCTATTTCAAGTATTTAGTTTTTTCTCTGTCATCGCCATTCTGCTATTGTGAAAATATCAACTGAATTTTTTATTTCTACCATTGTACTTTTAACATGTAAAATTTTCATTTGCAAATAGCACCTATTATCTTTCCATTTATTTAAAAAGTGTCTGTGTTATTTCTTGGAGAATGATTAGAACAGCATTTTAAAATCTGTGTCTTATGATTTTGAGACTACAAGTCCTTCAAAAATTTTATGCAGAATTTTTTTTTTTTAGCAGTCAATTGACCCAGTTATGCTCAGGCTCCAAGTTCTGTCCCATCTTCTGTATTCTGTGGTTCAAATGTTAGTTCAATTTTTGAAGGCTTTGCAGCTGTATTCAGATCTAATCTATGTGAGCGCCACTCAGTATGGAACCTTGATGGCATTCTAACCCATAGTGCGGCTCTTAAAGGATTTTATAATGCTTCTTAGGGTCAGGGCAATGCATATGCATCTCGGGGGTGAACCAGGAGTTCATAGCAAGTCTGCAGAATCTCTTTCTTGCACAGCCTCCTCTCTGTCTTTCTCTTCTCCTCTCTGAGTTCTGAAGGAGTGCGTTCTAACCCATAGTACGGCTCTTAAAGGATTTGATAATGCGTCTTAGGGTCAGGGCAATGCATATGCATCTGGGGGGTGAATCAGGAGTTCATAGCAAGTCTGCAGAATCTCTTTCTTGCACAGCCTCCTCTCTCTCTTTCTCTTCTGCTCTCTGAGTTCTGAAGGAGTGCTTTCCTGGCCCACTGGTGGAAATGCTGGGGCTTTAATCTCCTCATTCTGTTGTGCACATAAGTGACTGGTTCTACCTATGGGGCCAAAGCACTGGACAACCAGCCAAAAGGCTGGCAGTTTGAACCTGTCAAGAAGCGCCTCAGAAGACAAGCCCGGTGATCTGCTTTTGAAAAGTCTCACCCTTTGAGGCAGAATTGACTAGGTGCCAGTTAACAGCAGAGAGAGAGAAAATGTAATGGAGCTTTCTCTACAATATTTGGTTCTTCCATACTCTGGTCAGAGAAAAGGATTCTCCTCTGCCAGAGTTTCAGGCGTCTGCCCACCTGCCCAGCTGCTTGTCTCTCTCCTTTACGGACCTTCTATCCCATTTATATGAGAGAGGGCTTCTCTTGGAGCTATTTCTGTCCACAACGGGTGTGCAGCTCTGAGATTTGGGCTCATTTAATTTCAGCCTCTGGAATGTTCATACTCTATGTTCTGGTTCCGCCCCTTCCCCATCCACCTTCAACACTTTCCTTTGCAGAGTCCTGAGATAGTGTCCCATGCATTTGTCCAGATACTTAGTTGTCAGATACCAGCATAGCCATCGGGGGCAGTGCTGTTGTGGTTGCGGGGGAGGGAGTGTACACTGAAGGAGCTGCAAGACCTGGCTGCCTTGTGTGAGCAGGACGGGGGTGTGCTGAGGAGTGGGTGCTGAAGGTGCTGAGTCAAGGGGAGTTTAATATAAAGTTGGGTCAAAGAGAGTTTGTTGACAAGGATTTATTGCCGTAGCAAGGGTTCTGGAAATGGGTTTAATATGCTGTGGGATTGCTTTTGGAATCTTAGAAAAGGCAATGGCCCATATTCTCTGAAATCGAAATGCCAGACCTGCTGTGTCAGATGTTGGAAGAGGGATTAAAAGCCTCCAATATGTGGGCATGTCTGAGTTAGTCTTCTATAAGACCATTTCTTGGAGGTCCTGAAGGATACCCATTTCATCAAAAGAATAAGGAATGCGGAGATGAGGGGAGCACCAGCAAGATAGAGCTTACCAATATGTATACTTTGTAGGGAGTCCCTGGATGCCACAAACAGTTAAGTGCTTGACTGTTATCCGAAAGTTTGGCAGTTTGAACGTACTCAGAGGGTCCTTGGAAGACAGTCCTGGCCATCTGCTACTAAAGGATGAAAGCCTTAAAAACACTCTTGAACAGTTAGTTCTACTATGCCCACATGGGGTGGTCATGAGTCAGAAATGACTTGATGACAACTAACAGCAACAATCGTCTATAGGCTCAGGTTGTTAGTGGGAGCTGGGCTGCCTAGTAGCAATGCAAATCATGGGATCCCAGCTCAACAGAGGCCAGGTGGAAGTACTTAACTGTCAGAAACAAGTTGTGTGTGATTCCAATAATGGTCAGCAGGTCAGAGTAGTAGTTATCTATTGGGGCATAATAGATTCTCCCCAAACTTAGCAGGTGTGAGATAAATGGAAAATTAATATTCAACTCATTCTGATAAATTTGGAACTAGACAAAAATTTTGGTATCACTCAACACAGTTTTAAGGTGAAGGAATAAACTAGAAAATTTAAATAACTAGTATAAGTATAATAAGAGATTTTTCAAAGAATGATGATATAATTGCATACCTGAATAAAAGACAAATACATCACAATCAATGATTTCTCTCCAGTATAGACATGAGGGTCTCAAATTGGCAAGGGTGAGAAGGGCAGACCGTTCTCTTTCCCCTACTACTTGACTGGATCAAACTGTGTTCAAAACTGTAAAATATTTAGGAAAACATTGTTTTGACCAGAGCAGCAAAGGACTTCTATGATGAAAACTAATGTACTAAAATACATAAAATGAAACCTGAATATATGCAAAAAATATGCCATATTTTCAAATGAGAAGTCTTGTCAATCAAATGGAGGTCCCTAAAACTAATATATAAGTGGAATGTATTTCCAGTTGGAATATTAAGATAGTTGTTTTTGAATTGTATACAGTAATCATATGCTACAAATAGTACAGTAGATAGCAGAGGATGTTGCTGGTGTTAGGAGACTTGGAGTCCATTTCTGACTCATAGTGATCCCATTTCACTGCCCCATAGGGTTTTCTAGGCTGTGATCATTATGGGAGCAGAACAACAGGTCTTTCCCCTCAGTGCCCCCTGGTGGGTTCGACCTGCCAAACCTTCTTTGGATTAGCAGATGAGCACTTAATCACTACAACACTACGGCTGCTTTAAAAGGTATAGAGAAGAAAAACATGAAAAAGCAGGATACTGACAGGTGTCTACCTCTTCAGGTAACAGAACAAATTGATATTACATAGCACAGAAACTGACAAGTCGACCAATGAAACAAAATCTGCTAAGAAGTCACAATAACCATTGATACAAAGGTGGTATTTTGAGAAAATTATATTTATTTAATAAACAGTGCTGACTCAAGTGATCGTTCTGGGGGACAAAGCTTGCAAAAATGTGATACACAAATGATAGATTTGGAAAATCATGTGAAATGGAGATGACAAGACTTAATAACAATTTCCATTTTACACAGAAGGATAAAAGTTAAGCACTTGAAAAATGAGCAGTGAATTCAAACAGATCGTTCACAGCAAATCCACATGCCCAATAAACATAGTCCAAGTTGCTCAAAAACACTGGTAGTTAAGAAAATATCAAAGTCCCAGTGAAACTGGCACAATTTAAAAATCAACACCATCTATGGCTGGCTGGGCTGTGGGGAGAAGGATACCCTGAGACATGGCTGGAAAGGTGCTTTAGGACAGCCTCTAGGGGAAAGACATGGCCATGGCTCTGTACTTTAAAAACATACTTTGAGCTGGAAATCTCACTCTATGGAGTCTATTCCACAGAAACAGATCCTGTAGTATACAACTGATAGTTATTATTAGTGTTGACCAAACATTGACTGTACATTGATAGTTGAATGATAGATAACTTATGGTAAAGCTACATCATCAATAAATGAGTTGTAGTAGTTGAGTGGGAAAAATCTCTGTGAAGTATTATTGAAGTATTACTGAAAAAATCAAGGTGCATGCAGAGAAGTGTATATAAAATGATCACATCTGGGTTAAACAATATCAATTGTTTGAATATGCTTGAATACCTGTTTATGTTTATGAGTGTGTATAAGTCCGTGTGCTTGTTTAAGCAAGGATAAGAGAGAGTACTTACCACATTGTTAACCTGAATTATCTTGGATTCACTTGCAGGAAAGAACAGAGGGAGGAGAGGTAGAACACGCAGGAAGAGTGGACTTAAAAAGCATGGATGATAATGTTTCCATCTTAGTAGTGTTATGTATGGATGAACAAATCTGTCTTAAAGGGAGAAAGCCAGAATGTTCCTTAGAAGCAAGGATGGCTTTGGCCATGTTATCAAGAGGGAGGGACCAGTCCCTGGAAAAGGACATCATGCTTGGTAAAGCAGAGGTCCAGTGAAAAAGAGGAAGACCCTCAATGAGATTGATACAGTGGCTGCAACAGTGTGCTCAAATAGAGCAAAGATTATTAGGATTGCACATGACCGGGTGGTGTTTTGTTCTGTGGTGCAAAGGGCCACTGTGAGTCAGAACTGACTTGATAGCTTCTGACAACAACATGTAGAAGTCCAGATAAAGTGTACTGAATTGATATCATCTATTTAAATTATTCATGTAAGTTAAAAGATCAAAAAATATAGTGTTAGTGCCATATCTAATGACTTAAAGAGAATCAAGGTAGAATATTAAGTGAAATAAGGGGCGAGAGCATTGTGGGTGGAGTGTGACCAGGCTTTCATAAAAGTAAACACCCCAGCAGATGTACTTGTGTACCTGTGACTGTGTGTATGCGTCCCTGCAGAGAGGTGTAGGGAAGGATACACGTGTGTCTATTACCATCGGATACCTTGTGGGAGCGGGACCAAATTACATATGAGGGTGGGACCCTGACATAAATTTTTTTGTCATACAAATCTGTGATCTTGCAAATGTGATAAAAAGCAATTTCAGAGCTTTGGAAATTCATAAACATCATAGATATATGTATATTTTAACGTGTTTTGTTAGATATTTAAAATAGGTGAAAATTCTCCAGAATGACAGACAAAAGATTTGAATCACTGGAAGGACAGCACACCACAGAGAGTAATAATCAGATCCAGTGGATTTCTTGTTGTTCTTGGAGGCAGTGAGTTCTTCTGGTCTCTATAACTGGAAATGACCAAAAATAATTTGGGGAAGTCAGTAGGGTTACCCCTCAAACACGTCTTGCAAGCACACGTCTACAGCTAAATTCAGAAGGCTGGATGCCATGTGCAATTCACTAGGTAACTCATGCGCCTCTAGAAGATTCTCTTTCCCGGATATGCTGCTTCCACCTCCTCCCTGCCTAGCCCCACTGGATAACCCGCCTTTGTGCATTCTAGGCCCCATTCAGGTCTGAGCCTAGATCATAGAGGACATCAACTGGGAAGGTAGCTTTTAAGAAGAAAGATGTTGATGAAAAGATTTCAGAAAGCAGCACCTCCCCAGCCATCCTCTCCCCAGCCTGGGAATACCAACCCCTCCCACCCTGATACCTCTGAGAATCTCTGATTTTTCGTTTTGGATCCTTAGGAGACTGCAGAATTTACCTGGTCTGAACACCTTGGTTCTTCTCTGCCTCTGACCCTCTGCCTCGCAGGAGCCGTCTCTGTCACTCTGAGGAATACACACAGGACAGACTGTGGATGGAGGTGCCCATCCTAGAGGCCCTGCCCTCCATTCCTCTGCCCCTGGGGGGTTCCCTGTGATACTTGTGGTCTCATTTCCCAGAGAGATGGATACACCCCTGTCATGTCCAGGGCTTCCCCAGACTTGGGATTTGATGTCGCGACTGAGACTGGGGCTTTGTTGTCCACTGTTGAGTCTGGCCCTGAATCTGCCCCTTCCCACCATTACCTCTGATCACCTGTGTTCTCGCTGTTCTCCCTGGGTTTGAAGCCTGTCCTCTCTTTTGGTTCTTTCACCTCAGAGGGCCTTTTTCTTCCAGTTCTTTGACCTCGCGACAGGTCAGATTTGACCACAGGAAAACAAAAAGAAAATTAGCAAGTTTGTTTGACATGTCAAGAACCGGAATGTACAGCTTGATTTAGGCGAAGAAAAAGTTCCAAAGCTCTACCCCTTCCCCTAGGACATGCTCTACAGGAAATATCCTGCAAGCCCTGGATCAACTCTTATCCAGAAACGGTTAACACCCAGGGGGATTTTTCTACACCACCTCCCACTTACATTCCCCTAATGTGGCAAAAAGGATGCATCCCAATCATAAACCCAAATTCACCGTAGGAGACCAGAAGACATGGCTGGGGTGAGTTCATTTTCCTTCAACCTGCCCTCCTCTCCTCCTACCAATCCCTGCCTCTTTCTCTGCCTCTATACTGCTGGGAAGGGACCCAGAGTTGTTTGTTTAGGGCTTTATGTCCACTGCTCACCTGCAGACATGTTTCCCACCAGCCTGACATCTCTCTGATTCCTTCTCCTCCAAAGAACTCAGTGACACCCCCTTCACCATCACACCTCAGCAGGGCCCCCCCCAATCCTCCCAAGTCCCACTGAAATCCCATTTCCCTTTCCCTATTTATGCTGCGCTCATCCTTAGGGTCCCAAGATCTCACCATCCAGATGAGGCCTGTCCTGTCCTCTCCTGGGTCAGGGGAGCCTCTGAGGGGACCTGGTGTCTGTGGTCAGCTATCTGGGGCTTCTTCCATCCAGATCCCCCTTAGGGCTGGAGTCCTCTGTGCACTTAGGTTGGGAGGGTTGGGGTCACAGTGGAAGGAGGGTATGATCTTCCAGGGGGGCTGGGTTAAACGAACCTGAATGGAGGTCTCTCCTGAAGGGCCCACGTTTCCAGCCCAAAGGCCCTGCTCCTCCTATTCCTGGGGTTCTAGAACGTCTTCAGGCGCTTCCCCCTCTGGCCTCGGTGGTGTGCCTGCTCCTTCTGCAGCCTGGTCTCCTGCCTCTTCAGCCTGTCCAGCTAGTGCCTCAGCCTCTTCAGTTCTTCTCTCTGCTTCTCCAGCTGCTCCTCCAGGCGTCTGCAGACCGCTCTCTTCTCCCTCACCTCCCTCTTCTTGGCCGCCATCAGGCAACGCCTGGCCAGCTGGTGGCAGCGTCTGGGCCTGCGCTGCACTGAGCCTGGCAGCCGCCTCTCCAGCAGCTCTTCAAAGAAGACCCGGCAGCTGAAGCCCTGAGTCACACCATGCTCCGCATGGGCCACGAGGGCTTCCCCGGACTCGAACACGCGGCAGCAGGCCATGCAGCGGAAGCCGCGCTCACGGGTCACCAGCCACTCCGGGGTGGTTGCGCGGGGGCTCTCCCCATGCTCCTCCCCTTGGTCGGTGGGCTCCTGGGTACAGGTCTGGGGCCCCTCCTGCCAGGGCTCCAGGGTGCTGACCAGGGACTCAGTGCTGGCCAGACTGGGGGCAGAGCCGATGGTGCTCTCCTCAGAGAGCTCGGCTTCAAAGACCTGGGGCATCTTGCCCACGGGGGCAAAGGAGGTTTTGGTCTGCCAGGAGACCGCCACCCCCTTGACCGTGCGCACCTTGGTGAAATATGCACACCTGACCCATCGCTTTCCTGGGGCAGCCCCGTAGCTGGAGGAGTGAGAGGTCTGCTCGGTGAAAGATGACAGAAAAGAGTTCTCAGATTGTTTTGGAATCTTCCTGGGCCTGGAGCTTCGACTTTTTTCATGGCATGTTGTTGACTGTTGCACATTTTCCTCTTGGATAGAGACCTCTGAGAATAGAGAGTTAATTTACTTGAGCTTTCAGGGTCCTTATTCTCACCTGTGACCCCAAATCTTTGGTCATAGGGACCCCTGGAGGCCTTTCCATTACCACCTCCTCCACCTCTACAGACCCCATGGTTTCTTTCTTCTTCCCCAGAGACCCACCACCCTTGGGGGCACTGCTGTGGAAGACAAAGTCTGCATTGTAAAGTGGCACTGTTTATGGTAGTTCATTTTTTAAGAAGTTATTTTTCTTTAATTCCACATTTATTGAATTCCAATGAATTTGTTCCTTTGGAACTTAGAAATGACCTCATTCCCATGAAGCTTCAAAATAAATGTGTGACTTGATGTTTTGTATGCGGGTGATATTCTTAGTAAATTTGGAGGGTAAACACTCCAGAGCAATGGTCACCTCTTTTCATCCTCTTTTTACTGAAAGGCTTTTTATAGAGGAGTTATACGTAAAGAGAAGAATGTGTATATTTAGTTATGATTCTTACATGTATACCTCTTCCTTGCACCCTTCTTAACCAGCCACAGTAGAAGATGAAAATTGTTTTTCTCAGAATAGAAGCCCAGTCCTTAGTAGATGAAGTGAGGCAGAAAGAGATGGCCATATCTGAGAACCTTGATGCGAGAACTTCAGATGGAGAACACACAGCCTCCTCCGCTGTGTATGTCTCAGTGGGTTGTCTGTGTCAACCTAAAGGTCTGTGTATGTTTCTGAATCTGTGGGAAGGACTGCAGAGTTCAGGATGCAGAAAGAGATGGAGCTAGGTCGGGTGCATTGGATGGAGGGAAAGCCTGAGAGAGAGACAAGATTCAGAGATGGAACATGCCAGCAGTGTGTTAGAAGGATACAGAGATCAAGGAGGGAGCAGAAAGCAGGGCTCAGCCACTGAAGGGCAGAATGGGGCAGCAACCAAGAAGACAAAGGGGGGGCAGACTAGTCGGAGAAAGAATGGATAACTAAGAATGATAGCAGAAACTGAGGTTAGCTATAGTTGGAATTTTAAAATTCTTTCCTGCTAGACTTTGAAAATATAATGCTAAATGGAATAAGTTAGTATTTGCCCTAAGTATAGGGCAAATACTGTACGATCTGACTTACATGAAATAAGCAAATATATAGAAAGCAAGGATTATTGGTCGTTGCCAGGTGTGGGCAGGGGGAAGGGGAAGTTTTTCCACTGGGGCATTGAGGTTATGTTAATGGTTGTAGAAAAGTTTGGAGAAGGATATTGAGAATGGTTATATGACTTGAAGAATGTAATAAGTATCACTGACTCATACATTAGAAATTATTCAGTTATGTTTTATGTATATTTTCAAGACAATTTAAAAAAATAAAACTTTTCAATTACAAGAGAAAAAAAAACGATCTATACTATAGCTGTCTTTACCTAGAAGAAATGTTAAACCCTTAGGTAAAGATGGTCAGGAGACCTTGGAGAAGGGAAATCCCTAGAGCTAGAGGGGCAGGGCCTTCCTGGACCTTCTTCTGCCTGAGTCCAGGCTGAGGACTGTGGCAGCTTACATTGACTGGGAACCTTGAATGAATGTGTCGTACTGTGCTCCATCACACCACCCACTCCCAAAACCTCCTGATAAATTTGATATATTTTTTTAATTCGCATGATATATTAATTCATTCTCATGAAAAAATTAAGTACAAGACTCTGTAACCACCCTTCTCCCTGGTTCTATACCCACTGCCCCAGTTGCCCACCTGCGTTCTTTCCACTAACAAAGCAGGAGAGTTCACAAATCTGACTTGTCTGCTACTGTTACGGAAAGCCCCTCAGATGACAGTAGAATTCTATACTTCACTCACATATTTATTCCTTCATTTATTTATTCACAGTATAATTTCTTACTGTTTACTAATGGACAGGAAGTTTTTTCAGGTGAAAGCCTCGGTGATACCTTGTGGTCCTTGTTTCCGGGGTGAATCAAACCCCTTGCTGCCCAGCACCCATCGCACAGACTGAATTTTCCTCCCACCCTTACCTCGGGCCTTAGAGAAAGGCCTCTTCCTCACGTATTGCCGCTCCATTCTGGCTGGGTGAAGATGAACCACGAAGGATGGTCACCGGCAAGATGTTTCTCCTCCTCCCACGTAGAGATGATGTCCCAAACTCTCACAAGTTGGGGACCTTGATGTAGGCAGAACCGTTTGTAATTTGGTATCCAAAGTCGCTCTCCCACAGGAGACCTCGGACCCACAACCTCTCCAAAGAGCAGTTGGGATCTGAGTGAGCACCAAGGTTTCCAGTAACTCTTGTGTGACATCATCGCTGACATCGCTCAGTTCCAAGGGCCCAGTTTGAATCTAAACAGCGCACTAGGAAAAAATATGGCAACTGTTGTGGGAGAGGCTAGGAGGCTGGGAGGAGGGAAATTATATCTTAAAAATGAATTGAAATGTTCACTTAAAGAAGTCAACATCTAAGAGGAAGGAAACTGTGAGTTGAGGAAATAGAAGAGTATAATGAGTCGCTGTTTCTCCCAAACCTCTTCTCTGGCCCTGAATCAAATCTCTCCAGCCCTAGAAACACAATGTCCACTCTGAACACCTCTCAGGCCCCCTTTGCCACTTAGGCTTCACACAGGCTGTTCCCTCTGACTAGTAGACGTTCTCTCCCTTCCTGTTGACTGGTTCCTCCTCCAAGGTACCCAGTCTGTGCTTCTGGTTTATGTATTCAGAGGACCTAGTAATCTTTTAGTAATCCTCCATCATAGCACTGAGTGATAGGAGATGCTCAATTTCCAATTTGTGTCTTCCAAATGTGTTGTAAATAACTTGGGGACAAAGATGAGGTCTGCCTCATATTTGGCAGTCCCAGAAAGTGAGACAGAACCCCACCCATAGGAGATACCCAATATATATCTATTGATTAAATAAAAGAAAACTCTTCCAAAAGACTCACCCTTCGTAGCCATCCATGTACAATGGAGTTTTTGGTCTGTTGCCTGGAGGTACCATCACTCAGTGGTGGTGTCTAGGCCACTCTCTCTTGACCTCCTGACTCTAAACCCTGTGAAGCCTCTTGGCCTGTCCACACGCTTCTCCCTTGGAGCCACTAAAAAGGGTAGGATTACATCATCACAGAAAAGCACTGAGACTCCAGACGTCTATGGTCAACCTGCCTGGGAGGCTTAGGAGAGCCCTCGGGGAAAGGTCCACTGTCCTCTGCTTGATCTCCTTTTTTGTCCAGGGGGCAATTAGAAAAGGAACAAGCAAATTGTTGAAACATTTTAAGGCAGGGTTTGGGAAGTTGTGCTTGGTAGGTAGAGGAGAGCCTGAGGATTTGAAGGAAAATGAAAGATGTCAACATGGGAGCAGAGGGCTCGCTTTGTGTGACGACAGATGGTAGAATGTGGGCAAGTGGTTGGAAATATATAAAAAAAGAAAATCTCCTAACCATCCACTCGTATTTCAAAATTTAGGTCAAGCATCACTTCCTGGTGGAGCCTTTCCGACCCTACACCTGGTAGAATTTCCCAACCGTGCTCCACACTCTATTGTATTTAAGAAACGCTTGTGCCACAACTAGGGACAAACTTGATTGCATTTACATGTTGTGATGGATAGCAAAAATGGCCACATGTTCTAATATGTATGTATCCATACATATTATATGACCTACAGCTCCCTTTCTGAAGAGCAAGATTCCTCCTCCAGTCCTTGAATTTGGACTGATCTATGATTCCTTTGGCCTTTGGGACAGTGTAAAGACCAATAGAAGCAGAGACCGAATATAATTAGACACATCGTGACTTGCTCTCTTACCAAAAATGAAACCCATCACTCTCAAGTATATTCTAACTCATAGTGACCCTGAAGGACAGAGTAGAACTGCCCCATAGGGTTTCCAAGGCTGTAATCTTTACAGAAGGAGAGTGCCATGTCTTTCTTCTGCAGAGCAGCTGGTGGGTACAAACTGATTACCTTTCCTTTAGCAACTGAGCCCTTAACCACTGCACCACCAGGGCTCCTCCTTGCCCTCTTGCTGCTCTTCAAACACTGAGAACCCATGGGAACAGCCCAGGCCACCCTAATAAATGACAAGAGACCATTAGAGAGAGAATCCAGCTGAGAAGATTTCAGGCCCTCTGCCCGCCAGCTCACATGGTGGCTGATTCCAGATACATGAGGGCGCCCAGCCGAGAGCGGCTGAGTCTGCCCCAGACCAGAAGAACCCCAAACTGCCAACCTGCAAAACTGTGAGTGAAGTAACTGCTTGTTCTTTTAAGGCACTTCATTTTTGGGTCATTTGTTATACAGCAATTGATAACTGATTTGTTAACTGGGCTGTTTCTCTCACCAGACTGCAAGGAATCTTTTCTTAATCATTTCTGTATCAACAGTATCTGGCAGAGGGTTGTTCATGTGGTCATTAGACAGTAGAAATTTCTTCATTTACATAATTTAAAAGTTTCTATCATTATGTTTTAACTTTTATAAATAAGATATGGCTGGATTTGCAAGTCTAAGCTGAGTGTACATGTTTTTTCCTTAGGTATTAATCCCTTTTTCTTGCTATTACTCATACATTTAGACATAATTCCAATATTATACTTCATATTCACTGTTCTTTTTTTTTATTATTATTATTCTGCCTTTCCTGTTTTTTTTTTATTGGAATGGTGAAATTTCTCTTACTTTCTTTTTCCTTCTAGCGATTTGAAACTTGTATTTTCAATTCCTATTCTTTTATAGCAAACATGAGATCTTTGAACATTTTAATATTTGGTATATTGTATCAAGTTCATATCTCAGTTCTCCTCTCAAACAGTAATTTTTTGCTAGCTGCCATTGAGGTGACTCCGACTAATGGTGAACTTAGGTAACACAGAACTAAAGTTTGCCAGGTCCTGTGTCATCCTCACAAGTGCCAGCAATTTAGATTCCATCATTATGGCTAATGTGCCAGTCCATCTCACCAAGGGTCTCCTACGGCCTTGTTGGCCTTCTTCTTCACCAACCATGATATTCTCCTCTAGGACTGATTAATCTGTCCTGATGACATGTCCAAAGCAAGTGAATTGGACAGTATTCTCTTGTGATCTGTAAGGGTTTAATTGGCTAATTTTCAGAAGTAAATCTCCAGGTCTTTCTTCCTAGTGTGTCTTAGTCTTGAAGCTCCACTGAAACCTGTCCACCATGGATAACCCTGTTGGTGTTTAAAATACTGGTGGCCTAGCTTCCAGCATCATAGCAACATCCAAACCACCACAGTACAGCAAACTAAGAGACAGGCAGTAAGCCGAATAGGGTATTGTTGTTGTTAGGTGTCATCAGGTCAGTTCTAATTTATAGTGACCCTATATACAGCAGAACAAAACACTGGCCAGTCTTGTGCCATTCTCACACTTGTTATTATGCTAGAGCCCATTGTTGCAGCCACTGTGTCAATCCATCTCACTGAGGGTCTTCCTCTTTTTCACTGTCTACTTTATCAAGCATAATGTCCTTCTCCAGGGCCTGGTCACCGCTGATAACATGTCCAAAGCGTGTGAGACAAACACTCACCATCTGTGCTTGTAAGGAATATTCTGGCTGTACTTCCTCCAAGACAGATTTGTTTGTTCTTCTGGCAGTCTGTGGTATATTCAATATTGTTCACCAACACCATAATTCAAAGGCAGCATTTCTTCTTCGGTTTCCCTTATTCATTGTCCAGCTTTCACATGCGTATGAGGCGTTTGAAAATGTCATGGCTTGTGTCAGGCACACCTTAGCCTTCAGAGTGACATCTGTGCTTGTCACCAGCTTAAAGAGTTCTTTTGCAGCAGATTTGCAATACATCATTTGATTCCTTGATTGCTGCTTCCATGAGCGTGGACTGGGGAACCAAATAAAATGAGATCCTTGATAACTTCAATCTTTTCTCTATTTATCATGATGTTGCTTATTGGTCCAGTTGTGAAGATTTTTGTTTTCTTTATGTTGAGGTGCAACCCATACTGAAGGTTGTAGTCTTTGATATTCACCACTAAGTGCTTCAGGTCCTCTTCACTTTCACCAAGTTTGTGTTATCTGCATATCGTAGGTTGTTAATGAATCTTCCTCTAAGCCTAATGCCACGTTCTTCTTCATAGAGTGCAGCTTTTTGGATTATTTGCTCAGCATACAGATTGAATAAATGTAATGAAAGGATAGAACCCTGACACAAACTATTCCTGATCTTAAACCACATAGTGCCCCTTGTTCTCTCTGAAAAACTGCCTCGTGGTCTATGTACAGGTTTCAAATGAGCAAACTTAAGTGTTCTAGAATTTCCATTCTTTGAAGAGTTATCCATAATTTGTTATGATTCACACAGTATAATGCCATTTCATAGTCAATAAAACACATGGAAACATCTTTCTGGTATTCTGGTATTCTCTGCTTTGAGCCCAGATCCATCAGACATCAGCAATGATATTCCTCATTCCATACCCTCTTCTGAATCTGACTTGAATTTCTGTTGCAACTTCTTTTTTTTTTTTTAATAACTTTTATTAAGCTTCAAGTGAACGTTTACAAATCCAATCAGTCTGTCACATATAAGTTTACATACATCTCACTCCCTACTCCCACTTGCTCTCCCCCTCTTGAGTCAGCCCTTTCAGTCTCTCCTTTCTTGACAATTTTTGCCTGCTTCCCTCTCTCTCTATCCTCCCATCCCCCCTCCAGACAAGAGTTGCCAACACAATCTCAAGTGTCCACCTGATATAATTAGCTCACTCTTCATCAGCGTCTCTCTCCCACCCACTGACCAGTCCCTTTCATTTCTGATGAGTTGTCTTCAGGGATGGTTCCTGTCCTGTGTCAACAGAAGGTCTGGGGAGCATGGCCGCCGGGATTCCTCCAGTCTCAGTCAGACCATTAAGTTTGGTCTTTTTATGAGAATTTGGGGTCTGTATCCCACTGATCTCCTGCTCCCTCGGGGGTCCTCTGCTGTGCTCCCTGTCAGGGCAGTCATCGATTGTGGCCGGGCAGCAACTAGTTCTTCTGGTCTCAGGATGATGTAGGTCTCTGGTTCATGTGGCCCTTTCTGTCTCTTGGGCTCTTAGTTGTCGTGTGGCCTTGGTGTTCTTCATTTTCCTTTGCTCCAGATGGGTTGAGACCAACTGATGCATCTTAGATGGCCGCTTGTTAGCATTTAAGACCCCAGACGCCACATTTCAAAGTGGGATGCAGAATGATTTCATAATAGAATTATTTTGCCAATTGACTGCAACTTCTTTTTAATGATCTTCAGCAAAATATTACTGGGTTTTGATATTAATGATATTGTTTGATAGTTTCTGAATTTTGTTGAATCACTTTCTTTGGAATGTGCACAAACATGGATCTCGTCCAATCGGATGGCTAAATTATTCGGCATAGACGATTGAGCACCTCCAGTGCTGCATCTGTTTGTTGAAACATCTCAACTGGTACCTGTCAGTTCTTGGAGTCTTGTTTTTTGCCAATGCCTTCAGTGAAGCTTGGACTTCTTCCTTCAATACCATCAGTTCTTGATGACATGCTACCTCCTGAAATGGTTGAACATTGACCCATGCTTTTGTGTGTGTGTGTGTGTTTGTGTGTGTGTGTCTGTGCAGTGACCCTGTGTATTCTTTCCATCTTATTTTGATGCTTCCTGTGTTGTTCAATATTTTGCCCGTACAATCCTTCACTATTGCATCTCGAGGCTTGGATTTTTTCTTCAGTTCCTTTAGCTTGAGAGATGCCAAGCATGTTCTTCCCTTTTGTTTTTCTAACGCCAAGTCTTTGCGCATGTCATTATCATACTTTGTCTTCTCGAGCCGCCCTTTGTAAATCTTCTCTTCAGCTCTTCTACTTCATCATTTCTTTCATTTCCTTTAGCTACTTTACGTTCAAGAGCAAGTTTCAGAGTATCTCTGACATTCATATTGGTCTTTTCTTTCAGTATAAGGGCTGTATTTGAGGGTACCATCATTTTTATAACTTGCAAGTATCCTCTGTCAGGGCAGTTATTGACTGTAGCTGCGCACCACCTAGTTCTTCTGGTTTCAGGCTGATGGCGTCTCTGGTTTATGTGGCCATTAAGGGAAGACCTGTTATTCAAGGAATTATACTTAGAGCAAAATTTGTATATTTATGTATAATTTAAAGCTTCTCCTTTAAGATTGCCTTTCCCTGAACAGAAAGCTCTCACCATGTCATTATGAGAAATACTCTTTCAGTGTGAGGCAGAAAGAGATGTCCATATTTGAAAGTCCGATGGTACAAATCTCAGTAGCCAAGACACAATCACATCAACTGTGTGTGTGTGTGGGTTGTATATGTCAACATAAGGGTCTGTATTTTTCTGAGTATGAAGGTAGGATTGGCGAGTTAAGGAAGAAAGATATGAAAGCATCTTGGGAGTGGAGTGCAAGCTCCGTGACAGAAGCTGCAGCAGGGGATCTCTCAAGAGGGTTTTAGAGGCCAGTTAGAAACCTAGGAAGCAAAAGGAAATAGGGCCAGTGGAGGGCAGCGCTAGAGTAGTGGTGGGGGGTAGCAAAAATAATGGTAGTGAAGAGGGCAACAAAACTGCCCTGAAAGGAGTGGCAAATTAAAGATCCTAGACAAAATTCAGGTTAAGAAAAGTAGGAATGTAAAAAAATTCTATCCTTTAGCTCTCTTTGCTGTGAGGGTTTTTTAGGCCCTTCGGGAGATGTGGGGAGAAGACATAGGAGGAGAAGGGGAGTTCCTGAATCTAGGGGAGGAGTCTGCAAGCCATCTTCTGCCCTCAATGATGTGGGCTCTGGGCTCCTTCAACTTCTCACTCCCAGAACCTCCTGAAATATTTTCTTAATTCTTCACATAGTACATTAATATCATGTCATTAGAAAATATAATAAGTACGCTTCTCTCTAACCACCCTTTCCCCCATCGTATACTCTCTGCACTAGTTGTCCACTGGCTTCCTTCCTTTCCACCAGGTACAGAGCCTAAACAACAGAGTGCCTGGAAAGCTCTCGAACTCCCAGTGAATTCTGTAGCTTGATCCCTCACTTATTCCTACATTTCTTATTGATATAAGAATTTGGTTAATTGCCTACCAAATGACAGGAAATGCTTTCTCAGGGCGCTCCTCCTTATGACCTTATCCATTCCCAATTCCTTCATCTTGTCCTATCACGGCTCTCTTTTCTGGTGGAAACCAGACCCTTTGTTCCGTAACACACATCAATCTGGGACAATTTTTCCTCTCACCCTTATCTAGAGTCTTAGAGAAAGGCCTCTTCCTTGTGTATCACTGTTTCATCCTCTCTGGGTGAAGATGTCCAATCATAGTGATGTTCTGAAGGATCTTTATCCCTTTTCCCAGTTCTTCATGATGCATGACCGTTTGATGACTTGGGGACCCCGGTTTAGTCCAGAATTTCTGTGATAGAGTAGTTCCAGGTGCTCTCCCACAGGATCTCAGATCGACACCCTCTCCAAAAGAGTAGGTGAGATCAGCATGAACGGCATGGCTTCCATAACCCTGTGTGACATCATTCCTGACATTGCTCAGTTCCATGAGCCCACTTTAAATAGAAACACAGCAAAAACAAAAATATGAAACAGTTCAAGTAGGAGCTTGAATACTGCCAGTCCCAGACTGGGAAAAGGGGGCTTAGATATAAAAAAGGAATTGCAACTTTTCTCTGCACTCCATTCGTTACTATCCCTTGGTGGGGAGAGAGAGAGTACAGGGAATCGTTACAGTGTGACCAGGAGTTGATTTGTCCAAAACTTTTCATTTGACTCTCTTGGAATCATGTCTCTCCGGCCCTGGTCATACAATGTCCGCTCTGAACACCTCTCAGGTCTCCTTAGCCTCTGAGGCTTCACACAGGCTCTTCCCCATGACTAGATTTTCTCTCCCATCCCATCTGATGGCCTACTCTCTGGTGAAGCATGGTGGTTAAGAGAACTGACCCCATTGGAACAGATTGGGCTTATGAGCTCACCATAAAATGCTAAGACTCAGGAATTTGTGGTCAGCCAGAATGGGAGGTTTAGGAGTTGACTTGGGGAAAGTCCATGACCTCTGCATCTTCCAGGCTCTGCTTTCACTCTGGAGCCCATTTAGAAAAGGAGCTGGTAAATGGAGACAGCATTTGAGGAAGCAATTAAGAACGTTGGGGTGCTGATGACTTCTCAGAGGAAAATAAAAGTTTCAACAGGGAAATGCTAAGGTCTACTCTTGTATGACTCCAAACTATAAATAGGGACGAGTGGTTGGAAAACAGTAGAACAAAAGATGATCTGCATCTGGTCACAAATGTTTCAGATGCCTCAGTGGCTTCAGCCTGTCTCCTCAGACTTCTCTCTGGAGAAGACATGGGGCTTCCTGGACCCGGGCCTTTTGTCACGCCTTAACTATCCAATCATATTCTCAACTTGGTTCAGACATCACTTCCCTAAATATCCTCCTGGTAGATTTCTTCACTTCTTGCTCCCTACTCCATTGTACCTGCAAAACCCTTTACCACAGCATAAAACACAATTGCATTTACTTTTTGTGGTTAATGTAAGAAATGTCTACACATTCATTCTCTCTCTGTGCCCATGCCTTCTATGAGACTCTGGAGCGCCTTTCATTAGCAGTAGGAGTCTTTCTCCATCCCTTAGTTGGGGCTGACATTATTGTTTTGGACATTGGGATGGTAGAAAACCTGATAAAATGAGAGAGTTGGAAGACTTTACATTGAGACTTCCCTTTTGTTGCTCTTAAACCCTGAGAACTCATGGGAACATCCTCAGGCCAGCCTGCTAGATGATGGAAGACCAGTGGAGGGAGGATCTAGCGGTTTCACTGACTTGATGTTATGAACTGGCTCCCAGCTACCTGGAAGCAAATTGTAGACACATGAGGAAGCCGTGTTGTGAGCCACTGAGGCTGGCCCAGATCAGAAGAGCTCCAGACTGACAACTTGAAAAATTGTGAGCTGGTAAATTGTCGCTCTTTTAAGACACGACAATTTGGGGTCATTTGTAACACAGCAATACATGACTGATACAACTGTTAACTTGGCTGTTTCTCTCACCAGGCATTGAGGGAAATTCTCTGAGTCATTTCATCATCAAGAGCAACTGCCATAGGGTCTCACATGTAGCTGTTATAGTGTAAATGTTTGCTGACTTCATGGATGAATGAATAATATGAATTGTAAGTGAATCAGCACAAATTCATGTGTGCAAGAAAACTTGATATTTCTTTAAATAAACTGAATTCCGACTCAGAGCTCTCGGCTTACAAAATTGGGGTAAAATTTTAACCTTACTTCTTTATAGGGGTATATTTGGTGTTGGTTTATTTTCTAGGTACCCCGGGGTCTAAAGAAGGACCAAGGTTTGGAGATCTTTAACACACCCATCGCCTCAGCCTATGTGGGTGATCTCTCTAGAAGCATTGTCTCTGCTGCTTCCATTCTCAGATGGAGCATGAGAACCTTGGCAGGGCTGGGAACACCATAACGTGGTTTGTCTACTTGTGTGCCTGCATTACCCTTTGAAGTGCTGCCACCTACCCCAGGGCATTATCAAGAAGCAGGCCTCACCCCTTCCCAATGTGTAGGTCTCTGCTGTCTGACTCCCACTCTTCCCCTGGGTTCCAGTTCACTCAGTGTGATTACTCCAATGAGCTGAGACTCTTACAACAGACTCTTCAGAGTCTCGAAGTTTCAGGGCTTTAACTGTGTGTCTAATTACCTCTTGAAATGAGGTAGGGAAGGTTGAAAAACATAGGAAGATTTTATTTTGAATTTAATGTTTCAATAAAATTTCTTGCCATGCATTTTCAAATGGTTCTGCCTAACAATTCCCTCTGTTCTCTTACAAGATGCAGGACAATGAAGAGGGAATGTTTGTTGTGTCATAATCTCCAGGATGCAAAGTGCACATGGGGTCCATTCCCCCCGATGCTCACACTTGAGCACCACACCCACATGAAATCTCTGCAAGTGTTACTGAGTCCCTCACACATCCACAGTGAACAACTTTCAGATTCTCATAAGCAGGAATTATTTGTGTCCTAAGACGAGGAACTCCTTGGAGACCCTACTGTGTCCTACAGGGTCACTGTGAGTCGGAATCGACTGCATGGCATCAGGTTTTGTTTTTGCTTTTTGGGGGGTTGGTTGATGTCAGCTGCAGGATAGAGTTTAAAAAAATGTTGACAGCATAGCAGGTAAAACCAACCAAATGAAACTGAAATGAAATGTCTTTTTCACACTTACTGACCTCACAGTTCCTTCAAAGTGTTTACTTTCCACTGGGTTCAGAGGCGAGAGACACAGCTTGGGACACCTCCAAAATGATACGTCTCCCTCCTGATGTTAGGTAACATTACATACTGTTTGGCTGGTTTATCATCTGACTGTTCCACAAAAATAGAAGGCCCATGCAGGCAGGACCTTTCTGCTGTGTTGGTCAGAGTATCCTGGTTCCTGGCACCTAAGAAGCTTCCAAAAATGATATGTCTGATTGAATGAGTGGGTGGGTTTTTATAAAAACCATGGAAGAGTTCTGTTTATGTAGTTACAATAGTGAAAACAGGCATAAGGAAATGGAGACTAGGACTCGTATAACTCAAAGTTATGTATAATGAAAACAGAACTTGTTAATGAAGAGATAAAAAAATAAGATGTATTAGTAGAATGTACCCCTTCACTTTGGCTGGAGAAAGAGGTGGTAAAATTGGGTTGTTTTCGCCTACTGATTCATAGGTTGTATATATTTAATTGAAATGTTAGTCTTTCGGGAGTCACAAATATTTCTATTGAGATATAATTCACCCGCCATAACATTGCCTTTTATAATGTGCACAATTCTGTGGTTTCTAGTATATGGACAGAGTTGTGCAACAATCACCACTGTCTAGCTTCAGGATATTTTCAGTACCCTGTAAATAAACGCCCTGCATATTAGTAGTCATCCTCATTACTCCTTTCCTTCAAGACGTACCAACTGCTAATCTACATTCTGTCTGTGTTGGTTTGTCTGTCCTGGATATTTCATGTAAATGGAATCATGTACCACGCAGTCATTTCTGTTTGGCTTCTTTCACCTAGCATAACGTTCTCAAGGTCTGTCCATATTGTGCCATGTATTAGTACCTGATGCCTTTTAATGGCTGAGTAATATTCCGTTTTACGAGTATACCACAGTTTATCTATCAGTTCATGACTTTTGGATTCTCTCCACGTTTTGGCTATTTATAAATAATTCTACTATGCAAATTCTTTTGTAAGTTATTATGTGAACGTGCTTCAGTTGTCCTGGATGCATACCTAGGAATGGGATTGCTATCTTGCATGCTAACTCTATGTTTACCTTTCTGAGCAAGTACCTAACTGTTTTCCAAAGCGATTGGATCATGTTACATGTCCACCAGCAATGTATGAGGGTTCCAGTTTCTCCACATCCTCACCACTTGTGTTGTCCATCCTATTGATTTGAGCCATCTTAGTGGTTTTGAAATAATAGTGCGTTTTGGTTTTGATTCGCATTTCCCTAATGACTAATGAGGTTGAGCTTCTTTTCATGTGATTATTGACCATTTCTATACCTTCTTTGGAGAAATGTCTATTCAAATCCTTAGCCTATGAATTTTTCTTCAGATTTTTACCTGTACTTTTGCTTTCTTCATATAGTTTTTGATATGCCTAACATCTATATCTGTATCTTACCAGTTTTAACCTTCACAGCTTTGGGATTTTTAGAAAATCTTTCTCTTTTACCAATAAAAAGCAAAACAAAATCTCTCATAGTTTCTTCTGAAATTTCTATGGTGGCATATTTTACTTTTGAATATGTGATCCTTTTGGAATTTCGTTTCCTGAAAGCTGTGAGAAAAAGGATGAAAATATTTTTACAGGTGATCTAAATGATTACCAAATTGCTGCAAGCACTCCTTTTTGCCTTTTTGCATAAGCCATATCTTAACTGCATTTTCCCATATTCCATATGGAAAAACATTTTTACAGAAGGAGGCCCGCCATTTCCAGCCATTTCATTTTAAGGTTTTGCTTTGCTGGAATAGAAATCCCTTCGATACCTTTTCTACACAGCTGTTCTCATAGCCAATAAAAATTTTGTGTGAGTAGGACTCCTGTGAATTTATAAGATGAAGTTGAATTTTATAACTGGTTCCATGTGGTGCAGCCCAGCAGAAGGACAGACAGAAGCAGTAGCTCCAGAGGGAACAGAAGCTATAAGAACATGAGCCTCTAGAGATTTGCTGCTGCATTTCACAGAAAGCTCTAGACTTTTCTTTATAAGCTTATCATTATATATGGCCATCACCTTAGAACAGACGAGAATAGTGCTTTTTAAGTGAGGCATTCAGGACAGGACTGGAGAAAAATGTAGAACAAAATCCTAATTCAAAAAAAAAAAGCAAAACCCAGAATTGCTAGCTTGACAGAGACTGGAGAAACCCTGAGAATATGACCCCCAGACATCCTTTTTTAGCTCAATAATGAAGTCACTCCTGAGGTTCACCCTTAACCAAAGATTAGACAGGCCCATAAAACAAAATGAGACTCCTGGGGCATACCAGCCCAGGAAGAAGGACTAGAAGGCAGGAGAGGACAGGAAAGCTGGTAATAGGGAACCCAAGTTTAAGAAGAGAGGGTATTGACATATCTTGAAGTTGGTAAACAATGTCGTAAAACAATATATGTCCTAACTGTTTAATGAGAAGCTACTTTGCTCAGTAAACCTTCATCTAAAGAACCGTTAAAAACAAAAGTTAGGCATTCAGAAGGAGGGTGTTCATTCCCTAGGAAATAGTTAGACTTATGTGTTCTGGTGAACATATGTACCCATTTCTACTGGGTATGTATCTAGAAGTAGAATTGCTTGGTCATAGAATATATGGATGTTCACAGCTGTAGTAGATATGGCCAAAGCATTTTTAAAGTGGTTGTACCAAATTACACTTTCACTAGCAGTAGAATAGAATTCCAGTTGCTCCATGTTCTACCAAATAGTTGGTGTTTCCATTTTTTTTTTTTTTATTTTAGCCATTCTGGTGTGCAGGGTTAGGATCACATTGTGAGTTTTTATTAGAATTCCTCTGATAACTGATGTAGTCCCTTTCCATATGTATGCTGGCCATACAGAAATCTTTTATAGAGCGTTCAAGTATTTACTTGGCTTTCTATTGAATTCTTCTTTTTTTTTCTTTATGAATCATCCTTTGTATATTCTGGAACCAAGTTTGTAGTAGGATGTATGTATTGCAAATAACTTCTGCTTCCACATGAATTCACCCTTGTAGCTTGTCATCAACTTTCAAATTAAAAAGCATGCCTTTTACAAAAACAGGCAAATGTATAGAGACGAAAGTTTATAAGGGTTCCCAGGGGCAGGAGGGAGGGAATAAAGGGGTGTTATTGCATATGGAAACTGAGTTTCTGTTTACAATGATTGAAAAATCACACTGATTAAGGGTAGGGTTGCACAACCGATTAATTCCTTTTAATAGTGTGTACACCTGTACAACTCGTTCACTTGGCAAAGGTTTGTGTTATATTTACATCAACAACAAAAATGTATAGCTGCTGAGGCAAAATGATAGTACTGAATTGATGAGATGTATTCTTTTATTATACTCTTCTCTATTTTCTCATTTGTTTTTATAAGAAGTTACTGTTAAAATCAAAGGAAATAAAACGTTTGCATGATGAAAGTGGACAGCAATGACTATTCCACCCATTGTGTCCCTCTGAAGTTTAAATGAGGAACTACATGCCTCCAGCAGACGCCCAGCCTTACTTAGCACTCAGGAAATATTCATTTCTCCCTCTCCTCTGACTCATGGTCTTCTCCCCTTGTTTATTTGCTCTTTTCTGTTTCCAACTGGCTGCATATGACCACCAGGCTTCCTGACTCCATCATTCTGCTTTCCATACCAATGTTATTGTAACCTTGGGATCTTGGGCAGTGGTGAAAGTTACACACTGTCCCTGCTATTACGAAGGGGACAAGGCAGTGCAGGTGGGAGGGGCAGTGGGGAAATTCGGCTTAGAGAAAGGACAGACCACCTTCCAGGAACCACACTGACCTTCAGAGAGCTTTGTTGGCTGTGGTTCACCTGGCCAGCTTGTAGGCGTCAGGGTGCCCTAGGGCTCGGTGTTTAGTCCTCTCTCTCTATTGACACCCTCTGTCTGGAATGCCTCAGTGTGTCCACAGCCATTGGTCTGTAGCTGAGGACGTTAGATTTACACCTCCAGCCATTTCAGCTCCTCCTGGGTGCAGACTTATAGTCAAATATCAGCTTAAATCTCTGTATCGGCCTCTTCATGTATAAAATGTGCATTATAATGGTACATTCCTCATAGGGCTATCATGCAGAACAAATATCTTAGGAAAGGAGAAGCCCTTACAAGAATCCCAGCACCAGCGCATGTACTCAGTAAGTGTTAGCTGTTAGTATTATTACCTGACATCTCCATGTGGATATCTAACAGCTATGCCATGTTATCAAGGCCACGAAACAATTCTGGTCCCAACTCCATTCCACACTTATCAGTGAATTTCCCAAGGCTTCAGTGATGGGAGTCTGTGTGTTTTTCCACACAATGGACATGGGTGCGAAAGGTTGGCCAGGGTCTTCATAATAAGCTGCTCCAAAGTTCATATGAGTGGCCATTGAGACAAGTTACAACCAACTAATGCGGGAAAAAAATAGAACCACTCCTAGCTGCTCATGCTAGTATTCTCAGTCCAGAATATCTGGTGAGGGCACTATTATGGACTGAATTGTATAACCCCAAAAGGTATGTTGAAATCCTAACCGCCGTACCCGTAAATGTGACCTGATTTGGATATAGAGGATTTTAAAATTATATTAATGAGGCCATACCAGTGTAGGGTGGGTCCTAAACCTAGTCCCTTCTGAGTTATATAAACAGCAGAATAGACGCAGACACACTCAGTGGGAGAGGAAGACAGACAATGGAGCAGATGCACCTACAAGACCAGGAACACAAAGGGTGGCTGGAAGCTGCTAGAAGCTAGAGTAGACATGAGCCATACCCTGAATTGAGGCAGGTAGCCTCCTGAACTGCGAGAAAATAAATTTTTATTCTCTAAAGCCACCCAACTGTGTTATCTTTTTTTTTCCTACGGCAGCACTAGGTAACTAACACACATACCTGTGCTTATAAATCCAGCCCAGTGTAAAATAGTGCTCTCCCCTCCGTGGTCTAACCCACCTGGATCCCGCTGTTTCCCTGTCAGTGTCCTCTGCTTTCACTGAGAGCTGTGACAGAGTTGTCTTGATGCCGCTGCATAGACATTAACTTTATTTTTTACTTTGTATTTATGATTAACTAATATTAATTCTAATATTTTCTATGGTTTTTAAATTTTTCTGTGGAGACATTCCTATAATCTATGAATAATAAGAGTTATACGTTTTCTTTTTGTACTCCAGTGTTAAATATTTAATAGAAATAATGAGAGAAAGCATCCTTATTGCTAATGAATATTAAAGAGAATGTCCCATATTTCACCAGGAACTATCATGCTAGTTGTAGTTTTCCACATTCGGGAACTCCTTTTCTGTTCCATGTTTGCTCAGAGTTCTTATGTCTCAGTGTGGTTGGATTTTATCACTGCCTTTTCACCGTCTCTTGAGGTGAGCCTATGTCTTTTCTTCCTTAACCTACACATGTGGTGAATTAAATTGTTAAACCTTTAATGTTCACTCAAGCTTGCATCCTTTAAATAAACCCCTTTGATCATGGCGTATTACCTGCTTTATACCTTGCTGGATTTCTTTGCCAGCATTTTATGTAGGTTTTTGCATCTCAATTGCTTACTATGCTTGTCCTGTAACTCCTTTTACACCTTCCTTTTCTAATTTGGTATAAATATTAAAGTAGCCTTAGGGAACAAGTTGGGAAGCATCTCATAGTTTTCTCTTCTTTAATGACTGTGTACAAGATTGAAATGATCTGTTTTTTGCGTGTTTGCTGGAACCTGCCTGAAAGTGATCTACCAAACCCAAAACCAGTTGGCCATTGAGTTGATTCCATCTTTGTAGGGAGATCTTGAACTACTGACCCATTTTGTGTAGTGATTAAAGGCCTCTTCTGATGCTACTTTACTTAGAAAATTTTCACTGCATGTTTTAGGCTGTTAGGATTTCATCTTTAAATATTATGTGGTTATCACTGTTTTCCGCCTTATCCAGGTCAATTAATCCCAGATTTTCCGTTTTCCTGAAGTGAGAGTGTGTATCTACTCCTGGTACCAATTCCCTAATCTAAGACTTATTTGCAAAGAAAGATACAACCCAGCCTTGAGTCCATAATGTGAGGTTACAGTCTCATATTATGTGATTTTTTTTGTAGTTGTTTTTTTGTTTTGTTATTTTTTTTCTTTTACATATTCCGTAATTGTTCTTTTTCTTAAAATTTTTTTATTTACTTTTTTTTCTTTTTTCATTTCCCACCTATCTAGCAGTTTTAGGAAACCTGGTGGAGTAGTGGTTAAAAGCTACAGCTGCTAACTAAAAGGTTGGCAGTTCAAGTCCACCGGGCGCTCCTTGGGAACCCTATAGGGCAGTTCTACTCTGTCCTTTATGGTCCCTATGAGTCGGAATGGATTAGACAACAATGAGTTATTGGTTCTAGTGCTTTTAAGGTTGTGCATTTCAGGTTCAGGTCTTTAATCTAGCTGAGAGCCAACTCCGGGTTCAGTGTGGTGAGGTGCTCAGTTGCATCTGTGCATCAAGAGAAGGCGCTTCAAGAACTAGGGGAGAGGGCGGCAGGGATGCTCAGAGAGGGGCACCCGGGAGAGGTGCGGGGTCCTGGGCAGCCCTACCACAAGCTGGCGGGGAGCAGGAAAGAGCTGGCTTCAGGAGCCTTTTGTGACAGTCCCAGCCCACCCATCCCCACCCACACCTAAGACTGGCCAGACTGGCAGGTCCCAACAGAACTCGGGGACCCTAAGGCCATAGAGGGCGAGACCCAGGGTACATACCTGAGCCTGATCACAGCGCATATGATGGGATAGGAGGGCAGAGGAGGCATATGGGGACTTGGGTCCAGACAGTGGACACAGAAGGGTGAGAACTTGTGGTTAGTGTCAGGATCTGAACGTGGAGGCCTTCGAGATGCACTTCCTGGAGGAGAAGGTGAAGCCACAGAGGCCACACTGCCTGGCACCCACCCTGTCCCCTTCCCAGGGCCCCAGACTGGACTCACCGCCTGCGCTGCCCTAGGAGAGCTCCCCATGTGTGGTACTCTTAGTTTGAGGAGCAAGAGAGCCCGCCCTGGTCTAGGCTAGGGAATTTATTTCCTTTGCTCTCATCATGGGTGTGAGCGGACTCTTGTCTGCACAGACGAAAGACGAATTATCAAAATCAGCTCAAGACTCCAGATTTGACTTAGATATCATAAATTAAAACAGAGAAATACAACTTTAGCAATAAGTGCCTGCCTGGAGCCCAAGTTGCATTAAAAAACAAAAAAACCTGAACAAGATCCCAGAGGGAGTGAGTGATAGGAGCCTCCTTCTTTTGCCGCCCTCCTGTGGTCCCAATCTTTCTCTTTTCCCACCTCCCAAGACTGTATCAACTACTCTGAGATTTTTAGAATAAAGATACCCAGGAATATCACTGCTCCCACCCTGTGAGGATTTCCCCAGTGCTGGGTTAGACTAAGACTGAGAATCCTCCAGAGGCTTCCGGGTCCTGTGTACTGGACGATCAACACACCGAGGTTCAGAGCCACTTCATTTTTCCTGCAATTGGGCATGACCCCAGGACATGTCTCTGAGAGTGCTGACACTTCCAGAAGCCAATGACCCCCTCACTGAGTTTCTCTGTCTTGGTCTCAGGATCAGTCAGGACAGCTTGTCACCTCAGGAGTGTTTCTGTTGAAGGAAACCTAAGCAGAACTATGGGTTTGTCCCTCACACCCTGCAAATCTGCCTCCTCTGAGTGGGGCGAGGAGCTACTGAAACATTGAAATCATTAAAACTAGCAGAAGCCACAGCCCATGGTACTGGGAGGGAGAGAGAGGTGGAGAGGTATAAAGACCCAGTTGTGAAGGCGACCAGCGGCCAAGATGTCCGAAGCCGCAAAGCTGACAGAAGCTGAATGGCCTCAAACCCGCTGCTCCTGAGCCCATTTCTTCTTTCAATGGCAAAAGCCTTTCCCTGCTCTTATGCGACTGGGCTGGAAGGGCCTTTGACTTATAACATGAAGCAGCCTCCAGAGCCTCTTGGGGCAAGTGATGGTCAAGGAGGCTCTGCCCAATCCCACCCTGCCCTTCCCAGTTGTCAGAGGACCAGGAATTTCAGTCTTCCAGCTCCTGGGCTGATCTAGTGACTTGTAACAGGATTTCACTGGACCTCGAAACTTTGGAAGATGGGAAATACTGCCTGGGTCCTGGTCTCATTACAGAACTTACATACAGGATAAGAAGAGGAGTTTGGGGCTTGACACCTGACATCTTAGCAAAGGTTTCAGTTTGTTTAGGAGGGAAGAGGTAAAAGAAGGCAGTGTCTACTATGTTCTTTTCCATGTGTTTAGGAAATCCTCACGAAGAGCCTCTCAGGTTAAGGAGTGATGGGAAATGCCTTGGTTTACTCTTAAAATTTGCCCTTGAGGCATTTTCTTCATGGAGGGCATGTAAAATGTTGTCTATTCAAGGAAACACTCTAATTCTTATGTAGACTTTGTACAGAATGACTATGTATGAAAACTAAACTTGGTACTTCAGCAAAGAGGTTACTTCTCAGGGAAGGCCCATGGGGAAGTTTGTACCAAATTCTGCGGTGCTGCCATTATTCCAAGGAGCCCTGGTGGTGCAAAGTTTAAGTGCTTGACTGCTAACCGAAAGGTCAATGGTTTGAACCCACCCAAAGGCTCAAAGGAGTAAACATCTGGCAATCCTCTCCCATTAAGCTTAAAACTCAGGAAACCCTGTTGGGACAGTATTGCCTTCACTCTGGGCCTCAATGACTCAGAAATCCACTCGATAGCACCTAGCAACAAGAACAACAAGCCATTGCTCCCAATGTGCCTGAAACGCCTCTCTGGGGAAGGCCGGCCTTCAGAGCCAGCTCATGGCCACATCGGAATTGAGACTCATTTTTTGTTACCACACCTTATTTTGGGTCCCAAAATTTAGTTTCCATTTTATTCACCAGACTTGACTACAGACATCTTTCAGATATTGTCAAAATTAATTCTATTCTCTAGTAATGATTTTCTGTCAAGAGTATGTTCCCAAGCATTTCCAAGAGACTGGAAAAACTTTCCAAAGAGTCATGTCCAGCGCCATGTTGTGCAGTGACTACAGTATTAACACAGTATATTTACCCACATAGTTCCCATGTTTTCTGCTTTCCTGAAATACGGGTGAAATTCCAAGTCTACCTCCTGAAGCACTTCCATTAGAGTCTCGTTTGGGAGAAGTCTGGTGGCGATGAATTCTCTCAGTTTTCCTTCGCTAAGAATGGCACTATTTTTTCTTTACTCCTGAAGGTAATGATTGGATATAGAAATCTGGGGTAATGTTTCTGATCTTTCAGTGTTGAAAAAATGTTTTTTCACAACATTTCAGCCTCTGTGGTTTTCTGATAATGAAGAAAGAGTCAGTGAAATTATTTTTCCCATGTGAAATCTATTGTTTTCTCTCTAGCTTCTTCCTGGGTATTTTGTTGATCTTTGTTATTCTGCAGTTGATTATGATGTACTGTATTTTTGTGCAAATAATGCACACATTATAGATATTCTTTGCCAACTGAGCCTTCCCCTTCCCGGGTACTCTTATGAGAATGGTGCCTAATTTTATTTATTTTTTTTATATGTTGGTGTAAAAAACTAGCATAGCATACTTGCAAATATGCCGGTTTGGGGGGAGGGGAGCGTGTGATTTGCAAAAAACACGTAACACAATATTTGCATAAAAATATATTTTCACATAGAATTCTTTAGGATTAACCTGTTGGGGTTTGCTGACCTTCTGAAGCTGTAAGTTTACGTCTTTCATCAAATTTGGAAAGTGTTTGCCCAGTATTTCATCAAATATGTTTTCCTACAGCACACATTTTCTCCACTTCTTCTGGAGTTCTAATAAATAAACAGACTTTTTCTCTAATTCTTGAGGCTCTGTTCATTTTTTTCCATATTTTTTCTCTCTTTTCAGAGTAAATATTTTAAACTCATCTTTTTTTCTCAGTCATCACCATTCTGCTCTTGAAACTATCAAATGAATTTTATTTCTACCATGTATTTTTACCATGTAAAATTTTCCTTTGCAAATAGCACCTATTATCTTTCCATTTATTTAAAAAGTGTCCGTGTTATTTCTTGGAGAATGATTAGAATAGCATTTTAAAATCTGTGTCTTATGATTTCAAGACTACAAGTCTGGCTTAATTTTATGAGAATTTTTTTCTTTTTTGTTTTTTGTTTTTAGCAGTCTATTGACCCAGTTATGTTCAGGCTCCAAGTTCTGTCCCATCTTCTGTATTCTATGGTTCAAATGTAAGTTCAATTTTTGAAGGCTTTGCAGCTGTATTCAGATCTAATCTATGTGAGCCCCACTCAGTCTGGAACCTTGATGGTGTTCTAACCCATAGGGCGCCTCTTAAAGGATTTGATAATGCTTCTTAGAGTCAGGGCAATGCAGATGCATCTGGGGGGTGAACCAGGATTTCATAGCAAGTCTGCAGAATCTCTTTCTTGCACAGTCTCCTCTCTTTATTTCTCTGCTGCTGTCTGAGTTCTGAAGGAGTGCTTTCCTGGCCCACTGGCAGGAATGCTGGGGCTTTAATCTCTTCATTCTGTTGTACACATAAGTGACTGGTTCTACCTATGGGGCCAAAGCACTGGATGGACAACCAGCCAAAAGGCTGGCAGTTGGAACCTGTCAAGAAGCACCTCAAAAGACAAGCCTGGTGATCTGCTTTTGAAAAGTCTCAGCCTTTGAGGTAGAATTGACTAGGTGCCAGTTAACAGCAGAGAGAGAGAAAATGTAATGGAGCTTTCTCTACAATATTTGGTTCTTCCATACTCTGGTCAGAGAGAAGGATTCTCCTCTGCCAGAGTTTCAGGTGTCTGCCCACCTGCCCACCTGCCCGTCTCTCTCCTTTATGGACCCTCTATCCCATTTATATGAGAGAGGGCTTCTCTTGGAGCTATTTCTGTCCACAACGGATGTGCAGCTCTGGGATTTGGGCTCATTTAATTTCAACCTCTGGAATGTTCATACTCTTTGTTCTGGTTTCCCGCCACCTCCCCAATCCACCTTCAACAGTTTCCCTTGCAGAATCCTCAGATAGAGTCCCATGCATTTGTCCAGATACTTAGCTGTCAGATACCAGCATAGCCACCGGGGAAGTGCTGGTTGTGGTTGAGGGGGAGGGACTGTACACTGAAGGAGCTGCAAGATCTGGCTGCCTTGTGTGAGCAGGACGGGGGTGTGCTGAGGGACGAGTGCTGAAGGTGCTGAGTCAAGGGGAGTTTAATATAAAGTTGGGTCAAGGAGAGTTTGTTGACAAGGATTTATTGCCGTAGCAAGGGTTCTGGAAATGGGTTTAATATGCTGTGGGATTGCTTTTGGAAGGTTGGAAAAGGCAACGGCCCAAATTCTATGAAATCGAAATGCCAGACCTACTGTGTCGGGTGTTGGAAGAAGAAATAAAAGCCTCCAATATGTGGGCATTTCTTGGAGGTCCTGAAGGACACCCATTTCATCAAAAGAATAAGGAACGTGGAGATGAGGGGAGCACCAGCAACATGGAGCTTATCCAATATGTATCCTTTGCAGGGGGTCCCTGGGTGCCACAAACAGTTAAGTGTTCTATACTAGCTGAAAGTTTGGAGGTTTGAACCTAACCAAAAGAACCTCAGAAGACAGTCCTGACGATCTGCTTTTAAAGGATCACAGCCTTGAAAACCCTATTGAACACTTGTACTATGCCCACATGGGGTTGTCATGAGTTAGAAATGACTTGATGACAGCTAACAAGAACAATTCTCTATAGGATCAGGTTTTAGTGGGAGCTGGGCTGCCTAGTAGCAATGTAAATCCCAGCTGAACAGAGGCCAGGTGGAAGTACTTAACTGTCAGAAACAAGTCGTGTGTAGATTACCATAAAGGTCAGTAGCTCAGAGTATTAGTTATCTCTTGGTGCATAACAAATTCTCCCCAAACTTATCAGGTGTGAGATAAATGGAAAAATATTAAACCCATTCCGATAAATTTGGAACTAGACAAAAATTTTGCTATCACTCAACATAGTTTTTAGGTGAAGGAATAAACTAGAAAATTTAAATAACTAGTACAAGTATTAAAAGAGATATTTAAAATAATGATGATATAATTATATACCTGCATAAAAGACAAATGCATCAAAATCAATGGTTTCTCTCCAGTATAGAATAAGGGTCTAAAATTGGCAAGGGTGGGAAGGGCAGACCGTTCTCTTTCCCTTACTACTTGACTGTACCACACTGTGTCCAAAACTGTAAAATATTTAGCAAAACATTGTTTTAACCAGAGCAGCAAAGGACCTCTATGAGGGAAAACAGTGTATTAAAGTACATAAAATGAAACCTGAATATATGCAAAAATATGCCATATTTTCAAATGGAACGTCTTGTCGATTAAATGGAGGTCCTTAAAACTAATATATAAGTGGAATGCATTTCTAGCCAGAATATTAAGATAGTTGTTTTTGAACTGTATACAGTAATCATATGCTACAAATACTACAGTAGATAACAAAGAATAGATAACAAAGAATATTCCTGTTGTTACGAGACTTGGAGGCAATTTTTGACTCAAAGCCATCCCATTTGACTGCCCCATAGGGTTTTCTAGGTTGTAATCATTATGGGAGCAGAACACCAGGTCTTTCTCCCTTGGGGACACCTGGTGGGTTCGACCTGCCACACTTTCTTTGGACTAGCAGTTGAGCACTTAATCGCTGCAAAACCAGGGCGGTTTTACCAAAGTAAAACATGAAAAAGCAGGATAGTGACAGGTGTCTACCTCTTCGGGTAACAGAACAAATTGATATTACATAGCATAGAAGCTGACAAGTCGACCAATGAAACAAAATCTGTTAAGAAGTCACAATAACTTACAAAGGTCGTATTTCAAGAAAATTATATTTATTTAATAAATGGTGCTGACTCAAGTGATCGTTCTGGGGCACAAAGCTTGCAAAAATGTGATACACAAATCATAGATTTGGGAAATCATGTGAAATGGAGATGACAAGCCTTAATAACAATTTCCATTTTACACAGAAGGATAAAAGTTATGCACTTGAACAATGAGCAGTGAATTCAAACAGTTCATTCAGAGTAAATCCACATGCCCAGTAAACATAGTCCAAGTTCAGAAAATATCAAACTGCCAGTGAAACTGGCACAATTTGAAAATCAGCACCACCTATAGCTGGCTGGGCTGTGGGGAGAAGGATGCCCTGAGAGGTGGCTGGAGAGGTGCATTATGGCAGCCTCTAGGGGAAAGATATGGCCATGACTCTGTACTTTTAACATTCTTTGAATTGGAAATCTCACTCTGTGGAGTCTATTCCACAGAAACAAATCCTGTAGTACACAAAGGATAGTTATTATTAATATGACGAAACTTTGACTGTCCATTGATGGTGGAATGATAGATAACTTATGGTAAAGCTACATCCTCAATAAAACAGGGAGTCATTAGAATGAAAAAGAGTTGTAGTAGTTGAGTGGGAGAAATCTCTATGAAGTATTATGGAAGTATTACTGAAACAATCAAGGTGCAGAGAAGTGTATATAAAATGAGCACATCTGGGTTAAACAATATCAATTGTTTGAATATGCTTGAATACCTGTGTATGTTTATGTGTGTGTATAAATGAGAAGACGAGGGTACATGCAAGTCTGTGTGGGCTTGTTTAAGCAAGGATAGGAGAGACTACTTACCACATTGTTAACCTGAATTACCTTGGATTCACTTGTGGGAAAGAACAGGGGGAGGAGAGTTAGAACATGCAGGAAGAGTGGACTTAAAAAGCATGGATGATAATGTTTCCATTTTAGTGGTGTTATGTATGGACAAATAAATCTGTCTTGAGCAGAGAAAGCCAGAATATTCCTTAGAAGTAAGGATGGCTTTGGACATCTTATCAAGAGGGACCAGTCCCTGGAAAAGGACATCATGCTTAGTAAAGCAGAGGTCCAGGGAAAAAGAGGAAGACCCTCAATGAGATTGATACAATGGCTGCAACAGTGTGCTCAAATATAGCAACGATTATTAGGATTGCAGTGACCGGCCGAGTTTTGTTCTGTGGTGCCTAGGGTCACTGTGAGTCAGAACTGACTTGATAGCTTCTAACAACAACATGTACAAGTCCAGATAAAGTGTACTGAATTGATATCATCTATTTAAATTATTCATGTAAGTTAAAGACCCAAAAATATAGTGTTAGTGCCATATCTAATGACTTACAGAGAATCAAGGTAGAATGTCAAGTGAAAGAAGGGGCAAGAGCAATGTGGATAGAGTGAGACCAAGTTTCCATAAAAGCAAACATCCCAGCAGATGTACTTGTGTACCTGTGACTGTGTATATGTGTCCCTGCAGAGAAGTGTAGGGAAGGACACATATGTGTCTATTAACATTGGATACCTTGTGGGAGTGGGAGCAAATTACATACGAGGGTGGGACCCTGACATAACTTTTTTGTCATACAAATCTGTAATCTCGAAAATGTAATAAAAAACAATTTCAGAACTTTGGAAGTTGATAAACATCATAGATACATGTATATTTTAATGTGTTTCGTTAGATATTTTAAATAGGTGAAAATTTTCTATAATGACAGACAAAAGATTTTAATCACTGGAAGGAGAGCACACCACAGACAGTAATAATCAGATCCAGTGCCTTTCTTCTTGTTCTTGGAACCAGTGAGCTCTTCTGGTCTCTATAACTGGAAATGACCAAAAATAATTTTGGGAAGTCAGTAGAGTTACCCCTCAAACACGTTTGCAAGCACATGTCTACAGCTAAATGTAGAAGGCTGGACACCATGTGCGATTCACTAGGTAACTCATGAGGCTCCGGAAAATTCTCTTTCCTGGATGTGCTGGTACCACCTCCTCCCTGCCTTGACCCACTGTATAACCCGCCTTTGTGCATTCGAGGCCCTTTTCAGGTCTGAGCCTAGAGCATAGAGGACATCAACCGGGAAAGTAGCTTTTAAGAAGAAAGATGTTGATCAAAAGACTTCAGAAAGCAGTACCTCCCCAGCCAGCCTCTCCCCAGCCTGGGAATGCCAACCCCTCCCACCCTGATACCTCTGAGAATCTCTGATTTTTTGTTCTGGATCCTTAGGAGACTGCAGAATTTACCTGGTCTGAACACCTTGGCTCTTCTCTGCCTGTGGCCCTCTCCCTCACAGGAGCTGTCTCTGTCACTCTGAGGCATACACACAGGACAGACTGTGGATGGAGGTGCCCATCCTAGAGGTCCTGCCCTCCTTTCCTCTGCCCTCTGAGGTCTCATCGCCCAGAGAGATGGATACATCCCTGTCATGTCCAGGGCTTCCCCACACCTGGGATTTGATGTTGTGACTGAGACTTGGTCTTTTTTGTCCACTGTTGAGCCTGGGCCTGAATTTCCCTCTTCACATCCATACCTGTGTTCTCGCTCTTCTCCCCAGGTTAAGAACCCTCTCCTCTCTTTTGCTTCTTTCATCTCAGATGGCCTTTTTCTTCCAGTTCTTTGACCTCGGGACAGAACAGATTTGACCACGGAGGGGGGGGGGGAATTAACGAGATTTATTGACGTGTCAAGAACTGGAATGTACAGCTTTATTTAAAGGAGAAGAAAAAGTTCCAAAGCTCTACCCCTTACCCGAGGACATACTCTACAAGAAATACCCTGTAAGCACTGGATCAACTCTTATCCAGAAATGGTTAACACCCAGGGGGATTTTTCTACACCACCTCCCACTTACATTCCCCTAATGAGGCAACAACAATGCATCCTAATCAGAACCCCAAATTCACCCTAGGAGACCAGAAGACATGGCTGGGGTGAATTCATTTTCCTTCACCGGGCCCTCCTCTCCTCCTGCCAAGCCTTACCTCTTTCTCTGCCTGTATGCTGCTGGGAAGGGACCCAGAGTCCTTGGTTTAGGGCTTTATGCCCACTGCTCACCTGCAGGCAGGTTTCCTGACACCCTGCCATCTCTCTGATTCTTTCTCCTCCAAAGAACTCACTGATACCCCCTTCACCATCACACCTCACCAGGGTCCCCCTTAGCCTCCCAAGTCCCACTGAAATCCCATTCCCCTTTCCCTACTTACTCTGTGCTCATCCTTAGGGGTCCCAAGACCTCACCATCAAGATGAGGCCTGTCCTGTCCTCTCCTGGGCCAGGGGAGCCTCTGAGGGGACCTGGTGTCTGTGTTCAGCTATCTGGGGCTTCTTCCTTAGGGCTGGAGGTCTTTGTGCCCTTAGGGTGGAAGGCTGGTGGTCACAGGGGAAGGAGGCTAAGATCTTCCAGGGGAGCTGGGTTAAACGAACCTGAATGGAGGTCTCTCATGAAGGGCCCTCGTTTCCAGCCCAAAGGCCCTGCTCCTCCTAGTCCCAGGGTGCTAGCAGGTCTTTAGGTCCTTCCCCCTCTGGCCTTGGTGCTGCACCTTCTGCGGCCTGGCCTGCCTCTGCAGCCTGTCCAGCTGGTGCCTCAGCCTCTTCAATTCTTCTCTCTGCTTCTCCAGCTGCTCCTCCAGGCGCCTGCAGACTGCTCTCATCTCCCTCACCTCCCTCTTCTTGGAGGCCATCAGGTAACGCCTGGCCAGCAGGTGGCAGCGTTGGGGCCTCCCCTGGACTGAGCCTGGCAGCGGCCTCTCCAGCAGCTCTTGAAAGAAGACCCGGCAGCTGAAGCTCTGGCTCACACCATGCGCCGCGTGCGCAACCAGGGCCTCCCGGGACTGGAACAGGCGGCCGCAGGCCACGCAGCGGAAGCCGCGCTCACGGGTCACCAGCCACTCCGGGGTGGCTGCGCGGGGGCTCTCCCCATGCTTCTCCCCTTGGTCGGTGGGGTCCGAAGTACAGGTCTGGGGCCCCTCCTGCCAGGGCTCCAGGGTGCTGACCAGGGACTCAGTGTTGGCCAGACTGGGGGCAGAGCCGATGGTGCTCTCCTCAGAGAGCTCAGCCTCAAAGACCTGGGGCATCTTGCCCACGGGGGCAAAGGAGGTTTTGGTCTGCCAAGCGACCGCCGCCCCCTTGACTGTGCGCATCTGGGTGAAATATGCGCACCTGACCCATTGTTTCTCTGAAGTAGCCCTGTAGCTGGAGGAGTGAGAGGTCTGCTCGGTAGAAGATGAAGGAAAAGGGCTCTCTGATGCTTTTGGAATCTTCCTGGGCCTGGAACTTGGGCTTTTTGCTTGGGATGTTGTTGATTCTTGGGCATTTTCCTCTTGGATAGAGACCTCTGAGAATAGTAGATTTAGTTGAGCTTTCAGGGTCCTTATCCTCACCTGTGACCCCAAAGCTTTGGTCATAGGGACCCCTGGAGGCCTCTCCATCACCATATCCTCCACCTCTGCAGACCCCATGGTTTCTTTCTTCTTCCCCAGAGACCCACCACCCTTTGGGGGCACTGCTGTGGAAGACAAAGTCTCCATTGTAAAGTGGCACTGTTTATGGTAGTTCATTTTTTAAGAAATTATTTTTCTTTAATTCCACATTTATTGAATTCCAATGAATTTGTTCCTTCGGAACTTAGAAATGACCTCATTCCCCTGAAACTTCATAATAAATGTGTGACGTCATTGAAAGAAGTTTTCTATGAGGGTGATTTTCTTAGTAAATTTGGGGTGTAAACGCTCAAAGGAGAGCAATGCTCACCTCTTTTCAACCTCTTTTACTGAAAGGCTGTTTTACGGAGAAGTTATACTTAAAGAGAAGAATGCGTATATTTAGTTAAGACTCTTACGTGTATACCTCTTTCTTGTACCCTTCTTAACCAAGCTACAGTAGGGGATTAAAGTTGCTTTTCTCGGAATAGAAGCCCTTGTCCTTATTAGAGGAACTCCTTCAGCGTGAGGCAGAAAGAGATATCCGTATCTGAGAACCTGATGCCAGAAACCTCAGACAGACAGCACACAACCACCTTAACTGGGTGTGTCTGGGTGGGTTGCCTATGTCAACCTAAAGGTCTGTGTATGTTTGTGAATATGTGGGAAAGACTGTAGACTTCAGGATCCAGAAAGAGATAGAGCTAGGTCATGTGTGTTGGATGGAGGGAAAGCTCCAAAGACAAGATCCAGAAACGGAACCTGCCAGCAGTGTGTTAGAGGGGTACAGAGACCAAGGAGGGAGCAGGAAGCAGGGCTCAGCTACCAAAGGGCAGAATGGGGCAGCAACAGAAAAGACAAAGGTGGTACACTAGTTGGAGAAAGGATGGAGAACTGGGAATGATAGCAGAAACTGAGGTTAGCTATAGTTGGAATTTGAAAATTCTTTCTTGCTAGGCTTTGAAAACATCATGCTGATTGAAGAAAGTTAGTCATAAAAGGACAACTACTGTATGATCTTACTTGTATGAAATAAGCAAATATATAGAAACCGAAGATTATTGGGGGTTGCCAGCTGTGACAGGGAGGCGGGAAGGGTCTGAAATCTTTCACTGTCTCATCTCATGCTGTCATTCTTAATCTCTTTATACTCTCAATACTTTTTCTTTTTAAATTTATAACATTTCTATTACTTAATCACCATATAACTTGAGTTTTAAATTCAAAAAAAGAGAAATGAGTAAGAGAAGGTGCCACTGTGCAATACTTTGTGTCAGCTAGGCATCAGGGAACCAGAGTGACAGAATGCACTTCTTCTTTGCGGAAAGCTTGAGGAGAGTCATGGCAGCTACAATGACCATGTCATATAGACACTCCAGTAAAAGGGCTGGTTAACTAGAACTTTGGAAATTGGGTGAGTGGGTAGAAAGGAATGCATTGCAGAGAAACTGAAGATATATATGTATGTACATATATGTGAATTAAAATAACTTTGTGTAGCTAGTAATTGGCAATGATAATTCATCATGGATTTCTGAGCAGAAGATCCAGGTAATGATACCTGACTTCAGGAAAGTTTGCTTTGGCATTATTGTGCACAGAACACCCAAGGAAGAAATACAGCCCCTCAACGGGAGCTGATGCACTGCTTCAGCAAATCTTAGGATATAAGTTTAGAAGAAAAGCATCATCTCCCGAAGGTCATAAAAGTTGTTTGTGAGTATATACTAGATTTTCTTTTATTTTTTTTTATTGTGCTTTAAGTGAAAAGTTACAATCCACGTCAGTTTCTCATACAAAAACTTATGTACACATTGTTATGTGACCCTAGTTGCTCTCACTGCAATGTGACAGCACACTCCTTCTCTCCACCTGTGTTCCCTGTGTCCATTGAACCAGCTCCTGTTCTCCTCTCCCTCCTCACCTTGACTCCAGATAGGAGCTGTCCATATAGTCTCATGTGTCTACTTAAGCTAAGAATCACACTCCTCACCAGTATCATTTTATGTCCTATAGTCTAATCTTTGTCTGAAGAGTTGGTTTCAAGAATGGTTTTAGTTTTGACAGACAGTGTGGGGGTCATGACCTCTGGGGTACCTCCATCTCAGTCAGACCGTTATGTCTGGTCTTTTTACTGGAATCTGAGGTCTGCATCCCACTTTCCTCCTGCTTCATCAGGGATTCTCTGCTATGTTCCCTTTCAGTGCAGTCATTGGTGGTAGCCAGGCACCATCTGGTTCTTCTGGTCTCAGGCTGATGGAGTCTCTGCTTTATGTAGCCCTTTCTGTCTCTTGGGCACCCCTTGGACACAGTCCCCTGGAGGGACAGTGGCAGGGCTGGCAGTAGCAGTCAGGATGCAGTTTCCTCCGGGGGAGACAGCAAGTCTCACAGTCTACTCACAACTCCGGAACCAGAGAAGAGCAGTGTTGTTGGCAAAAGCTAAGTACTTGCATTCGTTTTACTGTGCGCTCAGCCCCCAAGACAGCTTCAGTAGCTGTAGATCTCCCTGCACCTGAGATAGGTGTTGCTGTGCAGCCTGAGCCATTCTCCTGGCCTTGGAGAAGGAATAAATTAACAATTGGGGGAAAAGATAATCTGCCAGCTCCACTAAGCTGGGAAGCTCAGGACAGAAGAAGCTCCTTTCCAGGCACAAATGCTCCATGGACTTTGAATACCTTTCACCCCTGCATGGACCTGTGTAGGCCCATTTCGGTAGATTAGGCCCTTGTTACTGCAGTGGTGTATGTGCTGGGTATCCAACTTCAACTGTTTCACCTTCTGGTGGAGAGGTGTGTTTTTGATGTTTGACACTGCTCTGCCTATTAAACAGGGTCCTCACCTACCTACGTTGGGGGCCTGAGGACTGGTGGCTCCACCCACATCATCTAGACACCCACAACAGGGGTCCAAGGATAACAGGTGCCTCCCAGTCCTTACAAACAAAAGCGTAGGGTGCCTGTGGTCTGACTGCAGAACCCACCTACCTGTGCACTATAGAAACAGAGGTGCACTTTCCTCACAGATACTTGGGAGATGGTTCTCAGCAACCGTCTTTGTTCAGAGTGTGACCCCCTGCTGCAAGCAGATACCTGTGTCTACAACAATCACCCCTCCCCATATAAGACTATAGGACGTGAGGACCTACAATTGATGACCAACTACCTAGACACCTGAGCTGAATCTATACAAGAAAAGTGAATGGACTCCTAGGCTCATATACCTGGTAACAGGTCGAGCCATCTGGTGACAGGATGTTAAATCTTGAAAGTTGCAAATGATCAAGCAAGCTCACTCAAGCAGCCTATTTGGGCATATCAAAACAAAACAAAGCAAAAAGCTAGGATACAGTAGGCAAAAGTAAAAAAATAAAATAAAATAACTTATAGATGGCTCAGAGACAGCAGTCAATATCAAATCACATAAAGAAGCAGACCATGATCACTTCAACAATCTCTCAAAACAAAGAATCAAGGAATCTTCCAGATGAAGGTGTTTTCCTGGAATTACCAGATGTAGAATACAAAAGGTTAATATACAGAACTTTCAAGAGATCAGGGAGATCAGGCAAAATGCAGAACAAGCCAAAGAACACACAGATAAAGTAGCTGAAGAAACTAAAAAGTTTACTCAAGAACATAAAGAAAAATTTAATAGGCTGCAACAATCCATAGAAAGAAAGCAATCAGGAATTCAGGAGATTAACAATAAAATTACAGAATTAGACAACTCAGTAGACAGAGGAACAGTATTGACGAAATGGAAAGCAGAATTGGTGAGATTGAAGATAAATAACGTGGCACCAATATATTTGATGAAAAATCAGATAAAATTATTTTTAAAAAACATGAAGAAACCCTAAGAATCATGTGGGGCTCTATCAAGAGAAATAACCTATGAGTGATTGAAGTATCAGATTAGGGAGGGATAACAGAAAAGACAGAGAGAATTGTTGAAGATTTGTTGGCAGAAAACTTCCTTGATACCATGAAAGATGACTCATTGAACCCCACATAAGGTAGATCTCAAAAGAAAGTCACCCAGACATATTATAAAGAAACTTGCCAAAACCAAAGACAAAGAGAGAATTTTAAGAGTGGCTAGGAATAAATGAAAAGTCACCTACAAAGGAGACTCAATAAGAATAAGCTCAGACTACTCGAGAGAAACCATGCAGGGAAGAAGGCAATGGGATGACTTATATAAAGTGATGAAGGAAAAAAATTGCCAGCCAGCATCATATTATATCCAGCAAAACCGTCTCTCAAATATGAAGGTGAAATTAGGACATTTCCAGATAAACAGAAGATTAAGGAATTTGTTAAAAAAAAAAAAAAACCTACAAGAAGTACTAAAGAGGGTTTTCTGATAGAAAATCAACAATATCAGATATCAACCCAAGATTAGAATGCAGGACAGAGCAACCAGATATCAACCCAGGCAGGGAAATTACAAAAATAAATCAAGATAAAAAAATGCTCAGAACAGGGAAACAGTGATGTTATTATGTAAAGGATGACAATACTAAAATAATAAAGAGGGAGTGAAAAATGTAGTCATAGATCTTTCACACACAGAGATAGTCAAGGGGATAGAAAGATGTAAAAGTTAGGTTTAAACTTAGAAAAATAATGGCAAATATTAAGGTAACCAAAAAGGAGACTAACAATCCTACACATCGAAATAAAATACAAGAAAAACATAACAACTCGGGAAAAAAAAAAAATCAACAATGAATAAGAGGAAAAGACAATATACAAAGAATAACTACTCAGTACAAAAAATTAAGCAGAAAAAAGAAACTCGACAACATACAAAAAAAGATATCAAAATGATGGCAGAAAACTCATAACTACCATAATTACACTGAATGTAAATGGACTAAATGCACCAATAGAGACAGAGAGTGAAAGAATGGATTAAAAAACACGATCCATCTATATGCTGCCTACAAGAGACACTCCTTAAAGACACAAACAAACTAAAACCAAAGGATGGCAAAAATATATATCAAGCAAACAACAATCAAAAAAGAGCAAGAATGGCAATATCAATTTCTGACAAAATAGACTTTAAAGTTAAATTCACCAAAAAGGATAAGGAAGGACACTATATAATGATTAAACAGACAACATACCAGGAGGATATCACCATATTAAATATATACACACCCAATGACAGGGCTTCAAGATACATAAAACAAACTCTAACAGCATTGTAAAGTGAGATACACAGCTCCACAATAATATTAGCTGACTTCGACATACCACTTTGGTGAAGAACAGAACATTCAGAAAGAAGCTCAGTAAAGACATGGAAAATCTAAATGCCACAATCAACCAACTTGACTTCACATACATATACAGAACACTCCACCCAACAGCAGCCAAGTATACTTTCTTTTCCAATGCATATGGAACATTCTCTGGGAGAGACCACATATTAGGCCATGAAGCACACCTTAACAGAGTCCAATACATCAAAATATTGCAAAGCATCTTCTCTGACCAGGAAGCTATAAAAGTAGAAATCAAAAACAAAAAAAAAAAAGCAGGGAAATGAAATCAACCACTCAGAACCTGAGCATACCTTGCTTAAAAACGACTGGGTTATAGAAGAAATTAAGGATGGAATAAAGAAATTCACAGTATCCAATGAGAATGAAAACACTTCCTACCAGAACCTTTGAGACACAGGTAAAGCATGCTCAGAGGTCAATTTATAGCAATACATGCACACATTCAAAAAGGAGAAAGGGCCAAAATCAAAGAATTATCCCTACAACTTGAACAAATAAAAAGAGAGCAACAAAAGAAACCCTCAGTCATCAGAAGAAATTAAATAATAAAAAGTAGAGCAGAATTAAATGAAATAGAGAACAGAAAAAAAAGTTGAAAGAGTTAACAAGACCAAAAGCTGGTTCTTTGAAAAAATTAACAAAATTGCTAAAACATTGGCCAAACTGACAGAAGAAAAAAAGGAGAAGAAGCAAATTACCCAACATCACAACAGACCCAACTGAAATTAAAAGAATCATATCAGATTAGTATGAAAAATCATACTCTAACAGCTTTGAAAACCTAGAAGAAATGGATGAATTTCTAGAAACACATTGCCTACCTAAACTAACAGAAACAGAGGTAGAACAATTAAATAAACCCATAACAGAAGGAGAGGTTGAAAAAGGTAATTAAAAAAATTAAAAATCTCCCAACAACAACAACAACAAAGCCCTGGCCCTGACAGCTTCCCCGGTGAGTTCTACCAAACTTTCAGGGAAGAGTTAACAGTACTACTAGTAAAGGTATTTTAGAGCATTGAAAAAGATGGAATACTCCCAAACTCATTCTATGAAGCCAGCATATCCCTGATACCAAAACCAGGTAAAGACACCACACACACACACACAAAATTACAGACCTATATTCCTCATGAACTTAGATGCAAAAAACCTCCACAAAATTCTACCCAATAGAATTCAATAACATATCAAAAAAATAATTCACCATGACCACATGGGATTCATACTAGGTATGCAGGGATGGTTCAACATTAGAAGAACAATCGAAGTAATCCACCATATAGGTAAAACAAAGGACAAGAACCACATGATCTTATCAATTGATGCAGAAAAGGCATTTGACAAAGTCCAACACCCATTCATGATAAAAACTCTCAGAAAATAGGAATAGAAGGAAAATTCCTCAACACAATAAAGGGCATTTATATAAAGCCAACAGCCAACATCACCCTAAATGGAGAGACTCTGAAAGCACTCCCTTGAGATGGGGAACCAGACAAGGATGCCCTTTATCACGACTCTTATTCAACAGTGTGCTGGAGCTCCTAGCCAGAGCAATTGGGCCAGATAAAGAAATAAAGGGCATCCAGATTGGTAAAGAAGAAATAAAAGTATTTCTATTTGCAGATGACTTGATCTTATACAGAGAAAACCCAAAAGAATCCTCAAGAAAACTACTGAAACTAATAGAAGAGTTCAGCAGAATATCAGGATACAAGATAAACATACAAAAATCAGTTGGATTCCTCTACACCAACAAAAAGAACATCAAAGAGAGAAATCACCAAATCAATGCCATTTACAGTAGCCCCCAAGAAGATAAAATACTAGGAATAATATTGTAACCAGAGACATAAAAGACCTATACAAACAAAACTACAAGACACTACTAAAAGAAATCAAAAGAGACTTACGTAAGTGGACAAACATACCTTGATCATAGATAGGAACACTGAACATTGTAAAAATGTCTCTTCTACTGAAAGCGATCTATAGATATGCTGCAATTCCAATCCAAATTCCAAGGACATTTTTTAATGTGATGGAGAAACAAATCACCAACTTCATATGGAAGGGAAAGAGGCCCCAGATAAATGAAGCATTACTGAAAAAGAAGAACAAAGTGGAATACTATCTCTCTATGGATTTTAGAACTTATTATACCACCATAGTAGTCAAAACAGCCTGGTACCGGTACAGCAGCAGACACATAGACCAATGGAACAGAATTGAGAATCCAGACATAAATCCATTCACTTATTAGCTGATATTTGATAAAGGCTCAAAGTCAGTTAAACGGGGGAAAGACAGCCTCTTTAACAAATGGTGCTGGCATAACTGGATATCCCTCCACAAAAAAATGAAACAAGATCCATACCTCACACCATGCACAAAAACTAACTGAAATGGATCAAAGACCTAAATATGAAATCTAAAATGATAAAAATCATGGAAGAAAAAACAGGGACAACACTAGGAGCCCTAATACATAGCATAAACAGTACAAAAAACATTACTAACAATGTACAAGCACCCAAAGAAAAATGAGATAACTCCTAATAATCAAACACTTATGCTCATCCAAAGTCTTCCCCAGAAGAGTAAACTGATTACCGACAGACTGGGAAACAGTTTTTAGCTATAACATTTCCGATCAGCATCTGATCTCTAAAATCTACATGATAATGCAAAAACTCAACAACAAAAAGACAAATAACCCATTTTAAAAATGGGCAAAGGATAGGAACAGGCACTTCAACGAAGAAGACATTCAGGCAGGTAACAGATACAAGAGGAAATGCTCACAATCATTAGCCATTAAAAAAAAAATGCCATTAGAGAAATGTAAATCACAACTACAATGAGATACCATGTCACTCCAGCAAAAAAAGGCTGCCATTAATCCCAAATCACAAAATAATAAATGTTGGAGAGGTTGTAGAGAGCCTGGAACATTTATTCACCACTGGTGGGAATTTAAAATGGTACAGCCACTTTGGAAATCAATCTGGCACTCCCTTAAAAAGCTAGAAATAGAACTACCATAGGATATGGCAATCCCACTCCTTGGAATATATCTTAGAGAAATAAGAGCCTTTATACGAACAGATATATGCACAACGATGTTCACTGCAGCACTGTTTACAATAGCAAAAAGATGGAAGTAACCAAGGTGCCCATCAACAGATGAATGGATAAATAAATTGTGGTACATTCACACGATGGAATACTTCACATAGATCAAGAACAATGATGAATCCATGAAATATTTCATAGCTTGGAGGAATCTGGAGGGCATTAGGCTGAGTGAAATTAGTCAGTTGCAAAAGGACGAATATTGTATGAGACCACTATTGTAAGAACTTGAGAAATAGTTTAAACAGAGAAGAAAATATTCTTTGATGGGTACGAGGGTGGGGAGAAAGGGAGGGAGAAGGATATTCGCAAATTTAGATAGTAGACAAGAACTATTTTAGGTGAAGGGAAAGACAACATACAATAAAGGAGAGGTCAGCATAACTGGACTAAATCAAAAGCAGTTTCCTGAATAAACCAAATGCTCCGAAGGCCAGAGTAGCAGGGGCAGCATTTGGGGGACCATGTTTTCAGGGGACATCTAGGTCAATTGACATAATAAAATCTATTAAGAAAACATTCTGCATCCCACTTTGGTGAGTGGCGTCTGCAGTCTTAAAAACACTATCAAGCGGCCATCTAAGATGCATCCATTGGTCTCAACCTACCTGGAGCAAAGGAGAATGAAGAACACCAAAGATACAAGGTAATTATGAGTCCAGAAGACAGAAATGGCCCCGTAAATCCGAGACTACATCAGCCTGAGACCAGAAGAACTAGATGATGCCCGTCTACAACCGAAGACTGCCCCGACAGGGAACGAAACAGAGCATCCCTGATGGAGCACGAGAGCAGTGAGATTGCAGACCTCAAAGTCCCATAAAAAAATCAGACTTAATAATCTGACTGAGACTAGAGGAACCCTGGAGGTCACGGTCCCCAGACCTTCTGTTGGCCCAAGACTGGAACCATTCCCAAAGCCAACTCTTCAGACAGGGATTGGACTGGATTATAGGATAGAAAATGATAGTGGTGAGGAGTGACCTTCTTGTCTCAAGTGGACACATGAGACTATGTGGGCAGCTCCCGTTTGGATTGGAGATGAGAAGGCAGAGGGGGACAGAAAGTGGCTGAATGGACACGGGGAATACAGGGCTGAGAGAAGGAGTGTGCTGTCTCATTAGTGGGAGAGGAACTAGGAGTATATAGCAAGCCATATACAAATTTTTGTATGAGAGACTGACTTGATTTGTAAAGTTTCACTTAAAGCACACACACACAAAAGATGGAAAGAATACACAGAGTCACAGTACCAAAAGAAATGGTCGACTTTCAGTCGTTTCATGAGGTGGCATATGATGAAGAACTGGTAGTAGTGAAGCAAGAAGTCCAAGCTACACTGAAGGCACTGGTGAAAAACAAGGCTCCAGGAGCTGACAGAATACCCACTGAGTTGGTTCAACAAACAGATGCAGCACTGTACATGCTCACTCCACCATGCAAAGAAATTTGGAAGCTAGCTACCTGGCCAACAGGCTGCAAGAGATGCACGTTTGTGTCCATTCCAAAGAAAAGCGATCCAACAGATTGTGGAAGTTATCAAATGTAAATCATAGTATTAGTAAATATGGTAAACAAACAAACAAAGAAACTCTATCTACTCTACAGTGAATATGACATTCTATCCCCAGGAGATCTAGTGAGTTTATGATGTTTTTGTTAGGTGCTGTTGAGTCAGTTCCAACTCATAGCGACCCTGTGTACAACAGAACGGAACAGTGCCCAGCCCTGGGCCTTTCTCATTGCTATGTCTGAGCCCACTGTTGCAGCCACAGTGTCAATCTGTCTCATTGAGGCTCTTTGTCTTTTTCACTGACCCTCTACTTTACCAAGCACGATGTCTTTTTCCAGGGGCTGATTCCTCCTGATAATATGTCCAGAGTACGTGAGACCAAGTCTTGCCACCCACCTTTCTAAGGAGCATTCTGGCTGTACTTCTTCCAAGACAGGTGTGTTCATTCTTCTAGCAGTCCATGGCATATTCATTATTCTTCACCAACAACATAATTCAAGTTTCAGTTCTTTTGCCTTCCTTATTCATTGTCCAGCTTTAGCTGCACATGAGGCGACTGAAAATATGATGGCTTGGTTCAGGCACACCTTAGTCCTCAAAGGGACATCTTCGATTTTTAACACTTTAAAGAGGTCTTTTGTAGCAGATTTGCCCAATAAAATATGTCATTTGATTTCTTGACGGCTGCTTCCATGGGTATTGATTGTGGATCCAAGTAAAATGAAATCCTTGACGACTTCAGTATTTTATCTGTTTATCGTGATTTTTTTCTTGTTCCAGTTGTGAGGATTTTTGTTTACTTTATGTTGAAGTGTAATCCATACTGAAGGCTGAAGTCTTTGATCCTCATCTTCAAATCCTCTTCACTTTCAGTAAGCAAGTTTGTGTCATCTGCATGTCTAGGCTGTTAATGAGTCTTCCTCCAATCCTGGTGCCCCTTCTTCTTCATAGAGTCCAGCTTCTTGGACTGTATGGATTATATGTTTTTTTAAAGACACTGAGTTTTTGGTAATTTACTACGGTAGCCCTTGAAAATGAATACAGAGCCCTTCACCAAGGACAAGTCAAGTTAGCACCAAAAATGTTTTTTTTAAGGGTAGCCACGTAGCATGAGACATGGCAGTTTTTAAAAGTATGAAGTAAAACTTTCAGCTTTGACAAAGAAAGGGCTCCTCTAAGTCCAAGTTCTAAGTCCATTGCTGTTGGGTCAATTCTATCTCATAGCGACCCTAAAGGACAGAGTAGAATTGACCCATAGGGTTTCCAAGGAGTGGCTGGTAGATTCGAACTGCTTGGATAAGTATTGTGAAAAAATACAACCCTGACACACAACTTTTCTGAGCTTAGTATTAAAACAAAACAAAACAAAAAAAAGTTGGTATCGAGTGGATTCTCACTCATAGGGACCCTACAGGACAGAGTAGAGCCTCCCCACAGGGTTTCCAAGGAGGGACTGGTAGATTCAAACTGCAGACCTTTTGGTAGCAGCCAAATGCATAATCATCGCACCACCAGTGGCTTTCAAATCAGCTATAGGCTGATGATCTTCAAATTCTTAGAACCTGGAAAACCTCACAGTGGTATCCACAGCTGGGAACTGTTCTCCACACTTGGATGACCTCAGACATCCAAATCTAACTTGTCCGGAAAAAAATCTTTTGGTCATTTTCTCAAGTTTGTTCCTCCATGGTTTTCCACATGGTAGAGAATGGCTCTGGTGACCATGCGCTCATGGTAGCCTGAATTCTAGAAGTCACCTTTGATTCTCCATTCCCCTCATCCCATACATCTGATCCACCAGCAATTCTTGGCAGCTCAAGCTCCAAAGTTCACCTGAAGCCTGCCCACTGTTCCCACCTGCACTGCCACCATCACTGCTCACCCTGACCACTGCAGAAGCATCCTCACCAGTCCTCTGTATTTGCTGTCTTCAAGTTCTCCTGGGCTACAGTTAATTCCTGGGACACATTCTTTCTCAAGACCATTGAACAATAGAAGGAGAAGGGCATTTAGTTGTATGCTACCTCCTCCGCTTGAGCTGCATGCCCCTCAGAAATCACTTTTCACTGTCCACTCTATAATGTCTCTATTCCAATTTCCTGTCTTTGGCCGCACTGCTTTGATAGCGTGCATGCATATGTGCTTCAGGGGTCATGTAGACAGATGCCCTGGAGGAATTTTTCTTAGTACAATCATGGTCGTGTGCCATCAAGAGATTCTGACTCATATCAACCTTGTATGACAACTTAGAATTGCCTCACAAGGTTTCCTAGGTTGCAGTCTTTATGGCGCAGCCCTGGTGGCACCGTGGTTAAGAGCTCGGCTGCTAACCAAAGGGTGGACAGTTTGAATCCACCAGTTGGTTCTTTGCGGAAAGACATGGCAGTCTGCTTCTGTAAAGACTTATAGCCTCAGAAACCCTATGGGGCAGTTCTGCTCTGCCCTATAGGGTCACTATGAGTTGGAATTGATTCAACAGCAACTGGTTTGGATTTTGTTTGGTTAGAATCTTTACGGGAGCCCATCTCCAGATCTTTTCAACCCCTGAGCTGGTGGGTTCCAACGGCCCACCTTTCAGTTAGCCAAGCACTTAACCGTTGCACCTCCAATACTTAACTCTGCGCCGGAGAGGGCCCTCTCCTGACGTCTCCTGTCTCCTCACCCCGTACACCTAGGCCTTGTCCTTGCTTCTAGACCCCACCCTCCCCTCTGGAGACCCAACTCCCCCACGCCCGCCCCACACCCGGGCCGCTGGGCGGGGCCGGCAGCCATGTTCCTCGCCGTCCAGCCAGTTACTCCCGGAAGTGCTGGGACGGGTGGTGAGGGGCCCGGGCCGGATGGCGCGCCTTAGAGAGGATACTGTTCATGCTGCGTTCCCTGCCGTGTTCTCTGAAAGGTATGAAACTCCGACACCTGGCTGGAGGGACCGGCTCCCAGACTGAACAAGCCCGGCCCCTCGAAGGTGTGGAGGGAAGGCGCCAGGAGGGAGGGTCCCAGTGCCAGCATCCCGGGGGCTCCAGAGGTTGGAGAGTCCGGACGTTGGGTTAGCAGCTCGCATCGCCCCCTCAGGCGTACCCCGTCCCGAGTGATCCCCAGGGGCGGACGCGGCACGGGGGCGGGCGGACGCAGCCACTCTAGGGTCTGCGAGAGGGAGCCTCTGGCCCGGGAGACGCAGCTGGTCTGCAAAATTTGCAGCCCCGTGGATTTGCGGGGGGCGGGGGTGGGGGTCCAGCCGCGGGATCCAGCTGCGGAGTGCCCTCGGGCCTGGGGGCTTGAAGGGCTTGGGGAGAAAGGCCGTGTCCAGGGCTGCGCCCAGGTCCCTACTCTGCCCGGGGCGGGTTTGCGGGCCAAGCTGGGGGATGGGGGCCTGCCCACCCCGCCCCCCACCTGCTCCCTGTGCCAGGGGGGAAACCAAGGCCCAGAGTTCGCCCGGGGGGGGTGAGATTCCAGACTGAGGGCGGGGCACTCGCCCCCATTCCTCCTCCCACCCCCACCAGACTCCGTAGGGTGCCACGGACAGGGGAGAGAGGGATCCCCTGCCCAAGGCTCTGCTGCCCCTTACTGTTTTGGGCACTGTGCCTGGGAGGCTGAGGCACCCCGCGCCCGCGCCCGCGCCCGCGCCCGCGCCCGCGCCCGCGCCCGCGCCCGCGCCCGCGCCCGCGCCCGCGCCCGCGCCCGGCTGGTCTACTCTCGGGGCTGGGGCGTCGGCGCGGCCCCACCGGGAAAGGAAGGGGTCCTGGGAATCTGTGGAGCAGCGCGGGGATCCTACTCCTTGTGGATGCAGCAGCGATTCAGTGTCTGTTAACAGTGTGGATGCCGGGTCCCGCTCCCCCTCTGCGTGGCAGGGGTGGGGTAGCAGGAAGGGGTCCTGAGCAACCATGTTGTTTGTTAACTTAAACGTTTGTGCGGCGCTGTGTACCGGTCGCTGTGGACGCGGTCTCTGGTGCTGAGGGGATTTGAGGGTTCCTCACACTGGCGGGATTTGGAGCCTCTACCCTGGTGGCAGTAGGTTTAGTGGGTTACCCTGGTGGCGTAGTGGTTACGTGCTAAGGCTGCTAGCCAAAAGGTTGGCAGTTTGAATCCACCAGGCGCTCCCTGGAAACTGTGGGGCAGTTCTACTCTGTCCTATAGCGTCGCTATGAGTCAGAATTGACTCGATGGCAACGGGTGTGTTTTGTTTTTTTTTTTTAGGTTGGAGATTAGGTGTCTCTCAGGCTGACATTTGAAAGTCTGGAGCTGACGGTTTATGAGGGTTTCTAAGGGTTTTAAGCGCTCCGGCCATGGGCACCAACCCGATCTTCCAGCACCTGCGGACGGACCGCCCCCCCTCCCCCCCCGGGGGATTGGCTGCTCTGGGACCCGGAGCCCAGAGGGCGGTGAGAAGCTGACAAACGTGAGTGATGTCCTGCAGGCTCCAGTTGGCGGGGCAGCCCTGCTCACATGGTCTCAATACCGGCAATCCGGCAGTCGGCTTCGTGCCTGGGGGTGGTTTCCGAATGTTCCCTCGTGTCCCCCGACCCGTGCGGGGCGACAACTCTCCCCTGGGCGGGTACCTAGTAGAGGCCTGCAGGGCATCAGGGTATGGAGGGGCAGAGCTTGGGCGGGGAGGGCGCGGCCCTGCAGGTTCCTGTACATGACCACGGCAGGGGGGTGCGGGTCGTGAAGGCTGGACCTGGTAGAGGACCCACTAGGTCGCACAGAAGGAGTGGGTTAGGATAATCATAGCATTAACGGGAGTATTGAGAGAGCGCCCTGGGGCGTTGGGTCCCTCGGGAAGAAAAGCTTCTGCTGTCGCCACTGGAGCGGTACCCAGGTCGTCCGGGCTTAGGTCCAGGAGGTTCCCATGCTCAGAGGGCCTGGTGGGCAGAACAGAACCGGCGGTGCGCGCGCCCTCTCGCGGCCTTGCACCGAATCGCTGAAGTCCAGTGTCAGGCGATTCTAAGCCATGGTTTTGGAACTGAATAGTGAAGCAGAGCAAATGATGCAGTGCCTTGATGGGACCGGTGGAGACAACAAGAAGCAAAGCACAGCTCAAACTTCAAAATTCCACTGAGTGTTAGTAGGATTTGGAGGAAGAAAATAGACGGAGAGTCGAGAGGCCCAGAGATGCAGAAGGGTTAGAGGATTAGGGTTAGGGGTTAGGGTTTGGTGTTAGGGGTCCAGGTTTGGGGGTTAGAGGTTTGGGAGTTAGGTTTAGGGGTACAGGTTTTAGGTGGTTGGGGGTTGGGGTTAGGGCTGGGGTTACTAGGCTCGGGCACAAGTGGTTTAGGGTTAGGGTTAGAGTGAGGCTGAGATTGATTCCCCAGTCTTGTGTACCGTCTTTCCTTCGCCAGAGTTACCACCGATCTGTTGTTTGGTTGGAAACCCTGGTGGCGTAGTGGTTAAGAGCCACCGGTGCTAACCAAAGGTCTGCAGTTCGAATCCACCAAGCACTCCTTGGAAACTCTATGGGGGCAGTTCTAATCTGTCCTGTAGGGTCGCTATGAGCTGGAATCAACTCGACAGCAGTGGGTTTGGTTTTTTTGGTTATTGTTTAGTTGGCTTTTCTCTACCCGCTCTTCGTCTCCCTGGTGAACATCAAGGATTGTTTCTGTGCGTAAATGTTTTCATGAGTTTTTATGATAGTGGTCTCTTACTGTATATGACGTTTTGTGATTGACTTAGTGTGATGCGCCCCAGATTCATCCATGGTGTGAGATGTTTCGGAGATTCATCATTGGTCTTTATTGTCGTGTAGTGTTCCACTGTGTATGTACCGTAGTTTGTTTATCCATTCCTCTGTGGACGAGCACTTAGGTTGTTTCCATCTTTTTGCAACTGTGAATAATGTTGCAGTGAACACGGGTGTGCATGTGTCTATTCCTGTGACTGCTCATGGAAACCCTGGTGGCTAGTGGTTAAGTGCTATGGCTGCTAACAAAAAGGGTTAGGGTTTGGGCTTAGGGATGTTAAGGTTAGGGTTGTTAGAGTTAGGGTCGTTAGGGTTTGGGGTTAGAGTTTAGGGTTAGGGTTTTTTGGTTGGGGTTAGGTGTTAGGGTTAGGTTTAGGGTTTGAGGTTAGAGTTTGGAGTTAAGGTTAGGTGTTAGGGGTTGCAGTTTGGGGTTTAGGGTTTTGGGGTTTAGTCGTTAGGGTTTGGTTTAGGTTTTAGGGGTCAGGGTTTAGGTTTAGGGTTGGGGTTGGTGTTGGGTCTGTTTGGGATATGTGGTTTGGGGTTAGAGGGTGGGTGTTAGAGGGTTGGGGTCTAGAGGGTTGGGGGTTAGAGATTGAGGGAGTTAGAGGGTGAGGGGTTAGAGGGTGAGGGGGTTAGAAGTTGAGAAGATTATAGAGTGAGGGAGTGAGAAGGTGAGGGTGTGAGGGGGTGAAGGTTAGGATTTAGGGTTAGAGGGTTTAGGCTTAGGGTTCAGAAGCTTGGGGTTAGGGGGTTAGGGTTTTTGGGTTCAGAGGTTGGGGTTGGTGTTGTGGTTAGGGTTAGAGAGTTAGGGTTAGAGGGTTAGGCTTAGAGGATTAGGGTTAGGGCTAGGGCTTAGGGGTTCAGGTTTAGGGGTTTGGGATGGGTTTGGGGTAAGGTTTTAGGGTTTAGGATTAGAGGGTTAGGCTTAGGGCTTAGAGTTTAGGGTTTTAGGATTTAGAGTTTAGGGCTTAGGGCTTAGAGCCTAGGGTTTAGGGCTTAAGGTTTAAGGCTTAGAGTGAGCGTTAAGGCTGGGGGCTGGGGTTAGGGTTTAGGGTATTAGGGTTAGAGGGTTAGACGGTTTAGTGTTTAAGCTTAGGGTTTAGGGGTTAGGGGTTGGAGTTAAGGGTGTTAGTGTTTAGGGTTTTGGCGTTTAGGGTGTTAGGGTTAAATGTGTTAGGGCTAAGGGTGTTAGGGTTTTAAGTGTTATGGTTTAGGGTTTAGAGTTAAGTGATAGGGTTAGGCTTAGGCTCATTCTTAGGTTTAGGGCTAGGGATTTGAGGTTTAGGGTTTGGGGTTAGGTTTGGAGGTTGGGGTTAGGATTAGGGCTAGGGTTAGAGGGTTAGGGTTAGAGGTTAGAGTTAGAGGGTTAGGGTTTCGGATTAGGGTTTCATGTTAGCGTTAGAGGGTTAGGGTTCGAGGGTTAGGGTCATTAGGGTTAGGGTGGTTAGGGGTTAGGGTTAGGTGTTAGGGTTTAGGGTTTACGGTTAGGTTTAGGGTTTGGGGTTTGGGATTTGAGGTTTGGGTTTAGGGTTTGAGGCTTAGAGTATAGGGTTTAGTGTGTAGGGTTTTGATGTGTAGTGTTTTGGGGTGTAGGTGTTTAGGTTGTAGAGTTTAGGGAATAGGGGTTAGGGTTTGGGTTAGGGTTAGAGTTTAGGGCCTTGGGGGTTAGGACCTAAGGGCTTAGGGTCTTAGGGGCTTTGGGGCTCAGGGCTTAGGGGCTAGAGTTAGAGGGCTAAGGCCAGAGGGCCCGAAGGCCAGAGGGCCAGGGTTATGGTTTGATTCCTGGCTGGCAATTTTTTTCCTTCAATATTTTGTGTAAGTCATCCCTTTGCCTTCTTGCCTGCATGATTTCTGCTGAGTAGTCCAAGTTTTTTATTATTTACTCTCCTTTGTTGGTGACTTCCTTTATCCCTAGCCTCTCTTAAAATTCTCTTTATATTTGATTTTGGCAAGTTTGATTATTATGTGTCTCGGTCACTTTCTTTTGAGATCTACCGTATGTGGAATTCGATGAGCATCTTTCATGATATCAGGGAAGTTCTGCCAACAAATCTTCAACAGTTCCCTCTGTATTTTCTGTTAGCCCTCCCTGTTCTGGTACTGAAATCACTCATAGTTATTTCTCTTGATAAAGTCCCACATGATTCTTTGGATTTCTTCATTTAAAATTCTTTTATCTGCTTTCTCTTCAAATATATTAGTCCCAAGAGTTTGATCTTCCATCTCAGTAATTCTGCCTTCCAATTCCTCAATTGTGCTCTTATTACTTTCTATTGAGTTTTCTGACTCTGTAATTTTATTGTTAATCTTCTGAATCTCTGATTGCAGTCTCTCTATGGTTTCTTGCAGCTTATTAAATTTTTAACTATGTTCTTGAGTAACCTTTTTAATTTCTTCAGCTGCTTTATCTTTGTGTTCCTTGGCTTGATCTGCATTTTGCCTCATTGGAGAAATCCTTGGGCCCTTCACTGGCACGCCATGCAGCTCCACGACGTCCACTCCTGGCCCTGACATTTGGCCGGTGCCCCACTGAACATGTGCTCCGGAGCCATGTTTCTCCACCCATCACTATCATTCTGCCACCAGGGGATATGTGAGTGTGGGAGTCACCATTTCTCACTGGCAGCAGCATCACAAGTCACTAGACTTCCAGGTACCCGCAGACGTAGGCTGCCTTCTGCCTCAGGAAACGTCCCGAATCCTTTATACCAGACGCTGACACTGGGCCACTGGTGGACATTCATTTTCATCCACACAGAGGTCTGGGTGAGGGTCAGCAGGCCAGGTAGGTGAAGTCAAGGCCAGGTGGGCGGGACTAAGGTTTCTTTGCCATCACCATGGAGAGAGTCTCCCCACCGGAAGAGTGGGCAGAGCTTATGATGGGCCTGGTGACAAGACTTAGCCAATGGCAGAGATCCAGTCCACCAGGCAGATGACACAGGGTCCTCCATTGTGACCTAGGACACCTAGTGGCCAAAGGATTTGAGCACACCCTGGGAAAGGCTATGCAGGCACAAGGGAGCCCCTGGTGCGGACTGCTTCACGGCATTGGCAGAGCAAGCCAGGGTCCAATTTTCCCACTTTCCTCAGGATATCAGTATGCAAGACATCCCCACTCACCATCTCTTGCCTCTCTCTCTGTATGTGTTCATTCTCTGAAATCTCTTCTTTCTCCCCCCATGCACTTCACAGCTTGGAGTGCCTGATAGAATGCCTAGAGACGAAAGAGCAAAGGGAGAAGGCCTCTGGCTCTACTGGTTGCCCATGGGCAGAGAAGATCTGCTAGTCTATCTGGAAGGTCTAGAGAGTAGTCATTGATTGGGGAGCTACATCACGGGTGGACCCTGGCCAGGTGAAGCTTGCTGACACGGGGCAGCCTCTCCGGAGACTACTAATTCCGCTGATAACATTCTATGCAAATACCCGGGTGAGTGCCATGGGCAGAAAACATTGACACATACCTGCCAGAGGCCTATTCTGGGTCTGAAGAGTCCACCCTGGTCTCCAGCAACTCATCATCTCAGCACACACTTTGCCTGCACGCATGGAAATTGCCTCTCTCAACGAATGTCTTCACCTGCTAGGAAACACACGAAGTCACTCAGCCAAAGGAGAGCACAGGCAAAGTCAACTGAAGCCCGTATTGTCAAGATTTTGCTTCTGTTGGGGCACAGCCCCCGGTGGCACAGTGCATGCGCGTCACTTCTCCAAAGACAAGGCCGAAATCCGGGCATCCAGGGCCCCAGCAGTCCAGAGTCTGCGCATGGCGGCATATGGATCGCCTCTTTGCCACATACAGGAGGGAGGCCTGTGCCCTAGACTGGCTCCGCTAGAGCTCCACGACCTCAGCTATTTTCCCTGACCTTTGGCCCGTGCCCTCATGATTGTGTGATCTCTAGTTACACTTCACCTCAATACTATCTCTCTATGCCACCTGCGGATACCTGAGTATGGAAATTAACATCTATCACTCGCTGCAGTGTCACAGGTCGGTCACTAGGTGTCTAGGCTCAGACTGACCTTGGCTGTCTTCTGCCCAGGCAACTAGCCTAAGCCTTCAAAGGAAATGAGGACACGTGGTCACTGGCCGACATCCTTTAACCAACACTGAGTCCCTGGTCAGCATCCTGGAGTCCTGGCAAGAAGAGCCAGGCACCTCCAGGAGCATCTGGAGCAGGAGACAGGGGCTGAAGAAGCTACCACACCTACTGGTGCTGCTACACATGTGGGTGACCTGGCTGCAGAGATTGCAGGCATGGCCTCAAGGTCAAAGGAGAAAGCACCTGAAGACGTGCTAGGACTCTTAGACTGAGAGAAGCAGGATGTCTGGACTGCAAAATATGCACCCTTCAGGGAAGAAGTTCATTCAGGCTTCTTAAACCCACCTCACCTGGAAAATCCATCCTCTTTTAGCCTTGTGCCCCTTCCACGCCCCCTCTAGTACAAAGAGAGATGCAGCCCTACGGCACCAGGGTGGAAGAAGCCCCAGGATAGCTGTCCGAAGACATGAGGTCCACTCAAAAGCTTCCCCCGCCAAGGAGAGAAGAGGACAAGACTCACCTGCAGATGAGGTCTCAGGGCCCTGAGAATGAGCATAATGTTTGTAAGGAAAGAGAAATGGGATTTCAGTGGGACATGGAAGTCTGAGAAAGAGCCTCTGCAAAGATAGCTCTAAGGGAGGTGTGATTGTGAAGGTGGGCTGGTCACTGAGTTCTTTGTAGTACAAGGTACCAGACAGAAGCCAGACTCTGGGGGGAACCTGCCTGCCGGTGAGCAGCGGGCATAAAACCCTAAACCAATGAGAATCGAATCCCTTCCCAGCAGCTTCTGCACAGATCAGTGATGTTTGCTTGGTCTTTCTCTTTTCTGTGGTCTAACCTGATCTGTTCTGAGATCAGAGAGTTGGAATAGAAAAGCCTGACTGAGATGAAACGAGCAAAGAGAAGACAAGGCCTCCTAAATCTGGTGAAGACAGAACACAGATAACCAAAGGTGAGGATGGGAAGAAACAGATTGAGTTCCAAGTCCCATCCACAGTATCCCAGGGCCTGGGAATCCCTGGAAGTGCCAGAGGTGTGTACTCCCTGGGAGATGTGACCCCAAGTGTCAGAGGAATCCCTATGGAGCAAGGAAGGGAGGGCAGGGCCTCTAGGATGGGCACTTCCATACAGGCTGCCCATGTGAATTTCTCAGAGTGACCGTGACAGATCCTGAGAGGGACAGTTTGAGGCAAAGGAAAGTAAGTTTTCTGAAGAGGGGTGAATTCCACAGTCTCCTGATAATGAAACAGAAATCCCGTCCTGCTCAGAGGTACTGAGTAGGAGGGATTGTGAATTCCCATCCTGCACAGAGGTTGGCTGGGAAGTTCGACTGTCTAAAGACAATGTGGCCAAAGTCTTCTTTATCTTTCAAAGATATATCTTCAACTTCCTGCAAATTCAATCCTGAAAAAAAGCCTAGAATATACAAGTGTGGGTTTTTCAGGAGAGCAACAAGGGGAGAAGGTGATAGTGGCATATCAGAGAAGGAGAACAATAGTCTAAGGGTCCCTGTGTTACTTAACGAATCAAGTATTCTTCCTTACCTGTAGACATGCAAATTCAGTAGATGTTTTAGCAATAACTGCATTAATCCTCACAGAATTCTTTTTGGCCATTTCGAGGCATAGAGACCAGAAGAAGTCATTAGTTACAAGAGCAAGCAATAATTCGCTGGTCTGAATTTTGTTCAATTTCTGTGTTTGCCCTTCATAGATGGATAAAAGTCTCTGAATCTGGCATTGAAGACAGTGTTTTCTCTATTGTTATGGATTGAATAGTGTCCCCCAAAATGTGTGCCAACCTGGCCAGGCCATGATTCCCAGTATTGTGTGGTTGTCCTGCATTTTGTGATCTGATGTGATTACTTATGTGTTGTAAATTCTAACCTCTGTAATGTTAATGAGGCGGGATTAGAGGCAGTTAGGTTAATGAGGGAGGACACAATCTACAGGATAAGGGTGAGTCTTGAGTCAGTCTCTTTTGAGATACAAAGAGAAAAGTGAGCAGAAATGAGAGGGACCTCATACCACCAAGGAAGAAGTGCATGGAGTGGAGCATGTCCTTTTGACCCAGCGTCCACGCGCTGAGAATTTCCTAGGCCAGGGGAAGATGGATGACAAGGACTTTCCCCCAGAGCCACAAAGAGAGAAAGCTTTCTCCTAGAGCTGGTGCCCTGACTTCAAACTTCTTGCTTCTTAAACTGTGAGAGAATAAGTTTCTGTTTGTTAAAGGCATCCACTTGTGGAATCTCTGCTATAGCCACACTAGATAACGAAAAAACACATATATCAAATAGTCAAAAAAAAAAAAAGGTTTCAAATACACACACATACACCTATGATGTTATTAAACTTTAAAAAGTTTTACATTCTTATAACACATTTAACAAGAGATTTGTATACAGAAGTTATAATAAGAGCCATCCCCACATAAGTATATTGTACCTGCTCCCCCAAAGTGTCCAGTGTCCAAAGATACATATGTACCCTTTTACACACTTCTTTTTGCCGGGACACATGTAAGTACATTCATTTGTTTGTTTTTATGGAAATTAGGTCACACTCTACCCATGTTTTTCTCTGAATCACTCTTCACTTGACAATTTCTCATGGTTCCTCTAAATCAGCAGACATGGAAGAAGCACTCTTTTTGGTTCTTCCTATTTTTAACTCCCACCACTCTTCTGTCAGTTTGTTGTACTGTGGTGGCTTGCATGTTGCTGTGATGTTAGAAGCTATGCCACCGGTATTTCAAATACCACCATGTTCACCCATGGTAGACTGGTTTGAGTGGAGCTCTGGATTTAGACAGACTAGGAAAAAGGACCTAGTGACCTATTTCTAAAAACAACTGGCCAGTGAAATCTTACAAATAGTACTGGAACACTGTCTGATTGAATGACAGAGGATAACCCCTTAGGTTGGAAGGCACTCAAAATATGAGTGGGGAAGAGCTACCTTCTCAAAGTAGATCCCACTTTAATGACGTTTCCTGATGGGGCACAACTCATAATGAGAAGAAACTGATGCAAATATCCTTTAATAATCAGAACGTGAAATGAAGGAAGTATGAATCTAGGGAAATTGGAAGTCATCAAAAATGAAATGGAATGCATAAAGGTCAGTAATCCAAGGCATTAGTGAGCTGAAATAGCTTGGTTTTGGACATTTTAAACTAGACAATGATATGTTCTACTATGCCAGGATTGAGATACTGAAGAGAACGGCATCATATTCATCGATAAAAAGAACATTTCAAGATCTTTTCTGAAGTAGAACACTACGATCAATAGGATAATATTCACAGGCCTACCAGGAAGACCAGTTAATAAGACTATTATTCAAATTTACACACAAATTATGAATGTGAAAGATGAAGAGGTTGAAGGTTTTTACCAAGTTCCGCAGTTTGAAACTGATCAAACGTGATGCATTCATCAATCAAGATGTACTGATAATTACGTAATTAGAATGCGAAGTTGAAAACAAAGCAGACAAATCAGCAGTTGGAAAATAAGGTATTGATGATAGAAATGACAATGAAGCTTACATGATAGAATTTGGCAAGACCAATGACTTATTCATTGCACATACCTTTCGTCAGGAACATAAATGGTGATTATACTCGTGAACCATTCCAGGCAGAATAGATAGGAATCAAATTTGTGGAAGGTGATGATGGAGAAGGTCAATACCATGAGTCAGAATCAGGCCAGGGGCTGACTTCAGAACAGATGATCAGTTGCTCATATTCACGTTCAAGTAGAAGCTGAAGAAAATTAAAACAAGTCCATGAGTCAAAGTATGCCCTTGAGTATATCAAACCTGAATTTAGAGACCATCTCAAGAATAGATTTGATGCACTGCACACTAATGATCGAAGACCAGATTAGTTGTGGGATGATAGCAAGGACATCATATATGAAAAAAACAAAAAGTCATTAGAAAGACAGGAAAGAAAGCAAAGACCAAAGAGGATGTCACAAGAGACTCTGAATCTTGCTCTTGAATGTACAGTAGCTAAAGAGAATGGAAGGAAAAATAAAGTAAAAGAGCTCAACAGAATACCTGAAAGGGAAGCTGGAGAAGACAAAGTATGATAATAATAATGTGAACAGATCTGGAGTTAGAAAACCAAAAGGGAAGAAAACACCTGGCATTTCTCAAACTGAAAGAACTGAAGGAAATATTCAAGCCTCTAGGTGCAATACTGAAGGAAGGATTCTATGGGCAAAATATCGAACAACACAGGAAACATCAAAAGAAGACGGAAGGAATACACAGACTCAATACGCCAAAAAGAATTGGTCGACGTTCAACCATTTCAGGAGGTAGCATTGGATCAAGAGCTGATGGTACTGAAGGAAGAACTCCAACCTGCACTGAAGGCATTGGCAAAAAACACGGCTCCAGGAACTGATGGAGTACCAAATGAGATGTTTCAACACAGGGACGCAGTGCTGGAGGCGCTCACTTGACTATTCCAATATATTTGGAAGACAGCTACCTGACCAAATGACTGGAAAAGATCTATATGTGTACCCATTTCAAAGAGAGGTGGTCCAACGCAATGCGGAAATTATCGAGCAACGTCATTAACATCCCACGCAAGAAAAATTTTGCTGAATATAATTTAAAAACAGTTGCAGCAGTACACAGACAGGCAACTACCAAAAATTCAAGCTGGATTCAGAGGAAGACATGGAACGTGGGATATCATTTCTGATGTCTGATGGATCTTGGCTGAAAGTAGAGAATATCAGTAAGATGTTTACCTATTTTTGTTTCCTATACAAGCACACTCAACTGTGTGGCTCACGACAAATTATGGATAGCTTAGCAAAGAATGGGAATTCCAGAACACTTAACTGTATTCATGCGGAATATCTACATAGACCAAGAGGCAGTCATTTGAGTAGGGCAAGGGGATACCGTGTGGTTTAAAATCAGAAAGTTATGTGTCATGGTGGTATCCTTTCACCATACTTACTCAATCTGTATGCTGAGCAAACATTCTGAGAAGCTGGTCTCGAAGAACAAGAACATGGCATTAGTTTTGGAGAAAGATTCACTAACAACCTATGATATGCAGCTGATACGACCTTGCTTGCTGAAAGTAAAGAGGACTTGAAGCAGTTACTGATGAAGAGCAACCACTACAGCCTTCAGTATGGATTACACCTCAACATAAAGAAAACAAAAATTCTCACAACTGGACCAGTAAGCAACACCATGATAAACAGAGAAAATACTGAAGTCATCAAGCATTTCATTTAACTTGAATCCATAATCAATGCCCACAGAAGCAGCAGTCAAGAATTCAAACAATGTATTGCATTGGGCAAATCTGTTGCAAAAGACCTCCTTGAAGTGTTGAGAAAGAAAGATGTCACTTTGAGGACTAAGGTGTGCCTGAGCAAAGCCATGATATTTTCTATCACCTCACATGCTTGAGCAAGTTAGACAATGAATACGGAAAACCGAAGAACTGATTCATTTAAAATATGGTGTTGGCAAAGAATACTGAATATACCATGGACTGCCAGAAGAATAAACAAAACCATCTTGGAAGAAGTACACCAAGAATGCACCTTAGAAGCAAGGATGGCGAGACTTCGTCTCACGTGCCTTGGACATATTTTCAGGAGGGACCTGTCCCAGGAGAGGCTCATCATGCTTGGAAAAGCTGAGGGTCAGAAAAAAAGAGGAAGGCGCTCAACAACATGAACTGACACAATGGCTGCAAGAATGGGCTCAAACATAGCAATGATTGTGAGGATGGTTCAGGATCAGGCGGTGTTTCATTCTGTTTTACACAGGATCGATGGCATCTAACAGCCACAACTAACATATGTATGCATATATATATGTATGTGTGTATGTGTGTGTGTGTATATATATATACCCATTGCCATCGAGTCGGTTCCAACTCATAGTGACCCTACAGGACAAAGTAGAACTGCCCCACAGAGTTCCCAAGGAGCGCCTGGTGGATTCGAACTGCTAACCTTTTGGTTAGCAGCTATAGCTATTAACCATTATGCGACTAGGTTTTCCATATATATATATTCTCTTCACTAGTTTTGCATCTCTAGAGATCCCAGCTAAGACATTTGGTACCTACTGTGGTTCTAGAGGAACCAAATCTTAAGGATGAGTTTTCTGAATTGATTCTCAAGTCTGGCTAGTCTTAAAGGCACTGATGACTGTCTCCAGTAGTAAACAGGCTATTGCTAATCCATGGTGGGAGGTGACAATAGAAATACGCAAAATACTACTACCACTGGATCAAATATTTGTGAGAGACAAGGCTCTGCCTGATTACATATTTGATACTTTTCTATAATTTTGTCAGAATAAGAATAATAAGGAAGCTGCTTGGTTAGTCCTGCTTTTGCTAGTCACACTGGTGAATGAAAGAAATGGGCTCAAAGCTGAAGCACCACATACAAGATCTGAAAGCTGCCACTTGTGCCCAGAAAGAAAACCATATTTCTTATAGTAACAAGGCTAATGCTGCCAAAAATAAACTCAGATTCTTATCATAAGAGTGACTGAATTAAAGCGCCAGTTGAATATCCAGCCTCAAATGGTGTCTGAAGTTAGAGTGAGGGCACTGATTGGGAAGAAATGGGATCCTGAAACTTGGGATGAGGACATATGGGCAGACAGTCAGGAAGCGGGGGACAATGAACCTCCAATTTCTGTTGAATCGCTCTTCCTAACAGAACCAGACCTCTTACTCCCATCTGAAGAGATTCTCTAATTTTGCCTGCTAAGGCACCCTTCCCAGTAAAACAATTATCCCTTCCACCTCCATCTAATGAGATTACCCTCAGCTGTGCCTGAAGTGTCTTGTTTGAGTTATCTCCTGGGGTGGTATCTGGGGCATTGCCTGGGGCATCACCTTAGGCAGATGTCTTATAAGACACGGCTGAACATCCCACTGCCACTGCCCATTTTTGCTTCTAGACCTATACCTAGACTTCAGTCCCAACAAGCCCCAAAAGGTGAACTATGAAGTGTGACCCAGGAGAAGGTATGCTAAACTCCAAAAGAACTGCTTGATTTTTCTAATACATACATACATACAGAAACCTGGTGAACATGTGTGGGAATGGCTATTATGGGTGTGGGATAATGGTGCAAGCAACATAAAGGTGGATTAGTCTGAGTTTATTGATATAGACCCAGGAAGCATAGATTCTTCATTCAGTGTTTCAGCTTGAGAGGTTAGAAAAGGACGTCATAGTTTATTTGGTTGGTTTACTGAAGCATGGATTAAGTGGTGGCCTACAATAAATCAAGTGGAAATGGCAGATCTGCCATTGTATACTGTAGGAGAAGGTAACCAAAGGCTGAGGGAAACTGGCAGGTTAGAATGGATTTATTAGGCTGGACCCACAGACCCACACACGGAGTGCCCAGAGGGCTTTCTTTGTACCATAGCGGTGAGGTACAAATTTGTGCAGCAAGCCCCAGCATTATTGAAGACTTCTGTGGTTGCTATTTTATGTAAGTAAGAGTCCACAGTGAGAACTGCCCTAACTGAATTAAGACACCTAACTACAATGCAGTTGACTGGACCCCGTGGTGGTAGCAGCCAAGTGGTGGCACTCAATCAACAAAGACAAGGTGGGTGTGGTTACCATAACAGACAGTAGAGTCAAAGCAGTAATCAGAATAGTCTGCTCACATGGATTTATGGCAATGGCTACTTAGTCATAGTGGCCCTGGGAGTGAAAGAGCTGGGAAATGTACATCTCCTGGTACCTAGTGTCTTAGATATCTAGTGCTCCTGTAACAGAAATACCACAAACGGATGACTTTAACAAAGAAAATTATTCCCTCACAGTCTAGGAGGCTATAAGTCCAAATTCAGGGTGCCAATTCCAGGGGAAGACTTTCTCTCTGTCACTCCTAGGGGAAGGTCTTTGTCACCAATCTTCCCCTGGACAAGAAGGTTCTCAGCACAGGGATCCTAGGTCCAAAGGATGCACTGCTCCTGACACTTCTTTCTTGGTGGTACTGAGGTCCCCCTGTCTCTCTGCTCTTTTCTCTTTTATATCTCAAAAGAGACTGACTTAAAACACAACTTAATCTTGTAGATTGAGCCCTGCCTCCTTAACATAACTGCTTCAAATCTTCGCTCATTAACATCCTAGAGGTAGGATTTACAATACATTGGAAAATCACACCAGCTGACAAAATGGTGGATAATCGCACAATACTGGGAAGCATGGCCTAGTCAAGCTGATATATACATTTTGGGAAGACAGAGTTTAATCCGTAACACCTAGTATGCAGCTATCCACCTGTTAATGCCTTTTTCTCCACACCTGTTTGGAAGTATCACCAGAAACAGTGTGCCTTCTCTCTGACCTAAGTATATAAGGACCAAATAATATAGAGGAATCTCTGTTACATTTTCTCCATCTTACCAATATTTGGCCTCATAGGCAGACCCAGTCACTTAATTGCACGGCAGAATGAAGAGATTAAAGCCCCAACATTCTTGCCAGTGGACAAGGAAGGTAGCTGCTCAGACATCAGAGAGCCTCAGAGAGACAGAGACCAGGTGGCTCAAGAGAGGGATACCATAAAGTTGTTTTTCATACCCCCCTCCACTCCCATAGTTGCATATGCTTTGCTCTGACTCCAAGAAGTAGATCAATCCTTTGAGAACTGCATTATGGGTTAGAACACCAACAAGGTCCCAGACTGAGTGACACTCCCATAGATTACAACCAAATATCATCGCAAAGTCTTCAAAATCTGAACTGACATCTGAGCCACAGCATCCAGAAGTTGGGAAAGAACCTGCAGCCTGAACATAACTGGGTCAAGTGATTGCTAAAACAAACAACATCAACATTTTCTGTAAGATTGAAGTAAGACATAGTCTTGGAATCATAGACAAAAACTTTAAAAAGCTACTTTAACCACGCTCAAAGAAGTAACGGGCACACCTTAGAAAAATAGAAAAATACATAGAAACCATTCACGAATGAAAATTTTAGACAGGAAAAATAGAGATAAAAAATTCACTTGATCAGCGGAATGCTGTTGACAGACAAAAGGATCAATGAGATGAAAATAGTTCAATTGAAAATATCCAATCTGAAAACAGAGGACAAATATTGAAAAAAAAAATGAACAGAGCCTCAAAAAAATCCAAAAATATCTAACATTTATTTACTGGAATTCCATAAGGTGTAGAGAAAATATGTGGTGTAGAAAAAAGTATCTAAAGAAATACTGGCTCAACACTTTCCCAATTTGTTGAAAGACATAAACTTACAGATTCAACAAGCTATGCAAACTCCAACAAGTTAAACTCACATAATTTTACGCCCAAATGCCTCACTGTCATTTGTGGAATAACAAGGACCAAGAAAATATCTTCAAAGAAGCTAGAGAGAAAACAACTCATCTCACACAGGAGAAACAATTGGAATGACTCTGTATTCATCATCAGAAGCCATGGAGGCCAAAAGGCTGTGAAAACAACATTTTTTCAACACTGAAAGAAAAGAAACATTAACCCAGTGTTCTATAGGCTGTTATTTCCTTCATGAGTAAAGGAAAAATACTGACATTCTCAGGTGAAGGACGCTTAAGAGAATTCATCGCCACCAGACTTGTTCTAAATGAAACACTAAGGAAGTTCTTCAGGTGGCAGGCTTGGAATTTCAGGAATTATGGAAAGCAACAAAGTGGAAAGTACCTTCTGAAGTTTGCCGTTCAGCCAAAGATTAGACAGGTCTATAAAACAAACAATAACACACGTGAAGAAAGTGTTTCTTAGTTCAATCGTGTGTATGAGACCAAAAGTGCAAAACCTGCCCAAAAGCACAGAAAAGAGGGCAGGATGGAACAGGAATCATGGCGGATGGAAACGGGGAACTGGAGCATAGAAGAGAATACTGACACATCATGAATATTGCCACCAATGTCACAAAACAATTGTGTATAAATGGCTGAACAAGAAAGTAATTTGCTCTGTAAAGTTTCAAATAAAGCACAATAAAAAATTTTTAAAAAGTGGTAGGTATCTGGGTAAACATATTATGCCAACCCTGCTGTCACTGCACAACATGGCGCAGGACTCCCCTCTTTGGAAAGACTTTCTAGCCTATTGGAAACACTTTGGAATATACTCTTGGTGGCAAATTAGTATTAGAGAATGGGATTATTTTGAAAATATGAGATGTCTGTACTCATGCCTGGTGAATAAACTGGATAATAAAATTTTCAGAGCGAAATGAGATGTTCTAACAGAAAAATAGGCCTGAATTCCCACGTGGGCCATGAGCCTACTCTGAAGGCCTTTCCCAGAGAGGCATTTCAGGCACTTCTAGAGCAGCAGGAGCACTGGGGAATGCATGTATCAACCTCCCCCAGGGCCTTCTCTGAGGAGTAAGTACCTGCTTTAGTACTAAGCTTAGGGGTTCATAAATAGTCATTCTGCATAAGGTCTTCAGGTTCAAGTCTGTAATCCAGCTGGGATTCTGTGTGTGCTGCATCTCTGCATCAAAAGAACATACTTCTAGAAGCAGAATGCCAGGAGAGAGGCGGTTGGGCAGTTGGGGGTGGGGGGTGCTGCGCAGACAGGGGTGCCCAAGGGAGGCACAATATAGTCATTCTGCAGCAGGTCTAGTCATTCTGCATAAGAATTAGAATGCTTCTGTCAATGCATAATAGTTTACATACAGGACATAAACAAAGTGACTGAAGGACAAAGTTGAATAGTAAACCAAGCCACTCCCTGTCAATCCTTACCTGAGAGGGTCTTCATCAGGACTTCTGGGGATGGAGAACTACACAGTAAACGCTGATTTATTTTACCTCTTCCTTCCTCAAGAAACAGGAACTGGTGTTAAGATGTCAGGTGTCAAGCCCCAAACTCCTCTTCTGGTCTGTATTTAAGCTGTATAATAAAACTGGGATCAGGCAATCAGCCGTGAGCAGACAGACCCAGAGTATTCCCAGTGCCCCACATCTTTGAGCTCCAGTGAGATCCTGTTCTTAGTCACTAGATTAGCAGAGGAGCTGAAAGACTGAAATTCCGTGTTTTAAGGCAACTTGGGCTTCAAACAGTCACTTATTGCTAAAGTCATATTTCTCTGTGTTAATTTATGATCCTTAACTCAAATCCGGAGTTTGGAGCTCATTTTGATAACTCCTCATTAGTCTGCATAGACTAGATTCTGCTCACAGTCAGTGATGACAATGGAGGAAACAAAGTCCCTAGCCCAGAGGAGGGACTGCTCCCCATATTTGGGGAAATGCCCCTGGGAAGCATCGGCGAGGTGCACTTTGGCCTCTGTGGCTTTGCCTTCTGCTCCTGGAATTGCACCCTGGGGGCCTCCATATGCAGACCCAGAGTCCGTGGGTGACCACAGCTCCCCCGTTCTGGGTCATCGTCCGGACACACGTTGCGATATGCTTCCTGCCCTCCTTTCCAGCATAAGCGCTGCGATCACAAGTGGCAGAACCAGTTCTCAGGTCCAGACCCTAGACCTTGCCCTCCTCGGCCTTAGGCTTCCCCTAGTCCTGGTGGAACCTGCAAGCCTGGCGGATGCGAGGTTAGCACCCGGCTGGGTGGGCTTGGGCCTGTCTCAAAAGGCTCATGGCGCACGCAGGTTCCTCCTCCTTGGAGCCTGTGGGCTTGCGGTGGGCAGCCCGGCATCTCCTGCCTCCCTCGGGCGCCCTCTCTGGGCAGCAGCTCCCCTCCCCCTACCCCACCAACCACCCAACAGTCGCACTGCCTGCTTTCTGCTTCTAGAAGCGCGTTCTTTTGATGCACACATGCAGCACACACAGAAGCTCAGTTGGATTACAGACTTGAACCTGAAACGCACAACTTTAAAACTACTAGACTGGGGGGGGTGGGTATTGGCAGTGAAAAAAGGAAAAAAAAAATAAGAAAGAGAACAATTACAAAAAAAGTATTAGAAGACTGTATCCTCACATTATGGACTCAAGAAGGTTGCGGATAAACAACTGCATAGATAGCATACTGTTGTCTCTTTGCAAATAAGTCTTAAATGAGGGAATTTGGTACCGGGAAGAGTTGCAGAGCCTGACTTTGGGGAAATCTGGGATTGATGAATTGCCTTGCATGAGGCTACAAGCCCTGATAATCAATATTTGAAGATGAGATTCGAGCAACCTAGAACATGCATCAGAATTTTTTCTAAGTAAATTAGCACCAGAAGATGCCTTTAACCACTAAATAAAATGGGTCAGTAGTTCAAGATCTCCCTACAAAGAAAATGGCAGACCTAGATCGTTTCCAGTCAGGTTCCAGCAAACATGCAAGAAACAGTCATTTTAATCTTGTACATAGTCAACAGAGATTAGAAAACCATGAGATACTCCCCTAACTTGATCCTTAAGCCTAGTTTAAAAATGATAACAAATTTTAGAGAAGGATGGTAGAAGAAGAGTTAGAGGACAAGCACACTCAGTAACTGAAATGCAAAACCCTACGTAAGATGCCAGCAAAGGAAATCCAGCAAAGTATAAACCACGTAACATGCCATGATCAAGGCGGTTTATTGTAGGCATACAAATTTGAGTGAACGTTAAAGATTTAGTAATTTCACTCACCACATGCATAGGTGAAAGAAGCGAAGACATATGCTCACCTCAAGAGATGGGGGCAAAGCAGGTTGATAAAATCCAATCACACGGAGAGATAAGGACTAGGAGCAAATATAGAACAGAAAAGGAGTTCCCGAACGTGGAAAACTACAACTAGCATGATAGTTCATGGTGACGTGTGGGACATTCTCTTTAAAATTAATAAACAATAAAATAAGGGTGCTTCTATCATTACTTTTATTAAACATTGAACACCGGAAGTGTAAGCTAGTACAAAAAGAGAAAAAGTATAAATGCTATTCATAGATTATAGGACTGTCTCCATTGAAAACTGTAGAAAATAATGGAATTAATAGTAATCATAAATAAAAAATAAATTGAAATTTCAATGCATCAGCATCAAGCTGACTCTGTCATAGCTCTTAGGTGAAAGCAAAGGACACTGATAGGGAAAGAGCAGGTTTGGGTGGTCTAGACCAAGGAGGGAAGAAAATTATTCTGCACTGGGCTGAACTTATAAGAACGGGTATGTGTGTTAGCTACCTAGTCCCTCCATAACAAAAAATAACACAACTGGGTGGCTTTAAAGAACAGAAATTTATTTTCTCACAGTTTAGCAGGTAGTCGTTCGAATTCAGGGCATGGCTGTAGTGGGAGGTCCTTCCTTGTCTACCTCAGCTTCTAGTAGATGCCAGCAATCATTTGTGTTCCTGGCCTTCTAGAAGCATCTGTCTTCTTTGTCTGTCTTCCTTTTCACCTGTTTGTGTCTGTGTGTATTCTGCTCCTTTTATAACTAAGAAGAGTTAGGCTTAGGACCCACCCTACATTGGTATGACCTCATTCACATAATAAAAGCAGGCCCCCTCTTTCCTAACAAGGTCAGATTTACAGGTACAGGGGTTAGGATTTCCACATACATTTTGGAGGGACACAATTCAATCCCTAACAGTCGACTTACCAGATATTCTGGATTGAGAGTACTCGCATGAACAGCTGAGAGTGGTTCCAATTCTTTGCTACATTTGTTGGCTGAAACTTGTCTCAATGGTCACCCAAAGGAATGCTGGAGCAATTTATTGTGTAGGACCTGGCCAACCATTCCTAATCACATCCATTGTGTGGAAAAACACACAATCCCATCACCAAAGCCTTGAGAAATTCATGGATAAGAAAAGAATGGTGGTTGGAACCAAGAATTGTTTCATAGCCTAGATAACATGGTGTAGGTGTTAGATATTCACATGGAGATGTCAGGTAATAAAACTTCACCCCACACGGAGATGTCAAGGATAATACCAACAGCTAATGTTCATTGAGTACCTACACTGGTGCCAGGCACTCCTGTGCTTTTCCTTTCATGTTTGCTTTCATGATGGCCATATGAGGAATGTATCATTATAATGCATAAAGAGGTCAATACAGAGAGTTAGGCTGACATTTGAATATATGAGTCTGGACCCAGGAGGAGTTTGAATGGATGGAGGTATAAACCTCACGTCCTTAGCTACAAATAGACAGCAGTGAACTCACTGAGGCATCCTAGAGGGAGGGTGTCAACAGAGAGAGGAGCAGGCACCAAGCCCAAGGGTACTCGGGTATCTAGAAGCCTGCCAGGTGAACAGCAGCCAACAAGCCTCTCTGAAGTCCAGTGTGGTTCCTGGAGGGTTGTCTGTCCTTGCTCTCAGCTGCATTTCCCCAGTGCTCCTCCCACCTGCACTGGGTTGTCCCCTTCATGACGACAGGGACAGTGTGTACCTTTCACCACTGTATCTGCATAACATAGACTATTTCTGGCCCATGGAATATACTGACTGAAAGAAAAATAAACAAACGATAAGTACGTAAAATCCTTCGTAGTTGATACCTTGGGATACATTAAGGGGCTTCATGAGTAAGAGGGAGAAAAACTGATCAGGGCTGCTTCTGAGACCATCTCTTAGGCGTAAAGAGTGTTAAACAATAATTAAACAAAGAGATTTAATGACAGAGATGTATGTTAAAAAGATGTAAGTATACGTTGAAGATTACTAGAAACATGCACATTTATTATTGCAACTATAGTCAAATCGTTAAAAAACATATACTACATGCACACAGAATATTATAAAGTAATTTAATGCCCTCATTAAAAAAAAAAATTTATCATGAGAAAAGACTAATGATGAATGAAAATATCAGGATATAATATCCGTGTTAATATACATAAATGTGTGCGCTAATACACACATGAAACCAGTTGCCACTGAGTCAGTTCTGATTCATGATGACACCACTGTACCAGAGTAGAACTGTACTCCATAGGGGTTCCAATGGCTGAGTTTTCGGAAGTAGGCTGCCAGACCTCTCTTTCACAGCAATTCTGGGTGGACCTGAACTCCAACTTTCTGTCAGCAGCTCAAGATATTAACCATTTGCATCAACCAGAGACTCTAATACGCATACATGCCAATGTAAGTAAGATAACAGACATATCGGAACGTTAATAATTTATTCTATGCATTACGTATGTTTTCTTGTTATTTATTGCATACTTTCCCATTGCTTCCAAGTTTTTGAGGAATAGAATGTACTTCTGGAAAAATTCATGAGAGATTTTTAAGTAATGAAATAATTAACAGAAACAGAATGAGTAAATCTGTGGCAAGGCAGCCCATGAACCCAAGATTACAGTAACACTGGTATGAAAAGGAGAATTGTGGAGTCCTGAAGCTCAGTGGTCCCATGCATGCATCAGGAAAGAGGGAAGAGCAAATAAACAAGGAGAAAATACAGTGAGCCAGAGGAGTGGGAGCCCTCTGTTGTGGGCACAGTTTTCTCATGAAACTTTAGATGGACACAATGGGTGGGATTATCCACTTCCATCACACAAACATTTTTATTACCCTTGATTTTAACGGAACTATGTTATAAAAACAAATGATAAAATAAAGTATAATAAAAGAATAAATCTCATAGTGGACTACTATCATTTTCCCCAGCCACTGAGGAGGGCAGGAGACACACACAGGAAAGAAGATGGAGCAGTGTGAAGAATCATGCCTAGGGAAGTAGGCAGCCGTGCAGGACCAACTGGAAGAAATGGCACATTTTTTCTGAGACCTACTCCAGCTCATAACAAATTATGGATAACATGGGGAAGAATGAGATTTCCAGGACACTTAATTGTTCTCATGAGAAACCTGTACATAGAAAAAGAGGCAGTCATCTAAACAGAACAAGGAATACTGCATGGTTTAAAGTCAAGACAGGTGTGCATCTCCATTGTATCCTTTCACCATACCTATTTGACCTGTATGATGAGCAAATAATCCGAGAAGCTGGGCTGTCTGAAGAAGAATAAGGCGTCAGGATTGGAGGAAGACTCATTAATAACCTGAGATATGCAGATGATACAATCTCGCTTGTTGAAAGTGAAGAGGCCGTAAAGCATTTACTGAAGAAAATCAAAGACTACAGACCAACAGCCTAACAACAGGACCAATAAGCAACATCATGACAACGGAGAAAATGTTGACATCACTAAGGGCTTCATTTTACTTGGATCCACAATAAACACCCACGGAAGCAGCAGTCAAGAAATCAAACGACACATTGCATTGGGCAAATCTGCTGCCAGAGACCTCTTTAAAGTGTTCAAATGCACAGATGTCACCTTGAAAACTAATGTGCGCCTGACTCAAGCCATGGTGTTTTCAGTCACCTCATACGCACACGAAAGGTGGGCAATGAATAAGGAAGACTAAAGAAAAATTGAAGGCACTGAATTACGGTATTTGCAAAGAATATTGAATATACCACGGACTGCCAAAAGAATGAACAAATCTGTCTTGAAAGAAGTACAGCCAGAATATTCCTTAGAAGCAAGAATGGCGAGGCTTCATCTCACATATTTTGGACATGTTGTCAGGAGAGATCAGTCCCTGGAGAAGAAAGTCATACTTGGTAACAAGTGGCCACAACAACCAGCTCAAACATAACAACGACTGTGAAGGCGACAATAGGTAGTTTAACATACATTTTGACCCATACGAATTAAAATTTAAACAATTATTTCATGCCTTTTTGTAGCGGTTTCAGAATATACAATTAAAATAAATGTAAACAATTAACAGAAAAAATCTCTGAAAATAAAATTTAATTTTTTTAAGTCACTGCTCCATAGCCCAAATCTAAATGGCTTGATATAAAGCACTGGTATTTGTGATTCACAAAAAGCAGGTGCCAATTCCTGAACTGAAGTGACAGGAGAAACTCCCCATGCTGTTAGAGCCCTGAGTATGGGCCCTAATCCAATAATCTGTCCTCATTAATTCCTTTTCATTTCATCTCTGTGAAAGAGGGGAGGGAGAAGGTGAGAGAGGGTTACATGTGCCTATTCTGTTCTTTAGCATCTAGTTCACTGCCAGGAACAACTATTCATAAGAGGCTACAAAACATTAAAGTACAAATAAGGAGGAAAACCTCCTAGTATATATATGTATTAGGTGGCACAAAGAGTTAAGTGCTCAGCTACTAACTGAAAGGTTGGCAGTTTAAATCCACTCAGTTGCCTTGGAAGAAAGGCCTGGCAATCTACCTCCAAATGGTTACAGCTATTGAAAACCGTATGGAGGGCAGTCCTACTCTGAAAACTCACGGGGTCGTCATGAGTGAAAATCTCCTCAACGGCAACTGGACTGGTAATCTATATATGGCATAAATGTTGGGAAAATTAGTTTCTGAACATATACACGGCATACAGAATACACTGCACATTAGTATTATGTGCCAAAACCCACTGTCATCAAGTCGATTCTAACTCATAGTGACCCCAAAGGACAGAGTAAAACTGCCACATAGGGTTTCCAAGGCTGTAAGTCTTCACTGAAGCAGACTGCCACATCTGTCTCCTGCAGAGAGGCTGGTGGGTTCGAACCACTGACCTTTCAGTTAGCAGCCAAGTTCTTTAGCCACACAGCCACTAGGGCTCACTGCTGTCATGTACAGTGATTACATAAGCAAATTCTGAAACAAACTGCCTGGGTTTAAATCCTAACTCAATCTATCAGCTGGTTGATCTGGGAACGTTACTTTACCTCTCACTGCCTCAGTTTCCCATTTCTAAAATGAGTCTTATTCAAAAGGTTGTTACGCAGGTTAAATAAAACACACAAGGCACTTAGAAAAAGGCCTTACACACAGAATGAACACAATAAATGTTAGCTTTCATAATTATCAAGGGAATACAAACAGCTTAGTTGAAGAAACTTCCATTGAGAAATAGTTGCGTTCCAAAATTCATGTGTAAAGTCATTTACATCAACTGTTAAAGTTGTATGTTTAGATTCAAGTGATTACTGAGGTATGATCTTGAACAGAGTTCAGGGGACTATACAGGCTGACTCTGCATGCCCTTCTCCTGCACATCCATTCCATCTCCCTTGGAGCCCAGACATCATGTTATCAATTAAACCCCTCCCACACTGGTGGTGTAGTGTTTAAGAGCTATGGCTGCTAACCAAAAGGTCATCAGTTCAAATCCACCAGGCGCTCCTTGGAAAGTCTATGGCACAGTTCTGCTCTGCCCTATTGGGACGCTATGAGTTGGAATAGACTCAGTGGCAATGGGTTTTTAATGGGTATGAGTTAACTGTTCAGTGCTTAAAGACATACCCAAAGCAACCACGAACACAAAAGTATAGTAAAAAGTTCTTATTTCAGAATAGCAAAACCTTTTTCTAACACAGTGGTGAATTAGGGTGGACTGTGTATCAAGAGGAGGCCTGGTGGCATAGTGGTTAAGAGCTCAGCTGCTAACCAAAAGGTCAGCAGTTCGAATGCACCAACTAGTCCTTGGAAACTCTATGAGGTAGTTCTACTCTATGCTATAGGGTCTCTATGAGTTAATATCAACTAGGGTCTGTACGGGTTGGAATCAACTTGATGGTGACAAGTTTGATTTGGTTTGGATTAAATTATGACCCTAAAAAACGTGTGTTTCAACTTAGTTAGGCCATGATTCCCACTATTGCCTAGTTGTCCTTCATTTTGTGATTGTAATTTTACTTTAAGAGGATTAGGGTGGGATTGTAACACCACCCTCACTCAGGTCACCTTTCCCTGAGGTGTGGCCTGCACCACCTTTTATCTCGCAAGAGGTAAAAGGAAAGGGAAGCAAGCGGAGAGTTGGGGTCCTCAGACTATCAAGAAAGCAGCACCAGGAGCAGAGCATGTCCTCTGGACCCAGGGTCCCTGCACCTGAGAAGCTCCTTGACCATGGGAAGGATAAGGACAAGGACCTTCTTCCAGAGCCGAAAGAGAGAGAAAACTTTCCCTTAGAGCTGATGCCTTGGACTATTAGCCTACTTTAATGCGAGGTATTAAATTTCTCTTGGTTAAAGCCATCCACTCATGGTATTTCTGTTACGGCAGCACTAGATGATGAAGACAGTGGGTAAAGGTGGAAGGGGTGGATGAAGGACAAAAAAAGAAAAATGGACAACAAGAGAAATATAAGAATTCAGAGAACTGTGAAAATTTAATTCCTGAATATACTTTCTTTCTCCTCCCTGTAACTGTAAGGACTTTTCTCATATACAGCATATATAAGTAAATCCTTGCAATATTTAAAACACTTAGATTTTTGTAAAACTCATTCTCTGAAAACTCATGGTGGCCCCATTAATTTGTGGCTTAAAAACAACTCAGAACTAAAAAGAAGCATAAATAAATAAATAAAGGCACTGCTGTCATTTGCGGGTGATGTTCTTTTCCTGCTATCCACAACCCACACACTTGGGAGTTAATTTTCCAGGGTCAGTGTTCACAGACCATCCTCTTTCTCTCACCCCCACCCCACCACCCTTAATTATTTAGAAAAGGCAGGGCCAGTCAGTGCTCCAAACATCAAGATTTCTCTCTAAAATGCCAACTCGCACTTGGGGAGCAGGCTACATTCTCAGCTATCAGCAATTCCACTAGCCCCTGCAGACAAGGAACATGTCTCCACTGAACTGCTCGTTGTAATTAAAAAAAAAAAAAAAGTAAAAAACTGTTTCTTAAAACCAGAAAAAAAAAAAAACAGGCATTTCCCTATTACCCACCCACCCCACTCTCCCACACCGAGTGCTCCCCTCACCACACACACACTCAAATATTTCCTACCAAGGGTGTGTCCCAAGCACGGGGTCTGGCTCCGCTCTTCTTTTACACCCCTTGGAGGCCTCTGGAGAAACCATACCTTTGGTTGGCAATTCCCTGAACCCTGCCTATTCAAGCTGGCACTTATTCAAAAAGGCAGGTGAGTCTTCAAGTCAGGTTTTTAAAAGGAGTTTAAGAGGAGCCAGGTGATATGCTTACTCACCCTCAAGTTTCTCAAAGGTAATAATTTCTTGAGATGTTTACAATGTCTCAACTATGGGTTAATTAAATCCCTTAGGATGGTGGGCATAGGAAAATCCTGCATCTCAATGCCCCCCACTTTGAAAAAAAAGAGGGGGAATCTCCAAAATTACAAATTTGAATTTCTACATACTTGATTGAACTAAGGAGTAAGTTCCTCATGTGTGTTATTCTTGGTTTGAGCTTGGTGGTGCAGTGGTTAAGAGCTCAGCTGCTAACCAAAAGGTCTGCTGTTTGAATCCAACAGCTGCTCCTTAGAAATCCTATGGGGTAGTTCTACTCCGTCCTATAGGGTTGCTAAGAGTCAGAATTCACTGGATGGCAATTGGTTTGTTTGTTTTTCAATCTTTGGCTGAAAGGTAGACTTTGTTATCAATTTATTAAATCAACTGGTAATTTGCTGGATATTTCTCATACAGGAACTTATGATGTCTTCAAATCCAGCCAATCAGGTTTAGGAAGAGAGAAACTTCTCTACCTTAGCCTCCCTGCCACTCCCACACCTTTTTCATTGATTTCCATGCCCTGTTTAAGTAACATCACTCATCACTTCTCACTGTCTAGGTTATCTGACCCAATTCATGGCAGTCAATTCCACCTGAGCCCTAGGATACCCTCATTTACATACTCTGCCCTGTTCCTTCACCAATGGCTGACCTCACATCTCCCCTTGAATGTCTACTAGGCATCTGAAACTTAATGTGGTTCAAATAAAATTCTTCGTCCAAGTGTCTTATCTACCTCCCAGTCTTCCTTATCTCAGCAAATGTTCTCACTATCCTCTGGATTGTTCAGGACAAAAACCTAGAAATCATCCTTGATTTCTCTCCTTTATTCAAATCTTGCATCCAATCCATTGACACATATTCTGGACTCTTGGCGCTACCTTAAAATAAATCCTGACTCTATCCACTTCTCACTACCTCCACCTTACAGCCACCATCATCTCTTGGTGAAAACTGGACTCCGTGCCACCGATCTTCCCTCTTACAGTCTACATAACAGCATCACCTCAGTGGCTTCTCATGGCAATTAGGAAAAATTCCCAAATCCTTCCCATGGTCTTTCATGATGCGGGGCTTGCCCACCATACTAACCTCATTTCCTAACAGTCTTCCCTCGGTTCACTCCACACTAGCCATGACTTATTTCCTGAGCTTCCTCAAAACATGCCAGAACACTTGGTTATTAAAGGGCCTCAGAAACAACTCTTTCCTTTATTGGCAATATCCTCCCTCCAGAACTTCATACAGCTATTCTCTCCTTTGATATAGGTCAGTTATCTCCTCAAATATCCTGATCCCATAAGCCTTTACTAACTATTAATCTAAAACAGCTCACCCCACTCATTCCCTCACATGCAACTCTGTCTTATTTTCAAAATATTTAGCTCTCCTTGACATTTTTTGTTAATTATTACCTGTAAATGTATTTTTTGTGGTTGAGAATATATGCAGCAAAACATACACCAACTCAACAGTTTCTACCTGTACAATTTAACGACATCGGTTACATTCAAGTTGTGCAACCATTCTTACCCTCCTTTTCTGAGTAGTTCCTCTGTCATTAGCATAAACCCACTGCTCCTTAAGGTTCCTATCTAATCTTTTCAGTAGCTGTTGGCAATCTGATGCCATATAGACAGTTCTTAAAAGAGCATATGCTCAAGGTAGACCATTTTTATTAGTTAAGTAGCTAATGTTCTGGAGCCCTCGTGGCACAGTGGTTAAGTGATACGGTAGCCAAGCAAAAGAAGAGCAGTTTGAATCCACCACCTGCACCTTGGAAACCCTATGCGGCAGTGCTATTCTGTCCTACAGGGTCTCTGAGTCGGAATCAACTCAATGGCAACAGTATGGTGTTTTCTTTTTTATACTTCAGTTTTAAGATGATTCAAGGGAAGGCTTTTGGTGTAATGTTTAAAGATTATCTCACGGCAATAGTTTCAGGAGTTCATTCACCCTCAATGGCTCCAAAAAGTCTAGGGTTCATGAGAATCTGAAATTCTGTTCTGCATTTTCCCCCTTTTGATCAGGGCTTTGCTATGGACTCTTTGATCAAAATGTTCAGCGACAGTAGCCGGGAACCTTCTGGTTCTTCTGGTCTCATGGCATGCTAGATGTTCTTTTAAAAAACATGAGTGGATGCTGGAGGTTATCAAATACTTATTTTATTACACCTATTAGTATAACCACATTTATTTTTCCTGTACATATGGCAAATTATACTGATTCATTTTTGAATGTTAAACTAACCTTGAATTCTTGGGATAGACCCAACTTGGTCATAATATATTCTTCTTTAGAGTATTGCTGGATTTGTTTTGCCTATTTATTTTTATATTTTGCATCTATGTTCATCAGTGACATTGGCCTGTAATTTTCCCATCTTGTGCTGCTCTTGTCAGGTTGTGGTATCAATATTCATTCTACAAGCTTTATAAAATGAGTTTGGGTATATATTTCATTTTATATTGAAGAATTTGTGAAGTATTTCTTGAATATTTGGCAGAATTTGCAGGAAAAGCCATCTGACATGAAGTTTTCTTTCTGAGAATAGTTTGAGCTCCAATTCAATTCTATTAACAACTGTGGAATTACTTTTGCTTCCTGTTTCTTCTTGAATCGTTGTTATTAACTTACATGGTATGATACGTTTGCCTACTTTACCTAAATTTGCAAATTTATTAGCTAATATGGTTCATAACATTCTCACATTATCTTTAAGTTCTGCAAGATCTGCAGTCATTTTCTTTCTAATTCCTGATATTCGTTATTTATACCTTCATTCTTTTTCACTTGATCAATCTTGCCTAAAGTTTGTCAATTTTACTAGCATTTTCTAAGAATTAACTTTAGTCTTCGTTGATCGTCTGTTGCATGTATCCAATCATTAATAGAAACAAAAATTCCTATGAATGTTTGTTTCTGTTTTTTTCCCAACATTTTGAATGGATGTTTAACTCACTTATTTTTCAAAATTTGTTCTTTCCAATTATATTTTTAAGGCTATAAGTTTCCTATATTATATTGTCTGTACTGCACCAATTTTTATATGTACTATGTTCATAATTGTTCACTTCAAAATATATTCTAATTTTCATTATGATGTCTTTTTTAATGCCTAGTATTTTAAAATATCCAAGCACATGGAGATTTTGTATTTTCTTTTTCTAAGATGGTTTTTTTTTTTTAATTATGCTGTACTTACACAGTATCCTCTATATTATTGCAGACTCTTGAAATTTGTTGAGACTTGCTTTATAACACAGTATACAGTTAATTTTTATAAACACTATGTATGTGCATGAGATGAATGTATATTCTTTAGTGGTTAGATAATGCACACACATACACATATATCAATTTGGTATTTTTATACATGTTAAATCTTCTGTATCCTTGACAATTTATGGACTTCTATGTTTCTGAGGGGTGTGTTAAAAATCTATTATGATGCATGATGTCAAAAGGAGCCCCAGTAGTGCAGTGGTTAAGCACTCAGCTGTTAAACCTTTTGATTTGATCCACCAACTATTCCACAGGAGAAAGATATGACAGTTTCCTTCCATAAATATTACAGCCTTAGAAACCCTTTGGAGAAGTTCTACTCCATCCTATAGTCACTATGAGTCAGAATTGACTCAACAGCACATAAGAAAAAATGTATGATGTGATGGAAACTGAGCAGTACGAAGGTATAAGAATTGAACCTACATCCAGGGTCAAAGGATGAAGGACAGAGAAAACAGCAGAGACATCCAAAAGCTTGGAAAAAAGGGGGCTGAGAGGACAATGGTTGGTGGTTTAAGGGCTTTGAAGGGCTACCACATATACTGAAGAATCTGAAGTGCAATATTCTTGCCTAAGGATGAAGACATGCTCATAAAGATCCTGACAAAGCTTTAGGCTTGCACCTCTGGCTGATCTTTGGGCTCCACGGGGGCAGGAAGTGAAGGCTAAGGCAGAGTTTTAGGTGCTCTTGCTTAGCACTGAAAGAACACCCCAGTTCAGAGCCAATCTGCAAAGACTGGGATAATGTTACTTTTTCTTTTTGGCTACAAGCATTTAAAGAAATCACTGTCAGGTCATGAACTGACTGCTGTCATAACAGAACAGAACTTCAGTGTCCACACATGAGAAGACATACAATCTTTGCAGAACTAGTTTGGAAACATCACTAAGCAAATGGATGACTGGCCCTCAACAATTAAAAAAAAAAAAAGCAAACCCTAATGACTGGAGGGACTCTGATTTCCAGAGTTACATTATAATATTTAAGATATCCAGTTTTCAACACACTATTTTAAGTCATAAAAGGAAAAAGAAAAGGATGGTTCATTTGTTAAGAAGAAAGAAAGAAGAGAATGAACACAAAGCATCCCTAAGGAAACACAGATATTGGGATTACTAGACAAAGATTTTAAACCAATTGTCTTAAATTTCCTCAAAGAGCTAAAGAAACCATAGACAAAAAAAAAAAAAAAAGAAACCAAGAGAAGAATGTATGAACAAGTAGAAAATATTAATAAAGAAATATTATACAAAAGAACCAAATAGAAATTATAGAGCTGAAAAGTAGAATAGCTGAAATAAAATTTTCATTAGAGGAGCTCAACAGCAGATTTGAGCAAGAAAGCAGGAAAATGTAAACTTGAAAAAGCACAACTGAAATTGTTCTAACTGAGGAGCGTAAAGGAAAAAGAATGAAGAAAATGAACAGAGCCTAAGGGACCTGCGGGACAACATCAAGCATACCAATATACTCATTAAGGAGTCCCAGAAAGGAAAGAAAGATGAAAGGACAGAAAGAATATTTGAAAACGTAATGACTGGAAGTCTCCCAAATGTCATCTAGATATCCAAGAAGCTCAATAAACTCAAAGGACAATAAATACATAGATATCCACAGAGAGACATAATCAAAATGTCAAAAGACGAAGACAGAAACTTGAAAGTAGCAAGAGATAAGTGACCCCTAATGTACAAGAAGAGAGTCTCAACAAGTTTAACTGTTGATTTTTCATCAGACACCATTGAGATGAGAAAATAGTGGGATGATGTATTTAAGATACTGGAAAAAAAATACAGAAACAAAACTATGAACCAAGATGTCAGTATCTAGCAAAACTATCTTTCAAAAATGAAGGGGAAATTAAGACATGCCCAGATACACAAAACCTGAGGGAGTGTGTTAGCAGCAGAACTGCCTTATGAGAAATGCTACAGGGAATCATTCTGGCTGGCATGGAAGGACACTAGACAGTAACTGGAAGCCATAAAAAGAAACAAAGACTCCGTAAAGGTAACTACTTAGATAAAACAAAGTCAGTAATATTTTTATATCACGCCTCTCTTTTTTTCATATGTGATTTAAAGCACAAATGCATAAAAATACTTACACATCTCTCTTAATGGACACACAATGTATAAAGATGCAATTTTTGTACCAGCAACGTAAGTAGGGGAGGTAACTGAGCTGAATAAAAGCAGAATTTTGTATACTGTTGAGGCTAAATTTGTATTAATTAAAAGAAGATTGTTATAAATATAAGATATTAATTGTAATCCTCATGCTCACCACTAAGAAGTTAAAAAATATAAGGAAAGGAAACAAGGAGAGGATCAAAATTGTACACTTGAAAAAAAATCAGTCAAACACAAAAGTGGACAGTAGTGAAGAAAATGAGAAACAAAATACGTATATGACCTACTATTACAAAGTAGAAGATATAAGTCCTTCCTTATCATGAATTGCTTTAAATATAAATAGATTAAATTCACAATTGGGATCATTAAAGTTGTGTGTTAACTTTGTTGGACCATGATTCTCAGTGCTTTGGCAGTTATGATGTAGTTTAGCAGTCGTAAAACGATGCAATCACTTCCATGATGAGATGTGATATAACGTGATTACCTCCATGATGGGATCTGCTGTGAGTAGCCAATCAGATGTAAGGGAGTTTCCTCAGGGGTGTGGACTGCATCCAATATAGGTGGACTTTCTGGCAAGGCTCTTGAGCTTTTGCTCACTCTGAATCCTGCAGCTGGCTCCTCTTCATCTGATCTCAAGTTTTTGGGACTTGAACTCTCAGCTTACCTTCCAATTTTGGGATTCATCAGCCTCCGCAGTCTGTGAGCCACGGGCTGCCAGCTTACCTGCCGATCTTGAGATTTGTCAGCCTTTGCAGCCTGTGAGCCACAGACCTGTTGTATGACCTGCAGATCTTCAGTTCTGCAGTCCCTGCATCTATGTGAGTCAGGAGAAGCCACCAGGCTGACCCATGGACTTGAGACTTACCAGCCTCTACAGCCTCGGGAGCCATTTCCTTGATATAAATCTATTTATATATAAATACATACATATATATACATCACTGGTTTTGCTTCTCTAGAGAACCCAGCCTAAGATACCAATTAAAAGACAAACACTGGCAGAATGAATAAAAAAATCATTCAATTGCTATCAAGCTGATCTGACTCATGGTGACCCCTCGCCCCATGTGTGTCAGAGTAGTAGTGACACACAAGTGTGTCAGTTCAACGGCTAATTTTTCAAAAGTAGATCGCCAAGCCTTTCTTCCGAAGTGCCTCTGGGTGGACTCAAACCTTCAACATTTTGGTTAGCAGCTGAATGCATTAACCGTTTGCACCTCCCAAGGACTCTATGTTTATTTCTGTATTACTTGTCTTTATACTATATACATACACACACACATAGACATCCATGAGTGGTTCATACAGATGCTTTGGACTTCGACTAGCAGGGCTCTATTAATTATTGATAGAAAAGTACTGATACCAATTACAAATGCGTATTTGTCCATTTCCCCTTTCAGATTTATTAGTTTTTGTATTTTGGAGCCCTGTTGTTAAATATGTACACATTTAGGATGGTTGTATCTTTTTGGAGAAGTGAACCTTTATTATGTTATGTCCCTACCTATTCCCAATAATACTCCTTTTTCTGAAGTATAATTTGTCTGATATTAATATAGTACTGCAGTAGAACTGGATAATTTTCAACCATTTCAAGAGGTAGCATAAGATCAAGAACTGATGGTATAAAAGGAAGAAATCGAAGCTGCATTGAAGGCATTGGTGAAAAAACTATCCTCTCTCCACCATCTTCACTAACTCTGACACCAACTGTCCCTCACACAGCACTCCCTACTTCTCTGCTGGGTTCAATAATTCATTGCAACGGCCACACAGAGCTCACAGTCCATATTCATGATTATGGGGTTTATTAGGGAAGTAACAGTTATAACTCGGGCTCAAAGACACTCAGGATACAGTTCTTCTATCAGGACAGCCTCTTCCCTCCTGTGCTCATAGGTGTGCCTCTGCCTGGCCTTGGGCCTCTCTCCAAAGGCACTCAGCTTTCCTTCTCCCTGGGCCAGCATCTCCTATAGCCGGGTCCCTGTTGCTTGGTCTCTCCTGCCATGGCATCTTACCGTCTTCAGGGTTACAGCTTCCTCTCTCTATCTCAGTCTCCTGCTTCTAGGAGCTTCTCAGTGCAGGGATCTCAGGTCCATAATATATGCTCAGCTCCTGGCTGTTCTTCCTTGATGGGAGTTGAATCCTCCTCTTTGCTCTGGAACTGGTTCTCTTTGAAGGGAAAACTAAACAATCCCCTTGGTGAGCCACAATTACCCTATCACACAGTCCTGCCCAAGCACCAGGGTGGATGTTATAAGACCATGGCTAGGAAGGCCACACAAAGTAAACAATCACATCACAGTACCTTGGACTCATTTTTCGAGTGAAGTATCAAAAATCCCATCGGAACGGATTGGTAAAGAACATAATCAATGGCAAGAACATTTTCATAATTATGTTTTCTGTATTTGGAAGAAATCTATAGCACTATTCTTATTTTGCCAATTCACAGGGATCACAGAGATTAGTGGTAGATATTGCAGTACCAGAAAACTCTCTGGTGAAACAGTCTGTGAGCAGTCTTACAAACGTGGATATTCCACCACAGTCAAAAGAATGACGTTACATTAATCATCAAAGAGAACATTTCAAGATCTAGCCTGGAGTACAATGTTGCCACTGATAGGCTAAAATCCATACACTTACAAGGAAGACCAGTTTATATGACTCTTCAAATTTATGCACCAACCACCAATGCCAAAGACAAAGAAATTGAAGATTTTAAACAACTTCTGCAGCCTGAAATTGATCAAACATGCAATCAAGATGCATTGATAATTACTGGTCATTAGAATGTTAAAGTTGGAAACAAAGAAGGAAAAGTAGTTGAAAAATACAGCATTGCTGATAGAAATGATGCCAGAAATCTCATGACAGAAGTTTGCAAGACCAGTGACTCATCCACTGCAAATATTTTTTTTCAACAACATAAACGGCAGCTATACACGTGGACTTTACCAGATGGAATACACGGGAATCAAACTGACTACACCTGTGGAAAGAGAAGATGGGAAAACTCATATCATCAGTCAGAACAAGGCCAGGGATCGATTGTGAAACAGACTGTCAATTGCTCATATGGGAGTTCAAGTTGAAACGGAAGAAAAGTAGAATAAGTCAAAAAGGGCCAAAGTATGACCTTGAGTATATCTCACCTGTATTTAGAGACCACCTCAAGAATACATTTTATGTGGTAAACACTAATGACTGAAGACCAGGTGAGTTGTGGAATGACATCAAGGATATCACACATGAAGAAAGCAAGAGGTCCTTTAAAAGACAGGAAAGAAAGAAAAGACCATAATGGATGTCGGAAGAGACTCTGAACGTTGCTCTTGAATGTCGGGTAGCTAAAGGGAAATGAAGAAATGACGAAGTAATAGAGCTGAACAGAAGATTTCAAAGGGTGGCTTGAGAAGAAAAAGTATTATAATGACATGTGTTAAGATCTGGAGATGGATAACCAAAACGGAAGAACACACTCAGCATTTCTCAAGCTGAAAGAACTGAAGAAAAAATTCAACCCTTGAGTTGCAATACTGAAGGATTCTACGGGTATAATATTAAATGACGCAGGAAGCATCAAAAGAAGATGAAAGTAATACCCACAGTCACTATGCCAAAAAGAATTGGTCGACCTTCAACCATTTCAGGAAGTAGCATATGATCAGAAACCGATGATACTGAAGGAAGAAGTCCATGCTGCACTGAAGGAATTGGTGAGAAAAAAAAGCCTCCGAGAATTGACGGAATACCAACTGAGATGTTTCACCAAATGGATGCAGCACTGGAATCACTCACTTGTCTAATCCCAAGAAATTTGGAATACAGCTACCTGGCCTATGAACTGGAAAGGATCCATATTTACACCTATTCCTAAGAAAGGTGATCCAACCAAATGTGGAAATTATCAAACAATATCATTAATATCACATGCAAGTAATATTCTGCTAAAAATCATGCAAAAGCAGCTGCAGCAGTACATTGACAGGGAACTGCCAGAAATTTAAGCAGGATTCAGAAGAGGACATGGAAGGAGGGATATCACAGCTGATGCCATATTGATTCTGGCCAAAAGCAGGGAATACCAGAAAGATATTTAAACCTGTGTTTTATTGACTATGCAAAGGCATTTGACTGCTTGGGTAATAACAAATTATGGATAACATTGCGAAGAGTGGGAATTCCAGAACACTTAATTGTGCTGATAAGGAACCTGATCAAGAGGTAGATGTTCAAACAGAAAAAGGTGATACTGCGTGGTTTAAAGTCAGGAAAGGTGTGTGTCAGGGTTGTATTCTTTTACAATACTTATTTAATCTGCAAATAATCTGAGAAGCTGGACTTTACCAAGAACACGACATCAGGATTGGAGGAAGACTCATTAACAACCTGCATTTTGCAGATGACACAACCCTGCTTGCTAAAAGATAAGAGGGCTTGAAGCACTTACTGATGAAGATCAAAGACCGCGGCCTTCAGTAGAGATTGCACCTCAACATAAAGAAAACAAAAATCCTCACAACTGGACCAATGAGCAACATCATGATCAACGGAGAAAAGACTGAAGTTGTCAAGGATTTCATTTTATTTGCATCCACAATCGACACCCATGGAAACAGCAGTTAAGAAATCAAAAGATGCACTGCCATCAGGCAAATCGGCGCAAAAGACCTCCAAAGTGTTGAAAAGCAAAGACATCACCTTGAAAACTAAGATGCAACTGATCCAAGCCAAGGTGTTTTCAGTGGCCTCGTATGTGTGGGAAAGCTGGCTGATGAATAAGGAAGACCGTAGAAGAATTGATGCCTTTTAATTGTGTTGGTGAAGAATTCTGAATATACCATGAACTGCCAAAAGAAGGAAAAAATCTATCCTGAAAGAAGTATAACCAGAATGTACCCTAGCCTAGAAGCAAAGATGGCTGGCTAGACTACATCCTACGTACTTTGGACCTGTTTTCAGAAGGAATTAGTCCATGGAGAAGGATATCATGTACTATTTCTTTGGACTATCTAAGACCTGAAGAACAAAATCTCATGGTCCAAATTAACGTTTTTACTTACTAATTTTCAAATGTAGCCCTGGTGGAACAGTGGTTAAGAGCTTGGCTGAAACTAAAAGGTTTCAACCAGCCTCTCCTTAGAAACCCTGCTGTGCAGTTCTATTCTGTCCAATAGGGTCACTGTTAGTTAAAATTTAATCCACAGCAATGAGTTATTTAATTTTCAAATATAAATTTTTTGTGTTTATGTCTAAATTCTAAAGTAAATTTTATTTTATAAACTTCCGGTTTTATAAATTTATTTTCTATTATTCAAATTTATTGTTATGGCAGAATCAAATTTAAAAAGTGACATTAATTTTCAATCCAGGCAAAATGAAACGGCAATAACTAAGTGCCGTACAAAAAAGGAAGCCTGCAGAAGATAAAAAGAAAATGATCTGTGAATCCCTAAAGACTATTCCAAAATTCGTTTTTAGAATGTAATAAATCAGCAGAGACTTCTTGCATTAAAGGTACGTGCTTAATGGGTGGGAATCATCTTACTAGTACCACTAGTGCTGAAATTAACGATGGCAATACAAATATAACCGAATTTGTTCCAAATTCTGCAACTATTTCTTGCTGTAGTAAAAAAAAAAGAAATTAGTAATGATCTAGAAAGTGAAACTAAGAATATTAAATTGTCACGTCTGCAGACCCCATAAATAACAGAAATGCAGATCCTGCCTTGTGGAATAATTTTCTTCCAATGAAGTAAATTACTGGATCAAAAGAGGCCCAAGTGATTGTCAACATCACAGTTGTCCACTTGTAAATTTGTGTTGAAAATTCCTGGACGGTAAACAAAGTTCTGTAGCCAGAATTTTTTCTAGAGTGCAAAGTTAATGATGAAAATTATAAGAGGGAGTGGCTACTGCAATCTCCATCAGACAGCTCTGTGTATTGTTTTGTTTGCAAACCTACTAACCAAACAAACAAACCCCTCATCCTCATTTAATTCTCGAATTGTTACAGATGAATTTAGCAATTGGTGCAAATTGAATAGGATCGGTAAACATGAAAATAGTTCAATTCACAGAGATCATGTTATCATATTTAAACCAAACACATTGTTCTGGCTTAATTTATGAACTGGAATCACAAATTAATGAACATCAGTATTGAAAAGCCATTTTGTAATGTGTCTTTGTTGTCCTAACAATCACTGAATGTGGACTATCTTCGTGAAAAAGAAATGAAGTCTTTGGGTCCCCACGAAATGGAAAATTTTAAAGTTGGCTTCAACTTGTTGCTCATTTGATCTATTTTTAGCAAGTCACATCTCAAAATATGGTAACACAGGAAAGGGCAATCCATCCTATAATTCTAAAATAATGTGTAAAAAAATTATAATCTTGATAAGTGATGAAGTTCAATCAACTACTGTCAGTGAAATAAGTATAGCTCGATATTTTATTTTGTCTGTGGATTCCACTTCTGAGCCTTCTCATACAGGCCAGCTAAGTATTGTTTAAAGATCCGTATCTCCAACAGATAGAAAACCTGTGTGGTGATTTATCACGTTTGCTAGCTTAAAAAATCTAAAAAATCATACTGGTAAAGACATTGCAAAGCAAGTGTTTCACTAATTACGTGAAGTTTGCAAAATTGATTTTTCTAAGTGCAGAGACCAATCCTATGACAATGCTGCCATTACGTCACTGCATTATAAAGGCATGCAACAGAAAATTCTGGAATGTAATGAATATGCCATTTTCATACCAAGGTGCTGCATATTCACTTAATTTTGTAGGATGTATCACAATGGATTTTTGTAAAAAAAATGATTTTTTCTTCTATTCAGATATTTTACAAATTTTTTGCCATCTGTATTCACCGATGACCTCTTCATAGGAAATGATCAGCATTAAAATGTCTTTCTAATACCCACTGGGAAGCACATGCTATAGCAACGAGTGCAATCCTGGAATCACACACTCAGATTCTAGGTGCCACAGAGAATATTGCTGAAGACCAGTCACAAAAAGGAGATACCAGAACAGAAGCTTAAAACGTCACCAACAAAATGGAAACACAGCCCATATATTTATGTTTGTTATGTATAATAATATATTGCATCATTTTCATTTGATGAGTCAATTCTCCAAGATTGAGAAGTAAATTTATAGACATGCATGGATCTCTACCAGCTATTAACAAGATATTTACATAAGAGAATATTTTGAAAACACAATAAAACAAATACTGCCAAATACTGATTATCAAGCAGTTTATTGTTGCAGAAGCATTAAAAGAAACAAGTAAATGACAGAAATGCTCCAGAAGTATTGAGTGCCAGGGATCAATTTCACACAACCATCCTCACTGACACACCTGAATCTTGCATGAAATGAAGGGTGAAGATGTATGAAGTTCCTTCTGATATTTTTTTCCTTCTTAATGTGAATATAACTGATGAAGAATTCCTGAAGGTACCCAATAAACCAGCACAGGCTTATCCTGACGAGGAAACCCTGGTGGCACAGTGGGTAAGTGCTACGAATGCTAACCAAGAGGACAGCAGTTCAAATCCACCAGGCGCTCCTTGGAAACTCTATCGGGCAGTTCTACTCTGCCTTTAGGGGCGGGATGAGTCAGAATCGACTCGACGGCAGTGGGTTTGGTTTTTATCCTGATGACTTAAGATAAAGCTTTATGGAGAAGTGCTACAATTTCATTCTTACATTAGAATTAAGTTTAGAGATTCAAGACAAATTTTACTCATGTAGGCGTGTAAACCAAAAAACCAAACCCATTGCTGGTGAATTGATTTCAGCACATAGCAACGCTATAGGACAGAATAGAATTGCCCCCATAGGGTTTCCATGGAGCAGCTAATGTATTCAAACTGCCAAGCTTTTGGTTAGCAGCTGAGTTCTTAACCACTGCACTGCCAGTGCTCCAAATATACTCTGGCCCAGTAGTTCAAATGCAACAGCCGCTCCTTGAAAACCCGATGAGGCAGTTCTACTCTGACCTATAGGGTCATTATGCATCACAATCGACTCCAACCCTACAGGTTTGTTCTGCCTACTGCCTCATCCCTATTTCATTTTCTCAGAGATAAGTTTCTGTGATAGTGTCAGATTCAGGAATGTGATGAAAAATGTCTCTTGTAGGGGTGGGGACAAGATGGCAGAATAGTCAGATGCTTTGTGTAGCCCCTCTTATAACAAAGACCCAGAGAAGTAAATCGATTATATATGACAATCTAGGAGCCCTGAACATCAAAGGTGAAGTTACAGAATTGGACTTAGTGGCAGGGGGAGGGGGATATGGTTCAGAAGCAGTGAGAGGTGGACAGATCTGACCCGGCAGAAACCAGCACCCTGCAGGCTGGATTGAATAGCATGTGCGGTGACGCAAGCAGTGACGCTCGGGACATGTTTTTCACATCAGAAGAGACCGAGTGGTAGAAAGTCTACACAAGCCTCCAGAACCAGTGAAAAGCAGTGCTAAGTTGGCAAAAGATAAGTACATGCATTTAAAATGCCACACAAATCAAAAATCATCCCCTTTGGGAAGAACATCTCTCCCATTTATCTGCTTCCTCCCTCTCTGTTTTTAGTCTTAGACCAGCTTCAGCTATTTCTGGGTCCCCTGGGCCAGAAGTAGGAACTATCACATGCCCTGGAGCAGGAACAAACAACAAAAAATAATCTGCCAGCTTCCCTAAGCCAGGAACTCAGGGAAGTCACAGACATAAGGGGTCCAAAGACTCTGAGTGCCTTTCACCCTTGCATAGACCTGTGTGGGCCCATTTCAACAGCATAAGCCCTCATTAGCACACTACAACAGGGTATATACCTGAAGCCTGTTTTCAACTGTATCAGCTATAAAGTGGAGTGGCAGGTTTGGGATATTTGACAATGTTCTGCCAATTAAACAGGGTCCTCACCTACCCACATCAGTGACCTGAGGGTTGGTGGCTCCACCCACGTCACCTAGCCACCCAATTCAGGAGTCCAAGAATAAGTGGTGAATGCCAGTCCTTACAACCAACAGCATTGGGTGACCATGGTCTGGCTGCAAAACCCACACACCTATGTGCTCTAGGGAACAGGGACATGCTTTCCTCCCAGACACTCAGGGGCAGTCATTCCCCCCATAGTAGCCAGACACCTGTACCTACACCAATCAACCCTGTCTATATGCAGGACTGTAGGTGAGAGCCTAAACCACACACTTGGTGACCGACTATGTGGACAACTGAGCTGAATCCATACAAGAAAAGTAAAAGGGCTCCTAGGCTCACATACCTAGTAACAGCTCTGATCACCTGGTGACAGGATGTAAGAGCTTCAAAGGTGCCAATAATCAAACTAGCTCAACCAAGCAGCCTATTTGGGCATATTAAAATAAAACAAGAAACTAGGACACAATACAACAACAACAAAACCAAACCCAGTGCCATCAAGTAGGTTCCGACTCAGTATGCAAACATAAAATAAATGAATATAATAACTCATTGATGGCTCAGAGACAAGTGTAAATATCAAATAACATAAAGAGGCAGACCATGATGGATTCAGGAAGCTCCCAAAACAACAAATCAAGAAAACTTCCAAATGAAAAAAAATTCCAGGAATTACTGCAGGTAGAATTTAAAAGATTAATAGACCGAGCCCTTCAAGAGATCCAGGAGGAGATCAGGCAAAACGAAGAACAAGCCAAGGAACACACAGATAAAACAATAGAGGAACTTAAGAAAGTTACACAAGAGTATAATGACAAATGTAACAGGCTGCAAGAATCCATAGAAAGACAGCAAGCAAATCCAAAAGAGTAACAATAAAGTTTCAGAATTAGACAACCCAATAGAAAATGAGAGGAACAGAATTGAGGCACTGGAAGTCAGAATTAGTGAGACTGAAGATAAAGCTCTTGATGCCAACTTATTTGAGGAAAAATCAGATAAAGTAATTTTTTTAAATTGAAGAAACTCTAAGAATTATGCGGGATTCTATCGAGAGTGATTGGAACACCAGAATCGGGGCAGGGGGTGGAGGGATAACAGAAAACACAGTGAGAATTGTTGAAGACTTCTTGGCTAAAAACTTCGCTGATCTTGTGAAAGATAAGAAGATATCTATCCAAGATGCTTACTGAACCTCACCCAAGGTAGATGCCAAGATAAAGTCACCAGGACATATAATAATCTTGCTTGCCAAAACCAAATATAAAGAGAGAATTTTAAGAGTAGCTAGGGATAAACAAAAAGTCACCTATAAAGAAGGGTCAGTAAGACTAAGCTCGGACTACTCAGCAGAAACCATGCAGGCAAGAAGGACATATACAAAGCCCTGAAGGAAAAAAAAAAAAAAATTGCCTGCCAAGAACTATATATCCAGCAAAACTGTCCCTCAAATGTGACAGTAAAATTAGGACATTTCCAGATAAGCAGAAGTTTAGGGAATTTTTAAAAACCTAACCAATATGACAAGAAATAATAAAGGGAGTTCTCCAGTTAGAAAATCAATAACATCAGCTAACAACCCAAGACTAGAACACGGGACAGAACAACCAGATATCAACCCACGTAGGGATGTCACAAATAAATCAAAGCTAAAACACTGAAAATGTAGAAACAGAGACATCGATCTGTAAAAGATGACAACATTAAGAGAAAAAAGAGGGACTAAATAATGTAGTCATAGATCTTTCATATGGAGAGGAAGTCAAGACGATATAAAGAAATAAAAGATTGGTTTAAATTTAGAAAAACAGAGGTAAATGTTAAGGTAACCCAAAGGAAACTAACAATCCTACACATTAAAACAAGGAAAACATAAATTTTCGGCAAATACAAAAGCAACAACAAGGAAAAAGATGAAAGACTAAAAAGAAAAACGATTCAGCACAGAAAAAATTAATTAGCAGTAAATACAAAGGCAACAAAAATGAAGAGGATGAAAAGAAAATGCACAAAGAACAATGACTCAACAGAGAAAATTAAGTGGAATAAGGAAAATGTCAACAAGACATTCACAAAAAAGAAGAAAATGACAGCACTAAACTCATAACTATGAATAATTATGATAAAGGTAAATGGTTTAATTGCACCAATAAGGAGACAGAGAGTAGCAGAATGGATTAAAAAACATGATCCGTCTGTATGCAGACTGCAAGAGACACACCATAGACTCAAAGACATAAACAAACTAAATCTCAAAGAATGGAAATATATATATATATATATATCAAGCAGACAACAATAAAAAATAAGAGTGGCAATATTAATCTCTGATAAAACAGGCTTTAAAGTAAAATCCGCCACAAAGGAAAAGGAAATACACTATATAATGATTAAAGGGTCAATATACCAGGAAGACAAAATCATAATAAATACTTACATACCCAATGACAGGGCTCCAAAACACATAAAACAAACTCAAACAGCATTGAAAAGAGAAATAGCTCCACAATAATAGTCGAAGACTTCAACATACCGCTTCTGATGACAGACAGGATATCCATAAACAAGCTCAATAAAGACACGGAAGACCTAAATACCACAATCAGCCAACTTGATCTCATAGACTTAAACATAACACTTCACCCAACGGTAGTCAAGTAAACTTTCTTTTCTAACGCTCATGGAGCATTCTTGAGAATAGACCACGTATTAGGCCACAAAGCAAGCATTAACAGAATCCAAGACATCAAAATATTACACAGCATGTTTCCTGACCATAAAGCCATAAAAGTCAAAATGCTGTCGTTATCATACATTTTAATTTCTTACATATTTTAAACCCAATAAAGTCTATTCTTATTATGTTATGCAGTCAGTAATCCTCTATTTTTACCCATTTCATTAACTTTCATTCCTTCTTGCATCTTAAGCCTTTTACCCTATTTTCTTTCTGCTTGAAGAATACCTTTGGAATTTTCTTTAATGTGGGCATGCTGATGTTAACTTATCTAGGTTTTGTTTGTCTGAAAACAAAAGGTCTTTGCTCGTTCATGAAGGATGTTTTTCCTCAGCATAGAGTTCTGGGTTGCCATGGATTTTCTCTCTGTAATTTAAATATACCATCTTATTGTCTTACGGTTTTCACTATTTCTGTACAGAAGTCATCGGTCAGTTTCTTTGTTTGTCCTTTAAAGATAATCTTTTAGTAGTGTTCAATTATTTGCTTTTTGTGGGGTTTTTTGTCTTTAGCTTCAGCAGTCCTACTATGAATTTCTTTGTATTTACCCTACATGGGTCTTATGAGGAAACCCTGGTGGCGTAGGGGTTAAGCGTTACGGCTGCTAAGCAAAAGGTCAGCAGTTCGAATCCACCAGGCGCTCCTTGGAAACTCTACGGGGCAGTTCTACTCTGTCCTGTAGGGTCGCTTTGAGTCAGAATCAACTTGACAGCAGTGGCTTTGTTCTTTTTTTTTTTTTTTTTTTTTGGTTTGGGTTTTGTAAGTCTTCTAGAATCTGTGACTTGATATCTTTAATCATTTGAGGAAAATTCTCAGCCATGATCTCAGTTTTTCTGCCTCATTCTTTTTCTTCCTTCTTAAAGTATTTTATGCTAGATATTCTCATTGTATTCTCTGTATCTTATTCCTTTTTATATTATATATATTTTTCCTTTTGTCTTTGCCTGTATTTTCTTCCAACATGTCTTCCAGTTCACTAAATCTCTCTTCAGCATTTGTAATCTGCTGTTATATACATACATTAAGATTTTAACTTCAGCTATAGTTTTCAGTTGACTTTCTAAGTTGATCTTTTTCGTAGTTTCTAGTTTTTTGCCAAATTTCTAAGTCTTGCCTTTATTTCTTTGAACATAATAGAGTTATTTCACTGTCTTTGTCTGATAGTTCAAATATCTAGTTTTTCTGTGGATCTCATTCTGTTATTTGTTGTTTCTACAGGTTTCACTCTTTTCTTTCTTTTTAAAAAAAATTGTTGATTATATTAGAGAGGCGAGGCCAAGATGGCAGAGTAGGGAGATGCTGCCAGTGATCCCTCTTACAAAAAAGACCCGAAAAAACAAGTGAAGCGATTATATTTATGACAAGCTAGGAACCCTGAACATCAAAGGCAAAGTTAGAAAATGGACTCAACGGCAGGGGGAGGGAGAGACTATTTGGAAGGGGAGAGGAGTTACTGGACCTGAATTGCCAGGAACCCTCAGGCACCATTCCCTGGAGCGACTGCAGTGAGGCTGGCAGTAGCGTTCCAGAGGCGCTTCACTCAGGGAAAGACAGCTAGTTGCACAGACTACTCACACCTCCAGAACAAGAGAAGAATGGCACTCTCGGCAAAAGCTAATTACTTGTGTTTATTTTACCACTCCTCAAACTCCCAAGCCGGTTTCAGTGGCCGTCAACTTCCCTGGGCCTGAGATAGGCCCCGGTAGCACTCTGAGCCATTCTTCCGTCCTTGAAGAAGGTATAAGTTCACAACTGGGGGAAAGATAATCTGCCAGCTCAATTAAGCTGGGGAGCTCAGGACAGAAGTAGCTCTTGTTCAGGCACAAACGGTCCATGGGCTTTGAATATTTTTCACCCCAGCATGGACCTGCGTGGGCCCATTTCAGGAGAATAGGCCCTTGTTGCCAGACTGCAATGGTTTCAGCTGGACGGTGGAAAGATGGGTGTTTGATGTTTGACACTGCTTTGCCTATTAAACAGGGTCTTCACCTACCCACATCAGGGGCCTAAGGACTGGTGGCTCCACCCACAATACCTGGCCACCTGTGACAGGGCTCCAAGGGTAAGTAGTACCGCCCAGAACTTACAACCAAAAGCATTGGGTACCCACCGCCCTTCTGCAGAACCCACCCGTGTGCTCTACAGAACAGGGATGCACTTTCCTCACAGACACTCAGAGCACAGCTGTCAGACCCCTGCCTTGATCAGAGCCTGACCCCCTACTGCAGCCAGATACTTCTGCCTACACCAATAACCCCTGCCCCTCTAAGACTGTAGGACAGAGCCTGTACCACACACTTTATGACCAACTACCTGGGCACCTGAGTTGAATCCATACAAGAAAAATAAATGAACTCCTAGGCTCCTATACCTGGTAACAGTGCTAGCCATCTGGTGATAGTACATTAGAGCTTCAAAGGTGAAAATAATCAACCTAACGCACTCAAGCAGCTTATCTGGGTATACCAAAACTAAACAAAGGAAGAAGCTAGGATACAAAAAGCAAGCATAAAACAAACTAATACAATAACTTATAGATGGCTCAGAGACAACAGTCAATATCAAATCACATAAAGAGGCAGACACGGGGGCAGGACCAAGATGGCTGACTAGGTAGAAGCTTCCGCTTATCCCTCTTGAAACAAAGACTTGAAAAAACAAGTGAATTAATTACATAAAGGACAATCTACAAACCCTGACCATCAAACACAGAGCTAAGGAGTTGACCTGAGTGACAGGGGAGTGAAAAGCCACACTGCAGCAGCGACCGCTTCCGGAGCCAGAGTCCCACGCCACAGCATTGAGCCCTCGCGGTTTCCTGGTGTCAGAGTGGTGGGGCTGATTGTGGCTTACTGAGACAGGGAAGCACGGATGTAGGCCTAACCTCAGGACCAACCTCAGAGGGGACCCAGGCAGCACACACAGGCTCCACACAGACGCGGCTGGCAGGGAAATGAAAAACCACGGGGAAGCAGCAACTGGTTTTGGAGCCTGGAGTGCAGCGCCCCAGAAAGGAAACCTTGGTGCTGGGTGTTGGACTAAGTGTAGGGGAGCTGATTGTGGCTTCCTGAGATGGTGTGAGCATGGACGCTAACCCTAACCCTCTGGGACAGTCTCAGCAGGGATACAGCCAGCACACGCAAGCTACACAACGCTCTGGAATCTCAGAAAAAACAGTCCTCACCAAACAACATAAGTAACTTTGTATATTTTGCCAGGCTACTCTCTTCTATATATCTGATTCCACCCCTCATTGCCCCAGCCAGCTTCATTAAGACTGGAATTCCCTGTGCCAGAGAGTGAAGTGCACTGCTCGATTTTTTTTTTCTTCTTTCTTTTCTAACCCATTCTCCTGGCCTGAGAAAAGTACCATTTAACAATCAAAGAAAAAATCCTTCCCTGACTTCCCTAAGCTGCAATTAACAATACAGAATCAGCTCCATCCAGGCATTAAGAGACCCATAGTCTTTGGCTTTCACCCTACAGGTAACTAGGTGGCTATTATAATGCAGAGGCAATTCTGATAGAGATCTGACCATAATTGTTTTAGCTCAGCAATGGAAAGGCAAGTTTTGGAGGTCAGATACCTCTGTACCTATTAAACAGAGCCCTCACTGGTCCACACCAGCGAAAAGAAGGCTGAAACTCCACCCACACCACCTAGCCACCTGCTAGAGGGGTCTGAGAATAGTGACGTCTACCCAAGTATTGGGTGCCTAAGATACAGCTGCAGAGCTCACCCACCAGAGCACTCTAGAGAATAGAGCCACACCTACCTCACTGACACTTGAAGGAAGGCTGTCAGCATCCTGCCCTCCTCGAAATGTGACCCCCTGCCACTAATAGAAACTGGCACATACAACCATCACCACTACTCCTCTAAGATAATAGGTGAGAGCCTACACCACACACTAGGTGACCAGCTATCAGGACACCTGAGCTGATTCTATTCAAGAATAGTGAATGGACTCATACACTTATATACCTGGTAACAGCTCAGGCAAGCTGGTAATAGGACGTAAGTGATTCAAAAGCTACAGCAATCACGATACCACAATCTAGTAGCCCATGTGGGTGTATTGTAACAAAACAAAACAACAAGACTCAGTGAGCAAATATAAAAGAAAATATTACAAAATCTTATAGATGGCTCAGAGACAGCAGTCGACATCAAATCACATGAAGAAGCTGACCATGATTGCTTCTACAAAGCCCCAAATCAAAGAATCAAAATCATTCCCGGATGTAGATACATTCCTAGAATTGCCAAATGTAGAATAAAAAAAAAATTGTATACAGAATGCTTCAAGACATCAGGAATGACCTCACAAATGAAATAAGGCAATCTACAAAAAAACCAAGGTATACACGGATAAAGCAGTTGAAGAAATCCAAAAGATCATTCAAGAACATAGTGAAAAAATTAATAAGCTGTAAGAATCCATAGAGAGATAGCATTCAGAAATCCAAAAGATTAACAATAAAGTCACAGAATCAGACAACTCAATAGGAAGTCAGAGGAGCAGACTCGAGGAACTGGAATGCAGAGTGGGGGAGCTGGAAGATAAGACAATTGACACAAATATAGTTGAAGAAAAATCAGATAATAGAATTTAAAACTATGAAGAAACCCTAAGAATCACGGGGGACTCTATCAAGAATAATTTGCGTGTGACTGGAGTTCCAGACAGGGAGGGGTAACAGAAAATACAGAGCGAATAGTGGAAGATCTGATGGCAGAAAAATTCCCTGGCATCGTGAAAGATGAAAAGCTATCTACCCAAGATGCTCATCGAACCTCATACAAGATAGATCCCAAAAGAAAATCACCAAGACATATCATCAAACCTGCCAAAGCCAAAGATAAAGAGAAAATTTTAAAAGCACCCAAGGATAAACGAAAAGTTACCTACAAAGGAGAATCAATAAGTTTGCACTACTCGGCAGAAACCATGCAGCCAAGAAGGCAATGGGATAACATATATAGAGCACTCAAAGAGGAAAAACTGTCAGCCAAGAATCATACATCCAGCAAAACTCTAAAACATGAAGGTGAAATTAAGATATTTACAGATAAACGCAAGCTTAGAGAATTTGCAAAAACCAAACCAAAACTGCAAGAATTACTAAAGGAAATTCTTTGGTCAGAAAATCAATAATATCAGATACCAATACAAGGTCACAGAACAAAACATCCTAATATCAACTCAGATAGGGAAATCACAAAAACAAAATAAGATTAATTAAAAAAAAATTACTCAAAACAGGGAATCATTGATGTCATTACGTAAAAGATTACAACAGTCAAAAAAGAGGGACTAAATACAGGAGGCATAGATCTTACATATGCAGAGGAAACCAAGGTGATATAGGGTGAAACAAGTTAGGTTTTTACTTAGTCAAACTGGGGTAAATATTAAGGTAACCACAATGAGGTCTAACAATTCCATACTTCAAAATAAAAACCAAGATAAACATAACGACTCACCAAAATAAATTCAACTACTATAAAAGGGAGTAACACACATTCTACAAAGAAAACTCAACACAAAAAAGTAAATGGAAAAATGAAATTGTCAAAAACAGGCAACAAAATGACAGCACTAAACTCATACTTATCTATAATTACACTTAATGTAAATGGACTAAATTCACCAATAAAGAGACAGAAAGTTGCAGACTGGATAAAAAAACACGATCAGTCTGTATGCTGCATAAAAGAGACACACCTTAGACTTAGAGACACAAATAAACTAAAACTGAAAGGACGGATAAAAATATATCAAGCAAACAACAATCAAAAAAGAGCAGGAGAGGCAATATTAATTTCCAACAAAACAGACTTTAAAGTTAAATCCACCACAAAGGATAAAGAAGGACACTACGTAATGATTAAAGGGACAATTTACCAGGAAGATACAACCATATTAAATATTTATGCACCCAATGATAGAGCCGCAACATTCATAAAACAAACGTTAACAGAATTAAAAAGTGAGATAGACACCTCCACAATTATGGTAGGAGACTTCAACACAACACTCTCGGTGAAGGGTAGGAAATGCAGTCAGAAGCTCAATAGAGACACAGAAGATCTAATTGTTACAATTAAACAACTTCACTTCATAGACTTATACAGAACACTCCACCCAACAGCTGCAAAGTATAATTTTTTTTTTAGTGCACATGAAACATTCTCTAGAATAGATCACATATTAGGTCATAAAACAAGCCTTTGCAGAATGCAAAACACTGAAATATTACAAAACATCTTCTCTGAACAAAAGACCGTAAAAGTAAAAATCAATAACAGAAAAACCAGGGAAAAGAAATCAAATGCTTGGAAACTGCACAATACCCTGCTCAAAAAAGACTGGGTTATGGAAGACCTTAAGGAGGGAATAAAGAAATTCACAGAATTCAACGAGACTGAAAACGCTTCCTATGAAAACCTTTGGGACACGGTGAAAGCAGTGCTCAGAGGTCAATTTATATCAATAAAGGCACACATATTAAAGAAGAGCCAAAATGAAAGAACCGTTCCTACAACTTGAACAAAGAGAAAGAGAGCAACAAAAGAAACTGTCAGGCACCAGAAGAAAGCAAAAAATAAAAAGTACAGCAAAATTAAATGAATTAGAGAACAGAAAAACAATTGAAAGAGTTAACAAGGCCAAAAACTGCTTCTTTGAAAAAAATTAACAAAATTGATAAAACACTGGCCAGACTGACTAAAGAAATACAGGAAAAGAAACCAATAACCCGAATAAGAAATGGGATGGGCCATATCACAACACATGCAACTGAAATTAAAACAATCATATCAAATTACTACAAAAAATTGTACTCTAACAAATTTGAAAACCTAGAAAAAATGGATGAATTCCTAGAAACACACTGCCTACCTAAACTAACACACACTGAAGTAGAACAACTAAATAGACCCATAACAAAAAAAGAGATTGAAAAGGTAATCAAAACACTCCCAACAAAAAAAAGCCCTGGACCTGACGGCTTCACTGCAAAGTTCTACCAAACTTTCAGGGAAGACTTACCACTACTACTGAAGGTATTTCAAAGCATGGAAAAGGACGGAATACTACCTAACTCCTTCTATGAAGCCAGCATAACCCTGATACCAAAACCAGCTAAAGACAACACAAAAAAAGAAAATTACAGACCTATATCCCTCATGAACATAGATGCAAAAATCCTCAACAAAATTCTAGCCAATAGAATTCAACAACGTATCAAAAAAATAATCCACCATTACCAAGTGGGATTTATACCAGGTATGCAAGGTTGGTTCAATATTAGAAAAACAATTAATGTAATCCACCACATAAAAAAAGACAAGAACCAAATAATTTTATCAATTGATACAGAAAAGGCATTTGACAAAGTCCAACACCCACTCATGATAAAAACTCTCAGCAAAATAGGAATAGAAGGAAAATTCCTCAACATAATAAAGGGTATTAGTACAAAGCCAATACCCAACATCATCCTAAATGGAGAGCCTGAAAGCATTTCCCTTGAGAAGGGGAAACAGACCAGAATCCCCTTTATCACCGCTCTTATTCAACATTGTGCTAGAGGTCCTAGCCAGAGCAACTGGGCTAGACAAAGAAATAAAGGGCATCCAGATTGGTAAGGAAAAAGTAAAATTATTTCTATTTTCCAACGACATTATCTTATACACAGAAAATCCTAAGGAATCCTCAAGAAAATTATTAAAATAGAAGGGTTCAGCAGAGTTTCAGGTTACAGTATAAACGTACAAAATCAGTTGATTCCTCTATATCAACAAAAAGAACATTGAAGAGGAAATCATCAAATGAATACCATTCAGAGCAGCCCCCAAGAAGATAAAATACTTAGGAATAAACCTCACCAAAAACTAAAACCGCTATACCAAGAAAACTGCAAGGTACTACTGCAAAAAAACAAAAGGAACCTACGTAATTGGAAAAACATACCTTGCTCATGGATAGGAAGACAACATTGTAAAATTGTCCATTCTACTAAAAGCCATCTATAGATACAATGCACTTCCGATCCAAATTCCAATGACATTTTTTAAAAAGATGGAGAAACAAATCACCAACTTCATATGGAAGGGAAAAAAGTCGTGGATAAGTAAAGCATTACTAAAAAAGAACAAAGTGAGAGGACTCACTCTGCCTGATATTAGAACCAATTATACCACCACAGTAGTCAAAACAGCCTGATACTGGTACAACAACAGACACATAGACCAATGGAACAGAATTGAGAATTCAGATATAAATCCATCCACATATGAGCAGCTGATATTTGACAAAGGCCCAGTGTCAGTTAATTGGGGAGAAGACAGTCTTTTTAACAAAAGGTGCTGGCGTACCTGTATATCCATCTGCAAAAAATGAAACAGGACCCATACCACACACCATGCACAAAAACTAACTCCAAATGGATCAAAGACCTAAACATAAAATCTAAAACGATAAAGATCATGGAAGAAAAAATAGGGACAACATTAGGAGACCTAATACATGGCATAAACAGAATACAAAACATTACTAAAAATGACGAAGAGAAACCAGATAACTGGGAGCTCCTAAAAATCAAACACCTATGCTCATCTAAAGACTTCACCAAAAGAGTAAAAAGACCACCTACAGACCGGGAAAAAGTTTTCAGCTAAGACATCTCCGCCCGGCACCTGATCTCTAAAATCTACATGACTCTGCTAAAACTCAACCACAAAAAGACAAACAACCCAATTAAAAAATGGGCAAAGGATATGAACAGGCACTTCACTAAAGAAGACATTCAGGCAGCTAACAGATACATGAGGAAATGCTCTCAATCATTAGCCATTAGAGAAATGCAAATCAAAACTACAATGAGATTCCATCTCACTCCAACAAGGCTGGCATTAATCCAAAACACAGAAAATAATAAATGTTGGAGAGGCTGTGGAGAGACTGGAACACTTATACACTGCTGGTGGGAATGTAAAATGGTATACAACCACTTTGGAAATCAATTTGGTGCTTCCTTAAAAAGCTAGAAATAGAACTACCATACAACCCAGCAATCCCACTCCTCGGAATATATCCTAGAGAAATAAGAGCCTTTACACAAATAGATATATGCACATCTATGTTTACTGCAGCACTGTTTACAACAGCAAAAAGATGGAACCAACCAAGGTGCCCATCAATGGATGAATGGATAAATAAATTATGGTATATTCACACAATGGAATACTACACATCGGTAAAGAACAGTGACGAATCTGTGAAATACTTCATAACATGGAGAAACCTGGAAGGCATTATGCTGAGTGAAATTAGTTGCAAAAGGTCAAATAGTGTATAAGACCACTATTATAAGATCTTGAGAAATAGTTTAAACTGAGAAGAACATATTCCTTTGTTGTTATGAGAGGGGGGAGGGAGGGGGAGTAGGAGAGGGGTATTTACTAAAGAGATAGACAAGAACTACTATGCGTGAATGGAAGGACAACACTCAACACAGTGGAGGTCAGCACAACTGGACTAAACCAAAGCAGTTTCCTAAATAAACTGAACGCTTCAAAGGTCAGCAAAGCAAGGGCACATGTTTGGGAACCATGTTTTCAGGGGACATCTAAGTCAACTGGCATAATAAAATCTACTAAGAAAACATTCTGCATCCCACTTTGAAATGTGGCGTCTCGGGTCTTAAATGCTAACAAGCGGCCATCTCAGATGCATCAATGATTCTCAACCCACCTGGATCAAGGGAGAATGCAGAACACCAAGAACATAAGATAATAACGAGCCCAAGAGACAGAAAGGACTACATGAACTAGAGACTACATCATCCTGAGACCAGAAGAACTAGATAGTGCCGGGCCACAACCAATGACTGCCCTGACAGGGAACATAACAGAGATCCCTTGAGGGACCAGGAGAACAGTGGGATGCAGACCCCAAATTCTCATAAAAAGACCAGACTTAATGGTCTGACTGAGACTGGAAGGACTCTAGTGATCATGGCCCCCACACCTTCCGTTTACCCAGTACGGGAACCATCCCCAAAGCCAGTTCATCAGACATGGATTGGACTAGACAATGGGTTGGAGAGGGATGCTGGTGAGGCGTGAGCTACTTGGTTTGGGTGGACACTTGAGACAATGTTGGTATCTCCTGCCTGGAAGGGAGATGGGTGGATAGAGGGGCTTAGAAACTGGCAAAACGGCCACAAAAAGAAAGAGTGGAAGGAGGGAGTGGGCTCTCCCATTGGGGGGAAAGTAATTGGGAATATGTAAGAAGTTGTGTATAAGTTTTCATGTGAGAGACTGGCTTGATTTGTAAACTTTCACGTAAAACACAACAAAAATTATTGAAATAAAAAAAAAGCTGACCCATGATTGCTTCAACAAGCTCTCAGAACAAAGACTCAAGGAATCTTCTGGATGAAGGTGCAATCCTGGAATTACCAGATGCAGAATACAAAAGATTAATATACAGAACTCTTAAAGACATCAGGAAGGAAATGAGGCAAAATGCAGAACAAGCCATGGAACACACAGATAAAGCAGCTGAAGAAATTAAAAAGGTTACTCAAGAATATAATTAAAAATTTAATAGGCTGCAAGAAACCATACAGAGACTGCAATCAGAGATTCAGAAGATAAACAATAAAATTACAGAGATAGAAAACTCAGCAGAAAGTAAGAAGAGCACAATTGAAGAACTGGAAGGCAGAATAACTGAGATTGAAGATAAAGCACTTGGGACCAATATATTTGAAGAGAAACCAGAGAAAAGAAATTAAAAAATGAAGAAATCCAAAGAATCATGTGGGACTTTATCAAGAGAAATAACTATGAGTGATTGGAGTACCAGAACAGGGAGGGCTAACAGAAAATACAGAGGGAACTGTTGAAGATTTGTTGGCAGAAAACTTCCCTGATATCATGAAAGATGCTCATCGAATTCCACATACGGTAGATCTCAAAAGAAAGTGACCAAGACATATAACAATCAAACTTGCCAAAATCAAATATAAAGAGAATTTTAAGAGAGGCTAGGGATAAAAGAAGTCACCAACAAAGGAAAGTAAATAATAATAAACTTGGACTACTCAGCAGAAATCATGGAGGCAAGAAGGCAATGGGATGACTTATATAAAATATTGAAGGAAAAAAATTGCCAGCCAGGAATCAAACCATAACCCTGGCCCTCTGGCCCTCTGGCCCTCTGGCCTTAGCCCTCTAACTCTAGCCCCTAAGCCCTGAGCCCCAAAGCCCCTAAGACCCTAAGCCCTTAGGTCCTAACCACCAAGACCCTGAACTCTAGCCCTAACCCAAACCGTAACCATATACCCTAAACCCTACAATCTAAACACCTACACCCCAAAACACTACACACAAAAACCATACACACTAAACCCTATACTCTAAGCCCGAAACCCTAAACCCAAACCTCAAGCCCCAAAGCCGAAACCCAAAACCTAACCGTAAGCCCTAAACCCTAACACCTAACCCTAAACCCTAACCACCCTAACCCTAACAACCCTAACCCTAACGACCCTAACCCTAACTACTCTAGCCCTAACCCTCGAACCCTAACCCTCTAATGCTAACCTGAAACCCTAACCCAAAACCCTAACCCTCTAACTCTAACCCTCTAACCCTAACCCTCTAACCCCAACCCCCAAACCCAACCCCAAACACTAAACCTCAAATCCCTAGCCCTAAACCTAAGAATGAGCCTAAGCCTAACCCTAACACAACCCTAAACCCTAAACCATAACACTTAAAACCCTAACACGCGAAACCCTAACACCCTTAGCCCTAACACATTTAACCCTAACATCCTAAATGCCAAAACCCTAAACACTAACACCCTTAACCCCAACCACTAACCCCTAAACCCTAACTTAAAGCCTAAGTCATCTAACCCTAATACCCTAACTCTAAACCCTAAAACCTACACCCTAACCCCAGCCCCCAGCCCTAACCCTCACTCTAAGCCTTAAACCCTAAACCCTAAGGCCTAAACCCTAGGCTCTAAGCCCTAAGCCCTAAACCCTAAGTCCTAAAACCCTAAACTCTAAGCCCTAAGCCCTAAACCTAACCCTCTAACCCTAAACCCTAAAACTTTACCCCAAACCCATCCCAAACCCCTAAACCTGAACCCCTAAACCCTAGCCCTAACCAGTAACCCTAAACCTCTAAACTATACCCCTAACCCTCTAACCCTAACCCTCTAACCCTAACCACAACACCAACCCCAACCTCTGAACCCCCAAACCCTAACCCCCAACCCTAAGCCTCTGAACCCTAAGCCTAAACCCTCTAACCCTAAACCCTAACCTTCACCCCCTCACACCCTCACCTTCTCACTCCCTCACTCTATAATCTTCTCAACCTCTAACCCCCTCACCCTCTAACCCCTCACCCTGACTCCCTCAATCTCTAACCCCCAAACTCTAAACCCCAACCCTCTAACACCCACCCTCTAACCCCAACCCACAAATCCCAAACAAACCCAACCCCAAGCCTAAACCTAAATCCCTAAAACCTAACCCAAACCCTAATGACTAAACCACAAAACCCTAAACCCCCAAAACCCTAAACCCCAAACTGCAACCCCTAACACCTAACCTGTAACTCCAAACTCTAACCTCAAACCCTAAACCTAACACCTAACCCCAACCCAAAAACCCTAACCAAAAAACCCAACCCTAAACTCTAACCCCCAAACCCCAACCCCTAAACCAAACCCTAAGGACTCTAACTCTAACAACCCTAACCCTAACATCCCTAAGCCCAAACCCTAACCCTTTTTGTTAGCAGCCATAGCACTTAACCACTAGCCACCAGGGTTACCATGAGCAGTCACAGGAATAGACATATGCACACCCGTGTTCACTGCAACATTATTCACAGTAGCAAAAAGATGGGAACAACCTAAGTGCTCATCCACAGAGGAACGGATAAACAAACTACGGTACATACACACAGTGGAACACTACACGACAGTAAAGACCAATGATGAATCTCCGAAACATCTCACACCATGGATGAATCTGGAGCGCATCACACTAAGTCAATCACAAAACGACATATAGAGTAAGTGACCACTATCATGAAAACATTTACGCACAGAAACAATCTTTGATGTTCACTAGGGAGACGAAGAGTGGGTAGAGAAAAGCCAACTAAACAATAACCAAAAAAACCAAACCCACCGCCGTCGAGTTGATTCCAGCTCATAGCGACCCTATAGGACAGATTAGAACTGCCCCATAGAGTTTCCAAGGAGCGCCTGGTGGATTTGAACTGCAGGCCTTTGGTTAGCACCGGTGGCTCTTAACCACTACGCCATCAGGGTTTCCAACTAAACGACACATATGTGGTAACTCTGGTGAAGGAAGAGACGGTACACAAGACTGGGAATCAACCTCAGCCTCACTCTAACCCTAACCCTAAACCACTTGTGCCCTAGCCTAGTAACCCCAGCCCTAACCCCAACCCCCAACCACCTAAAACCTATACCCCTAAACCTGACTCCCAAACCTCTAACCCCCAAACCTGGACCCCTAGCACCAAACCCTAACCCCTAACCCTAATCCTCCAACCCTTCTGCATCTCTGGGCCTCTCGACTCTCCGTCTATTTTCTCCCTCCAAATCGTACTAACACTCAGTGGAATTTTGAAGTTTGAGCTGTGCTTTGCTTCTTGTTGTCTCCACCGGTTCCATCAAGGCACTGCATCATTTCTTTGCTCTGCTTCACTATTCAGTTCCAAAACCATGGCTTAGAATCGCCTGTCACTAAACTTCAGCGATTCGGTGCAAGGCCGCGAGAGGGCGTGCGCACCGCCGGTTCTGTTCTGCCCACCAGGCCCTCTGAGTATGGGAACCTCCTGGACCTAAGCCGGGACCGACCTGGGTACCGCTCCAGTGGCGATAGCAGAAGCTTTTCTTCCCGAGGGACCCAACGCCCCAGGGCGCTCTCTCAATACTCCCATTAATGCTGTTATTATCCTAACCCACTCCTTCTGCGAGACCTAGTGGGTCCTCGACCAGGCCCAGCCTTCAGGACCCGCATCCCCCTGCCGTGGTCACGTACAGGAACCTGCAGGGCCGCGCCCTCCCCGCCCAAGCTCTGCCCCTCCACACCCTGATGCCCTGCAGGCCTCTACTAGGTCCCCGTCCAGAGCAGAGTTGTCGCCCTGCACGGGGTGGGGGGACACGAGTGAACATCCGGAAACCACCCCCCAAGCACGAAGCCGACTGCCCGTATTGAGACCGTGTGAGCAGGGCTGCCCCGCCGACTGGAGCCTGCAGGGCATCACTCACGTTTGTCAGCTTCTCACTGCCCTCTGGGATCGGGGTCCCAGAGCAGCCAATCCCCCCGGGGCGGGGGGGGGGCAGTCCGTCCGCAGGGGCTGGAAGATCGGGTTGGTGCCCATGGCCGGAGCGCTTAAAACCCTTATAAACCCTCATAAACGGCCAGCTCCAGACCTTCAAAAGTCAGCCCGAGAGACACCTAATCTCCTCCAACGTAAAAAAAAAAAAAAAAAAAAAAAACACGCTGCCGTGGAGTCAATTCTGACTCACAGCGACCCAATAGGACAGAGTAGAACTGCCCCACAGAGTTTCCAAGGAGCGCCTGGTGGATTCGAACTGCCAATCGTTTGGCTAGCAGCCTTAGCACTTAACCACTACGCCACCAGGGTAACCCACTGAACCCACTGCCACCAGGGTAGAGGCTCCAAATCCCGCCAGTGTGAGGAACCCTCAAATCCCCTCAGCACCAGAGATCGCGTCCACAGCGACCGGTACACAGCGCCGCACAAATGTTTAAGTTAACAAACGACCTGGTTGCTCAGGACCCCTTCCTGCTACCCCCACCCCCGGCACCCAGAGGGGGAGCGGGACCCGGCATCCACACTGTTAACAGACACTGAATCGCTGCTGCATCCACAAGGAGTAGGATCCCCACGCTGCTCCACAGATTCCCAGGACCCCTTCCTTTCCAGGTGGGGCCGGGGCCAAGCCGACGACCCAGCCCGGAGAGTAGACCAGCCGGCGCGGGCGCGGGCGCGGGGTGCCTCAGCCTCCCAGGCACAGCACCCAAAACAATAAGGGGCAGCATGGCCTTGGGCGGGGGATCCCTCTCTCCCCTGTCCCTGGCACCCTACGGAGTCTGGTGGAGGTGGGAGGACGAATGGGGGCGAGTGCCCCGCCCTCAGTCTGGAATCTCACCCCCCCGGGCGAACTCTGGGCCTTGGTTTCCCCCCTGGCACAGGGAGCAGGTGGGGGGCGGGGGGACAGGCGCCCATCCCCCAGCTTGGCCCGCAAACCCTCCCCGGGCAGAGTAGGGACCTTGGCGCAGCCCTGGACACAGCCTTTCTCCCCAAGCCCTTCAAGCCCCCAGGCCCGAGGGCACTCCGCAGCTGGATCCCGCGGCTAGACCCCCCCCCCCGCAAATCCACGGGGATGCAAATTCGCAGACCAGCTGAGTCTCCCGGGCCAGAGGCTCCCTCTTGCAGCCCCTAGAGTGGCTGCGTCCGCCCGCCCCCGCGCCGCATCCGCCCCTGGGGATCACTCGGGACGGGGTACCCCGGAGGGGGCGATGCCAGCTGCTAACCCAACGTCCGGACTCCCCAACCTCTGGAGCCCACGGACTGCTGGGACTGGGACCCGCCCTCCTGGCGCCTTCCCTCCACACCTTCGAGGGGCCGGGCTTGTTCAGTCTGGGAGCGGGTCCCTCCACCCAGCTGCCGGAGTTTCATACCTTTCAGAAAATACAGCACAGAAAGCAGCACGAACACCGTCCGCTGTAAGGCGCGCCACCTGCCCGGGCCCCTCACCACCCGTCCCAGCACTTCCGGGAGTAACTGGCTGGACGGCGAGGAACATGGCTGCCGGCCCCGCCCAGCGGCCCGGGTGTGGGGCGGGCGTGGGGGGGTTGGGCCTCCAGAGGGGAGGGTGGGGTCTAGAAGCAAGGACAAGGCCTAGGTGTACGGGGTGAGGAGACAGGAGACGTCAGGAGAGGGCCCTCTCCGGCGCAGAGTTAAGTATTGGAGGTGCAACGGTTAAGTGCTTGGCTAACTGAAAGGTGGGCCGTTGGAACCCACCAGCTCAGAAGTTGAAAAGATCTGGAGATGGGCTCCCATAAAGATTCTAACCAAACAAAATCCAAACCAGTTGCTGTTGAATCAATTCCGACTCATAGTGACCCTATAGGGCAGAGCAGAACTGCCCCATAGGGTTTCTAAGACTGTAAGTCTTTACAGAAGCAGACTGCCATGTCTTTCTGCAAAGAACCAACTGGTGGATTCGAACTGCCCACCCTTTGGTTAGCAGCCGAGCTCTTAACCACGGTGCCACCAGGGCTGCGCCATAAAGACTGCAACCTAGGAAACCTTGTGAGGCAGTTCTAAGCTGTCGTACAGGGTTGATATGAGTCAGAATCTCTTGATGGCACACAACCATGATTGTACTAAGAAAAATTCCTCCAAGCAGCTGTCTACATGACCCCTGAAGCACACATCCATGCACGCTATCAAAGCAGTGCGGCCAAAGACAGGAAATTGGAATAGAGACATTATAGAGTGGACAGTGAAAAGTGATTTCTGAGGGGCGTGCAGCTCAAGCGGAGGAGGTAGCATACAACTAAATGCCCTTCTCCTTCTATTGTTCAATGGTCTTGAGAAAGAATGTGTCCCAGGAATTAACTGTAGCCCAGGAGAACTTGAAGACAGCAAATACAGAGGACCAGTCAGGATGCTTCTGCAGTGGTCAGGGTGAGGAGTGATGGTGGTAGTGCAGGTGGGAACAGTGGGCAGGCTTGAGGTGTACTTTGGAGCTTGAGCTGCCAAGAATTGCTGGTGGATCAGACGTACGGGATGAGGGGAATGGAGAATCAAAGGTGACTTCTAGAATTCAGGCTACCATGAGAGCATGGTCACCAGAGCCATTCTCTACCATGTGGAAAACCATGGAGGAACAAACTTGAGAAAATGACCAAAAGATTTTTTCTGGACATGTTAGATTTGGATGTCTGAGGTCATCCAAGTGTGGAGAACAGTTCCCAGCTGTGGATACCACTCTGAGGTAGAGTAGTTTTCCAGGTTCTAAGAATTTGGAGATCATCAGCCTATAGCTGATTTGAAAGCCACTGGTGGTGCGATGATTATGCATTTGGGTGCTACCAAAAGGTCTGCAGTTTGAATCTACCAGTCGCTCCTTGGAAACCCTGTGGGGAAGCTCTACTCTGTCCTATAGGGTCCCTATGAGTCAGAATCCACTCGATAGCGACTTTGTTTTGTTTTGTTTTAATACTAAGCTCAGAAAAGTTGTGTGTCAGGGTTGTATTTTTTCACAATACTTATTCAAGCAGTTCGAATCTACCAGCCACTCCTTGGAAGCCCTGTGGGTCAATTCTACTCTGTCCTTTAGGGTCGCTATGAGATAGAATCGACTCAACAGCAGTGAACTTAGTCTTAGAGGAGCTCTTTGTCTGTCAAAGCTGAGAGTTTTACTTCATACTTTTTAAAACTGCCATGTCTCATGTTACGTGGCTACCCTTACAGGAGCATTTTTGGTGCTAACTTGACTTGTTCTTGGTGAAGGGCTCTGTATTCATTTTCTAGGGCTGCCATAGTAAATTACCAAAAACTCAGTGTCTTTAAAAAAACATATAATCCATACAGTCCAAGAAGCTGGATTATATGAAGAAGAAGGGGCATCAGGATTAGAGGAAGACTCATTAACAGCCTAGACATGCAGATGACACAACCTTGCTTACTGAAAATGAAGAAGACTTGAAGCGCTTGCTGATGAGGATCAAAGACTTCAGCCTTCAGTATGGATTACACTTCAACATAAAGAAAACAAAAATCCTCACAACTGGAACAATAAACAGAAAATACTGAAGTTGTCAAGGATTTCATTTTACTTGGATCCACAATCAACACCCATGGAAGCAGCCATCAAGAAATCAAATGACATATTTTATTGGACAAATCTGCTACAAAAGACCTCTTTAAAGTGTTAAAAATTGAAGATGTCACTTTGAGGACTAAGGTGTGCCTGAACCAAGCCATGATATTTTCAATCGCCTCATATGCATGCTAAAGCTGGACAATGAATAAGGAAGACAAAAGAACTGAAACTTGAATTATGTTGTTGGTGAAGAATAATGAATATACCATGGACTGCTAGAAGAATGAACACACCTGTCTTGGAAGAAGTACAGCCAGAATGCTCCTTAGAAAGGTGGGTGGCAAGACTTGGTCTCACGTCCTCTGGACATATTATCAGGAGGAATCAGTCCCTGGAAAAAGACATCGTGCTTGGTAAAGTAGAGGGTCAGTGAAAAAGACAAAGATCCTCAATGAGACAGATTGAGACGGTGGCTGCAACAGTGGGCTCAGACATAGCAATGAGAAAGGCCCAGGGCTGGGCACTGTTTCGTTCTGTTGTACATAGGGCTGCTATGAGTTGGAACTGACCCAACAGCACCTAACAACAACATCATAAACTCACTAGATCTCCTGGGGATAGAATGTCATATTCAGTGTAGAATAGATAGAGTTTCTTTGTTTACCATATTTACTAATACTATGATTTACATTTGATAACTTCCACATTCTGTTGGATCGCTTTTCTTTGGAATGGACACAAACGTGCGTCTCCTGCAGTCTGTTGGCCAGGTAGCTAGCTTCCAAATTTCTTTGCATAGTGGAGTGAGCATCTACAGTGCTGCATCTGTTTGTTGAACCAACTCAGTGGGTATTCTGTCAGCTCCTGGAGCCTTGTTTTTCGCCAGTGTCTTCAGTGTAGCTTGGACTTCTTGCTTCACTACTACCAGTTCTTGATCATATGCCACCTCATGAAACGACTGAAAATTGACCATTTCTTTTGGTACTGTGACTCTGTGTATTCTTTCCATCTTTTGTGTGTGTGCTTTAAGTGAAATTTTACAAATCAAGTCAGTCTCTCATACAAAAATTAGTATACAGCTTGCTATGTACTCCTAGTTCCTCTCCCACCAATGAGACAGCACACTCCTCTCAACGCTGTATTCCCCGTGTCCAGTCAGCCACTTTCTGTCCCCCTCTGCCTTCTCATCTCCCCTCCAAACGGGAGCTGCCCACATAGTCTCATGTGTCCACTTGAGACCAGAAACTCACTCCTCACCACTATTTTTTCTATCCTATAATCCAGTCCAATCCCTGTCTGAAGAGTTGGCTTTGGGAATGGTTCCAGTCTTGGGCCAACAGAAGGTCTGGGGACCATGACCTCCAGGGTTCCTCTAGTCTCAGTCAGATCATTAAGTCTGATTTTTTTATGGGACTTTGAGGTCTGCATCTCACTGCTCTCGTGCTCCGTCAGGGATACTCTGTTTCATTCCCTGTCGGGGCAGTCTTCGGTTGTAGATGGGCACCATCTAGTTCTTCCGGTCTCAGGCTGATGTAGTCTTGGATTTACGTGGCCATTTCTGTCTTTTGGACTCATAATTACCTTGTATCTTTGGTGTTCTTCATTCTCCTTTGCTCCAGGTGGGTTGAGACCAATTGATGCATCTTAGATGGCCGCTTGATAGTGTTTTTAAGACTGCAGACGCCACTCACCAAAGTGGGATGCAGAATGTTTTCTTAATAGATTTTATTATGTCAATTGACCTAGATGTCCTCTGAAAACATGGTCCCCCAACTGCTGCCCCTGCTACTCTGACCTTTGGAGCATTTGGTTTATTCAGGAAACTGCCTTTCATTTAGTCCAGTTATGCTGACCTCTCCTTTATTGTATGTTGTCTTTCCCTTCACCTAAAATAGTTCTTGTCTACTATCTAAATTTGCGAATATCCTTCTCCCTCCCTTTCTCCCCACCCTCATAACCATCAAAGAATATTTTCTTCCCTGTTTAAACTATTTCTTGAGTTCTTATAATAGTGGTCTCATACAATATTTGTCCTTTTGCAACTGACTAATTTCACTCAACATAATGCCCTCCAGATTCCTCCAAACTATGAAATATTTCACGGGGGGGGGGAGGGAGGGAGAGTGTTTTTTTACTGATTAATTAGTAGGTAAGAACTGCTTTAGGTGAAGGGAATGACAACACTCAATACATGCAAGGTCAGCTCAATTGGACTGGACCAAAAGCAAAGAAGTTTCTGGGATAAAATGAATGCTTCAAAGGTCAGCGGAGCAAGGGCGGGGGCTTGGGGACCATGGTTTAAGGGGACTTCTAAGTCAATAGGCAAAATAATTCTATTATGAAAACATTCTGCATCCCACTTTGAAATGTGGCGTCTGGGGACTTAAATGCTAACAAGCGGCCATCTAAGATGCATCAATTGGTCTCAACCCACCTGGAGCAAAGGAAAATGAAGAACACCAAGGTCACACGACAACTAAGAGCCCAAGAGACAGAAAGGGCCACATGAACTAGAGACCTACATCATCCTGAGACCAGAAGAATTAGTTGGTGCCCGGCCACAATAGATGACTGCCCTGACAGGGAGCACAACAGAGAACCCCTGAGGGAGCAGGAGATCAGTGGGATGCAGACCCCAAATTCTCATAAAAAGACCATACTTAATGGTCTGATTGAGACTAGAGGAATCCTGGCGGCCATGGTCCCCAAACCTTCTGTTGGCACAGGACAGGAACCATCCCCGAAGACAACTCATCAGACATGAAAGGAACTGGACAGTGAGGGGGAGAGAGATGCTGATGAAGAGTGAGCTAATTATATCAGGTGGACACTTGAGATTGTGTTGGCATCTCATGTCTGGAGGGGAGATGGGAGGATAGAGAGAGAGGGAAGCTGGCAAAATTGTCACGAAAGGAGAGACTGGAAGGACTGACTCATTAGGGGGAGAGCAAGTGGGAGTACGGAGTAAGATGTATGTAAACTTATATGTGACAGACTGACTTGATTTGTAAACGTTCACTTGAAGCTCAATAAAAGTTAATAAAAATATATATATATTAATGGTCACCTAATGGTATTAAAAATATGATATTCAAGTCAGCTATTATAGAGACATCTTTGGTTTAGGGTCTGTAAAAACCAATATGCCTATTGTTCATAGGAGACACCTGTGATATCTCACTGGTTTCTAGTCATGTTTGTAGAGCAAGTCAAAGTTTCACCCAAGCTTCTGTCAGTACTAATTATATAAAATACATATGGGTTGGGACGGGTGTATATCATCACCATTATCATCAGCAAAAGCACTTTTTTTGCATTATCACTAAATCAGTTAAAATTTGTGTTAACTGGGTTAAAAAAAAAAAAAAAAACCTGAGTTCAAACTTGTATAATAATTACAGGTGCATGAACCCCTTCTAGAATAAATAAACAATTGACCTAATTAGACAACATCTGGTTTAATTCATGCTCCAGAAATAACCACGACAAATGGGATTACTGTTATTGGTGAAATGGTTAGGTTATATCCTTAGAACTGGGCTTGAACTCTATCCTAGTTGATTGACAATCCACAAGTTTCATTGACTTAAAATGTGGGGATATTTCTCATTTATAATACCTCTTGGGTGTGAGTCAAGTGCAAATCTGCTCTGTATTATCATCTTTTCTAATTTCATTTCTGGTTAGCAGCTCTTATGTTAGCCACTATCATGGCAAATGCATAGGAATATGGATGGAACCAGGTAAATGGCACTTAATTCTTCTGTTTGAATGTGGAATCTTTCACTTCATTCATATTCCATTTGCCCAGCAAGTCATATGGCAAATCCTGACGTGAAAGAGATGAGAAATACCCCGCTACTCAGGATGCACCAAGGATAACCCTTTCCCTTGTTTCTAGGTATAGTGAATTAATCATATACTTCATATACCATTAGGTCTGTATTTGGCTTCCATATCATGTTCCTATATTAGTCATGGAATCGACTCGAAGGCACTGGGTTGGGATATTAGTCAGAATTTTACTACAATAATGATGCATAAAAGACAACCACAAAATCTTAGTGACAAGTAATAAAAAGTATTTCATGCAACTCTACAGATCAGCTAGGTTTTGAGTTCAGGTTGTTTCCATGCATCTCTTAATTTCCTTGGACAAGTTGAAGGGGCGGCAGACACTTGAGGCAAGTTCATCTCATGGTAGAACTTCAAGCTTTCAGAGGAGAAGTCTCTTACAGACTAGGCTGGGAAACACCACACTCACACTCATATCCACATTCCATTAACCAAGTAACATGGCCAAGACTAGTGTCAATGGGTCAGGAAATATACTCCTCCCATGGAGACAGTGTAGGTCTGTGGGGGGGGGGCAAGCAGGGGAATAATGTCAATATTTGGTGACTAATAATCTAATCTACACAAGTTGCATTCACTCATCCAAGAAATACTTTCTGGACACAAATATTTTTTTCAGATACCAAAGCAGGATGTCAAAGTATATGCATTCTAGTTGTTGTTAGCTGCCATCAAGTTGGTTCCGAGTTACGGTGACTTTATGCATCATAAAATGAAAGATTGCCATGTCCTGTAACATCTTCATGATCTTTGGTATTTTGAGTCCATTGTTGCAGCTATTGGGTTAATCCGTCTCACTGAGGGTTTCCCCCATTTTGGTTGGCTCTCTACTTTACCAAACATGGTACCTTTTTCTAGCAATTGGTTTTTCCTGATGACATGTTCAAAGTAAGCAATTTGAAGTCTCACCATCTGTCATGGATTGAATTGTGTCCCTCCCCCAAAATATCTGTCAACTTGCCTAGGTCATGATTACCTTGTGTGATTCTATGATTGCCTATCATTTTACGATCTGATGTGGTTTCGCTAAGTGTTGTACACCCTATCACTATGATGTAATAAGATGGATTAGCAGAAGTTATGTTGATGAAATGTATAAGATCAGGTAGTGTCTTAAGTGAATCTCTTTTGAGATACAAAAGAGAGAAGTGAGAAGAGAGACATGGGGGCCTCATACCACCAAGAAAGGAGTGCTGGAGCAGAGCATGTCCTTTGGGTCTGAGATTCCTGCACTGAGATGCTCCCAGACCAAGGGAAGATTGATGACAAGGGCATTCCTCCAGAGCAGACAGAGAGAGAAAGCCTTCCCCTGGAGCTGACGACTGAATTTGGACTTGTAGCCTACTAGACAGTGACAGAATAAATTTTTCTTTGTTAAAGCCATCCTCCTGTGGTATTTCTGATATAGCAGCATTAGATGACTAAGACACCATCCTAATTTCTAAGGTACATTTTGGTTGTATTTCTTCTACGACTGAATGAGTTAACATTCATTCTATTGGGAGTCTATGGTATATTCAACATTCTTCATCAACGCTGGAGTTTGCATGCATCAATTCTTTTTCTAGTAGTAGATAGACAGAAATAGATACACATAATTACATATATATAGTTAGATGGTGCCTTGCTATCTGAAGAAAAATTTAAAAAGTAGGGTAAAAGGACAAGATAGTAACTGGTTCAGGGATGAAGTCTCTCTATCATTTCTAGAAGCAGACTGCTCAAAGCAAATGAACTGGCTAAAGCCCTAAAATAGAAGAAACCTCAGCAAAATATAGCTGTAATACAATGAAAGAGCCCAGTGATGTAATAGGAATTGAGGAGCATACAATAATGGAGGCCAGGTGGAGTTGGGCCTTGAGTTTAGTTTTAAAAGCTTTCCATTCAACTCAGGTTTTTGTAAAATTGAATAGAACCTTAATAAAATCTAACATACTTTAAATGGATTATTCCATGTGCTTTATGGTACAAAGATGGGCACAGTAAGACCATTTAGATAGATATTACAAAAGTACAGGTGAGTAAGTATGATGACTTGAACCATCAAGTATGGAAAATAGCAAAAGTAGCAAAATCCTGAAGACAATGAGCAAATGCTGAATAATGCATTCTTTGAGAGAACAGTGGAGTCAGGGATGCTACTAAAGCTTTGGTTGAATAAAGGCATCATTTATTGATAGGATGAAGATTGAGCAGGAAAATATCTTGGAGAGCCTAATCAACCTTTAAACTTCAAATAAGTCAATTTTGAATACTTAATATATATCCTCATGGAGATATTAACTTGGAAGTTGATATTCAACCATAGATTTCAGGGAAGAGATTCTATTTGGAGATATAAATTTGGTAGTTGTAAGCATAGAGATAGAAATTAAACAATGACATAAACTAGATTTAGTCAAATGAGAAGTCTGTTTATTTAAGTAAGGACACAGCACTGTTCATTTCTTACAAAATGTCAGGTATCTGGTAGGGGCTGTTACTTATTTTTTAGTACTACTCTAGCTACTATTGGGCCTTTACATACCTACGTAAGTTTTAGAATTAGTTTGTCATTTTCTTTACAAATTTTGTTGTGATTTTTATTAGATTTGCATAGAATATATAAACAGTATTGGTGGAATTTAGTCTTCTTAACCATTAACTTTCTATATCTCAAGAATTATTGAGATCTACCTTCATGTCAATATTATAATTTTATCCATGAAATCCTTGAGTGGATATGTGTGTTCACGAGTGTAGGAGTGTGTGCATGCATGTGTGCGTTCATATACACGCGTGTAAGTCTGTTCACAGATATACATTAACAAAATATAATCAATAAAATACCAAAAAAATACTGAATAGAAAATACCTAAACTAGAAAGCTACTGAACTAGTAAAATCCAAAGCAAATCACTGTCATATAATTTTTATGTTACTTTTATCAAAATATCAAGAAACTTGCAATTCTTATACTTTGTAATATATTTCAGACACAGGGCCTAGTGAGGGTAAGGCATTTCCAGGGGCAATCTCTAAGTTCAGCCTTTCCCTATCCCAAATTTCAAGACGAATAGATGTTGATGAGTCAGCAGAAATGTCTCCCCCTCTTGTCTGGCTTTCATATTTGCGGCGCCTGAAAGCATTCTGTACCTTGTCTGCTGCACCCTTGGACTTGGACCCTGGCGCACGTGCCCTCCTCTGCCCCCCTTTTGCGATGCTTCTGTTTAGACAATGGAGAATACAAAATAGAACAAAACCGTGAGATTAATAATAATCATACAAATTCTAGTTGCATGACCAAGAACAAGTTACTTAACCTCTCTGAGCCTCAACTTTGTCATCTGTACAATGGCAGTAATAACAGTAACAGATTCAATAGAAGTAATAGGTCTTGACGTTGTGAGGATTAACTAGTTGCCATCCAACTGATTTCATCTCATGGCAAACCCATGTGTGTCAGAGCAGAACTGTACTCTGTAGGGCTTTCAATTGCTGTGACCTTTTGGAGGTAGATCACTAGGTCTTTCTTCTGAGGTGCCTCTGGGCAGATTGAAACCACAAATATTTTGGTTAACAGCAAAGAGAGCTTAATAATTCGTGCAACTAGGGACTCCCTGTGAAAGTTAAGTGACTTATTGTAAACAAAATGTGTAGAACACTGCTTGGTATATTGTAGTTGCTACTTAATTGTTATCAATATATCATGAATATTTATGGCATTATCACTGAAACATTTGATAACAAAGAGAACAAAAATATAAAGTTGGACAAGTCTCACTTATGCATATTATTTAACACCATAAATAAAATCCCAGAAAATGTGTGCTATCAGTAGATAAAAAGATACTGTATTTTAAACATATATTTGTAATTACAAAATTCCTAAGATGGTCCTACAATAGGACCAGTACAGTCATCCATTCATTAAAAAATATTAAGTAAGTGCATATTGTTTGTCAACTGCTGTTTCAGGTCCCATAGAAATGGAAGTAAACCATCAGACAAATTCTCTACCCATCAGAAACTTACATTCCAATGTAGAAATACACAAAAATGCATATACAAATAGAGATACAGTAAAACTCAAAGTAATGCTAATGCTTACAAAATGAGCAAGGCATTGAAGTAGAATGTTAATTTATAGGTTAAATTAGTTGGTCAGCAAAGTCCTTTCTTAAGAGTGGTATCTGAGCAGAGATCTGAATGAAAGGGGAGAGACAACCAACAGGAAAATATGCAAAAAAAAAACAAAAAAAAAATACTAGGAGAGAGAACCAACCCCAGTACAAAGGCCTGGAGGCAATGAAACAAAACAAGGAGGATGCACAGCAGAAATCAAGGGAGAGAGGGGTGCTCTGTAGTGAGGTGAGAGATATGTCCAAAAGATTATCATGGCAGCCTAAAGGACTTGGATTTATCTAAAATCTTTGAAAAGATTTGATCAGAGAGACATGTCACCTGAGTAATGTTTTAAGAACTTCTCCCTGGTTGTTGTCTGATTAGACTCTAGAGGGAAAAATTGAAAGTTGGGAGAGCAGTTAGGAGGCCCTTACAGTGTCTGAGCAAGCTGTAATGGCAGCCAGGCCCAGGGTGTTGGCAAGGGAGTAATTTAGAAGTGGGCAGATATGGAATCTATTCTGAAGATACAACCAACAGAAAGTGTTGTATATAAGATGTTAGAGAAAGAGAGAAGTCAATGAATACTCCAAATTAGAGAAAAACCCCAACATCACATCAGTGGAGGAGAAACATTTTTGGTAAAAAATAATACAAATTCCCATAGAACACTAAATACAAACATACTAATTTTTTTTAATAGTCTAGAAGAGGCAGAAAAAAATCTGTAATATGATAAAATGCATACATATTTTAAATGGAAAATAAAACACTGTTAATGTTTTCCATCAATGTTAGAATCAAACATTAAGGATCAAATACTCAACACTTTTCTTGGAAATCGTAGATCTGGATATCAACACTGGAACCAAAAATATCTTACCTTTGAAAAGCTAGCAAAAACGAATGGTATTTATGTATGATATAATCATCCTGAAACACTATTAGACTCAACTGAAAAATCATATAAACTAAAAAGAATGCTCAGAAAGTATAATTGGCACCCCATTAATATAGATAAAGTATAACCCTGAAGAGTTATAAATTTTATTTTCTTATAAAATCAAAAATGCAACAAAATTTATACATTTCCTAAATATAAATTATCAATTTATATTTAGGAAATGTATTTGGCGATATTTATATAAAACATTTTTGCCTTGAACGCCACTTAAACCAAATGAAACCCATTGTTATTGAGTTGATTCCAACTTACAGCAACCCTATAAGAGTGATGTAACTGCTCAGTAGGACATTCTTGCTGTACTTCTTCCAAGACAGATTTTTTTCTCCTTTTGGCAGTCCACAGTACATTAAATATTCTTCACTAAAACCATTATTCAAAAGCACCAACTCTTCTTTGGTCTTCCTTACTCCTTGTCCAGCTTTCACACACATATAAGGCAGTTGAGAACACCATGGCTTGGATCAGGCACTCCGTAGTCCTTAAAGTGACATCTTTGCTTTTTAACACTTTAAGGAAGTCTTTTGCAGCAGATTTGCCTAAAGTAACACGTCATTTGATTTCTTGAGTGCTGCTTTGATTGTCTCTCCAAGTAAAATGAAATCCTTGACAAGTTCAATATTTTCTCCTTTTATCATGACGTTTCTTAGTGGTCTGGTTGTGAGGATTTCTGTTCTCTTTATGTTGAGGTGTAATCTATAATGAAGGCTGTGGTTTTTGATCTTTATCACTAAGTGCTTCAAGTCCTCTTCACTTTCAGTAAGCATCGTCTTGTCATCTGCATATCACAGGTTGTTAATGAGTCTTCCTCTAATCCTGATGCCAAATTCTTCTATACAGTCTGGCTTCTCAGGTTACTTGGTCAGCGTACAGATTGAATAAGTATGGTGAAAACAGAGAAAACAAAAATCATCAAAACTGAACCAATAAGCAGCATCATGATAAACAGAGAAAAGACTGAAGTTGTAGAGGATTTCATTTTGCTTGGATCCACAATCAACACCCAGGAAAGCAGCTGTCAAAAAAATCAAATGTCTTATTGTATTGGGCAGATTGAGCTGCAAAAGAGTTCTTTAAAGTGTTCAAAAGCAAAGATGACACTCTGAGGTCTAAGGTGGGCCTGACCCAAGCCATGGTATTTTCCATCGCCTTATATGCATTTTTTTTTTTTTACATGCATGCAAAAGCTGGGACAATAAATAAGGAAGGCCGAAGAAGTACTGACACCTTCGAATTATGGTGTTGGCAAAAAAATATTGAATATACCATGGGTTACCAGAAGTAGAAACAAATCTGTTTTGGAAGAAGTATGACCACAGTGCTCCTTAGAAGCGAGGATGATGAGGCTCTGTCTCACGTACTTTGGACATGTTATCAGGAGGAACCAGTCCCTGGACAAAGACATCGTGCTTGTTAAAGTAGAAGCTCAGCAAAAAAGAGGAAGTTCCTCAATGAGATGGATTAACACAGTGACTGCAACAGTGGTCTCCAACATGGTGACAACTGTGAGGATGGTGCAGGACTGGGCAGTGTTTCCATCTGTGGTCCATAAGGTCAGTATGAGCTGGAACTGATTAGACCCACCTAACAACAACAACACAACAGCAACAATGTACGGCGAGCAATTTCACATGGGTTTCACTACGTCTTTGATGTGGTGGTTGACAGGTGAAATGGTGCACTGTAGATTAGTGGGAAGGCACAACTGGACCCATGCATAACCTTGCTTATTGGGTCACAGGCTGTGACAGTAATAATTCCTGCTTAGGAGAATTTGAAAGCTGTTCATTGTGGACGTGTGAGGGACTCCGAAATACTTGCAGAAATTTCCAAGTGGGTGGGGTGCTCTAGTGTGAGCATCGGGAGGAATGGACCCCACGTGTGCTTTACATCCTCTGCAGATTATGACACAATCAAACATTCCCTTTTCACTGTCTTGCAAATTGCAAGAGAACAGGGGGAATTTTTAGGCAGGACGCTTTCAAAACACATGGCAAGAAAATTTATTGAAACATTAAATTCAAAATAAAATTTTCCTATATTTTTCTTCCTTCCCTGTCTCATTTCAAGGAGGTAGTTGGACTCACAGGGTTGAACCTCTGAAACTTTGAGACTCTGAAGAGCCTGTTGTAAAAGCCTCAGCTCACTGGAGTAATCACACTGCGTGAACTGAAGCCCAGGGGAGGAGTGAGAGTCGGATAGCAGAGTCCTAGAAATAGGAAAGGGGTTGGCCCTGCTTCTTGACAGTGCCCTGGGGTAGACGGCAGCACCTCAAAGGATAATGCAGGCACATAGGTACACAAACCCCATCATGGTGTTCGCAGCCCTGCCAAGGTTCTCCTGCTCCAGCTAGGAATGGAAGGAGCAGAGCCAATACTTCTAGAGAAATCACCCACGTAGGCTGGGGCAATGGGTGTTTTGAAGCCTGTCTCCAAACCTTGGTCCTTCATTAGACCCCAGGAATTATTGCATATCTGGATGAGGAGGAAACCTAAAAATAAGTAAGGTGAAAATCCACCACCCCGTCCCCCCCCCCCGCCCCCCAATTTTGTAAGCAGGCTGCTCTGAGCTGGAATTCAGTTTATTTAAAGAAATATCATGCTTTTTTTCACACAGGATTTTATGCAGATTCACACTTATGATTCATATTATTCATTTATCCATTAAGTCAACAAAGATTTACTGTATACTGACTACATGTCAGACCCTATGCCATGTACTCTTGATGATAAGATAACTCAGAGAAGGTCCCTCATTGCCTGATCAGAGAAAGAGCCAAGTTAACCGTTGTATCAGTTGTGTATTGCTGTGTAACAAATGACCCCAAAATGTAGCACTTAAAAGAACAACCACTTACTAAGCTCAGAGTTATTCTGGTTGTCAATTTGGGGATCTTCCTATCTGGGCCAAGCACAGTGACTCGCAGCAGGCCTTCCTCATGTGTCTACAGTTCGCTTCCAGGTCAGCTAGGAGCCATTTCGTCTAAAATCAACTCAGTGAAACTGCTGGATCCTCTCTCCAATGGTCTCCCACCATCCAGCAGGCTGGCCTGGGTCCGTTCCCATGGGTTCTCAGGGTTTAAGAGCAACAAAAGGGCAAGTCTCAATGCAAAGTCCTTTCAACTCTCACCTTGTATCCGGTTCACTACTATCTTAATGGCCAAAGCAACCGTAAGGTCAGCCTCAAATGAGGGTGCAGAAAGACTCCTGCTGCTGAGGAAAGGCGCTCCAGAGTCTCACAGAAGGCATGGACACAGAGAGAGGGAGAATGTGTCGACCTTCCTAAAATCATCTGTGGCAAGTAAATGTAATTGTGTTTTATGTGGTGGTAAAGGGCATCTTAAATACAAAGGTGTACAGAGGAAGAAGTGAACAAATTTACCAGGAAAAGGGTCAGGGAAGATCTCAACTAGGAAGTGATGCCTGAACCAAGTTGGGAATATGGTTGGATAGTTAAGGGATGACAAAGGCCCAGAATCCAGGAAACCCCAAGAATTCTCTAGAGGCTTCAGTACGAGGTGAGGGATGGCTTGATGAGAACATTCTGAGGAGACAGAGTGAAGCCACTGGAGCATTTGTCAACAGGCACAGATCGTCTTTTGTTCTGTTTTCCAACCAGTCCTCCCTCCTATACAGTTGGGAGTCACACAAAACGAGCCCCTAGCATCTTCGTGTTGTAATTTCTATTTTCTACCGAGAAGTCAGCACCTCTCTCGTCACCTCCCCAACTTTCCTAATTTCTTCCATAATAGATCTCCCCATTTCCAGGATCTTTTTCTAAATGGCATCCAAAACAAAAATAGAGTCTGGAAGAAGCAGAGGTCATGGGCTTTCCCAAGTCAACTCCTAAACCTCCTATTCTGGCTGCATAAAAGTCCTGAGTCTTAGGGCTTTTTGGTGAGGCCATAAGCCTAACCTGTTCCAACAGGGTCAGTTCTCTTCACCACATACTTCACCAGGGAGAGTAGGCCAGGAGATGGGAAGGGGGACAACATCTCCTAGTCAGAGTGAAGAGCCTGTGTGAAGCCTCAGAGGCTAAGGAGACCTGAAAAGGGTGCAGAGTGGATGTTGTATGACCAGGGCTGGAGAGACGATTCAAACTGAGTTAAATGAGAGGATTTGGTGGAAGCAACTGCCCTTCACACTATTTTCATTCCCTGTATGCTCTCTCTCCCTCCCAAGGGATGGTAACCTCTTTGAGTGCAGAGAGAAGTTTTAATTTATTTTTAATATATAATCTCCCTCCTCCCAGCCCCCAAGCCCCTACTTCAACAGTTGCCATATTTTCCTTGCTGCCCAGCTTTGCTTCAAACTGGGCCCATAGAACCGAGCAGTGTCAACAATGATGTCACACAAGGGCTATGGAAGTCTTGGTGCTCGCTCAGATGTCAACTGCTCTTTGGAGAGGGTGTCGATCTGAGGTCTCCTGCAGGAGAGTGTCTTTAGATAGCAAATCCAGGAAATTCAGGGCTACATCAGAGTCTCCAAGTCATGAAAGATTCAGATATCATCAGTAACTGGGAGGAGGGATAGAGATCCTTCAGAGTACCATTATTTTTTGGATGTCTTCACCCAGACAGGATGAATCAGTGATAAACAAAGAAGAGGCCTTTCTCTAAGACTCTAAATAAGGGTGAGAGGAAAAATCTCCCAGATGGGTGAGAGCTAGGGAACTAGGGGATCTGATTTCCACAGAAATCAGAGCTATGACAGGAGAAGATGAAGGATTTGAGGTGAACAGATAGGGTCATAAGGAGGATTGACCTAAGAAAGCATTTCCTGTCATTTAGTAGATAATTCACCAAAGTTTGTAATGTCCATGGGAAATGCAGGAATAAATCAATGATCAAACTTAGGATTCTGAGAAATTTCTGGAATAAGTGCAGAAATAATACTCAATTGTTCTGGCCTTTAAACCTGATGGAAAGGAAGGAAGCCAGTGTACAACTGGGACAGAGAATGTAGGACTGAGGAAAGGGTGGTGAGGGAAAAGTGTATTGCATTATTATATTTTCTAATGAAATGGAATGAACATACTATGTGAAGAACTAAGAAAATTTTCAGGAGGTTCTAGGAGTGGGTGGTGTGAAGAAGCACAGGGCCCACATCATTGTGAACCATGCAGCCCCAGCCTGTTAGGGCAGAAGAAGGTCTTTCACACTCCTTCCCTAGACCCAGGAACGCGCCTTTTCCTCCTATGTCTCCTCCCCACCTCTCCCCAAGGACCTAAATCCCTCACAGCAAAGATAGCTACAGGATAGAATTTTTTACATTCCTACTTGACTTAACCTGAGCTTCATCTAGGATTACTAATTTCCCACTGTATCATAGGCCAGTTTTGTTGCTCTCCCCACTACCATTATCTCTGCTGCCCCCTAGCCTATGCTGCCCTCCCCTGGCCGTGCTTCCTGCTCCTTCCTGGTTTTCTGACACCCTCTTGACAAGTCCCCCATCCCATCTTCTGTCTGTCCCTGGAGCTTTCACTCCCCTCCCAAACTGCTTCCATTCATTTCTTCGTTAACTCACCAATCCTTCCTTCATATTCAGAAATGTGCACAGACCGTTAGGCTGACATTACAGCACACCCAGACACACTCAGGTGAGGTTCTTGTATGTTGCCCACCTGAGGTTTGTGGCATCAAAACTCTCAGAAATGGACATCTGTTTCTGCATCACCCTGAAGGAGTGCTTCTCATAGCAGCATGGTAAGGACCTTCTGTTCAGAAAAGGGCAATTTTAACCTTCTACCCTGGGTTGGTTAAGGATACAAGGAGAAGCTTTATATGCATATAAAATACAAATTTTTCTAAGTATGCTTCCTCCTATAAATACCCTTCCCTTAAAAGAAGGCTGAAAAAAGTTTAAAAAGTGATGACAATTTCTCCTGTTTCACTGTTTACACTCTAAATCTGTTATGAAAATCACTTTCATAGAAAATGTCTCTCAGAGAAGTCATGTGTGATTATGAAAGATCAGGCAAATGAGGTCATTTTCAAGTTCCAAAGGAACAATTTCATTTGGCATTCAACAAATGCCAAAAAAATTAATGTGGAGACCCTCTCTTTGCAATAGAAATTATCAGTGTATTATAGTCCTTTGAAAGACTATAGACTTCTGTTATGAAGTGCTAATATCACAAAAGATTTCCCAGAGGAGACTTGGTCTCCCACAGTGATGTTCCCCAAAGATGGAAGGTCCCCAGGGAAAAAGGAAGAAACCACAGGTCCTGCAGAGGTGGAGGACAGTGATGATGGAGAGGCTCCCAGGGACACCTGAAACCAGGGTCTTGGGTCACAGTTGAGAACTCAGTGCCCAGAGGGTTCATGTAAGTTAACTCTTTATTATCAGAAGTCTCAACCCAAGAGGAAAGTGCCACTCAAGCTAGAATATCGGAAGCAAAAAACGTAAGCTTCAGGTCCAGGAAGACTCCTTAAGAATCAGAGAGGTCTTCTTTCTCAGCTTCCTCTGAACAGATATCTCACTCATCAAGCTACTCCAGAGAAGCCATGAGTCAAGTATGTGTACTTCACCCAAGTGTGTACAGTTAAGGGGGTAGCCGTGGTCCGGCAGACCAAAACATCCCCTGCCTCCGTAGGCAAGATGCCCCCAGTCTTGAGGCCAAGTTCTCAAAGACAGCCCCATCGGCTCTGCTTCCAGTCTACACAATACCTAAGCCTCGGTCAGCATCCTGGAGTCCTGGCAAGAAGAGCCGGGCACCTTCAGGAGCATCTAGAGGAGCAGAGACAGGGGCTGGAGAGACTACAGCACCTACTGGTGCTGCTGCAGATGTGGGAGACCTGGCTACAGAGGGTACAGGCATGGCCTCAAAATGTGGGCCCTTCTGGAAAGACGTCCTTTCAGGCTCCTTTCACCCACTGCACCTGTAAAACCCTCACATGTGCCTTCCTCCCCACCCCACTCCACCCCCTTAACTGCATGGAGAGCTCCAGCCCGAGGGGGAACTGGATGGAAGAAACCTCAGGACAGCTGACCATAGACACCAGGTCTGCTCAGAGGCTCTCTTGGAGAGGAAAGGACAGGCCTCATCTGGATGGTGAGCTCTTGAGGCCTTGAGGATGAGCACAGCATTAGTAGGGAAAGTGAAATGGGATTTCAGTGGGACTTGGGAGACTGAGAGGGAGCCTCTGTAATGACAGGTCTAAGGGAAGTGTGATGGTGAAGGGGGCATCACCAAGTTCTTTGTGGCAGAAGGAGCCAATGAGACAGTAGGCTGTGGGGAAACCTGCCTGCAGGTGAGCAGTGGGCATAAAGCCCTAAGCCAATGACAGTCAATTCCTTTCCCAGCAGTCTTCACACATAATCAGTGACACTTGTTTCGTCTTTCTCTTTTCTATGGTCTAGCCTGAACTGCCCCGAGATCAGAGAACTGGAAGAGAAAAGCCTGACTGAGATGAAAGGAGCAAAAGAGAAGGCAAGGCCTCCTAAACCTGGTAAAGACAGCCAGAGTACAGATAACCAAAGGTTGAGGGTAGGAAGGGGCAGCTTGAGGCCCAGGCTCTGCAGGCCCAGAAAAGCCCAAGTCCCATCCTCAATATCAAGCTCCAGGGCCTGGGAAGCCCTGGAAGTGCCAGAGGTATGTCCACCCTGGGAAATGAAACCCCAGTTGGCACAGGGAAGCCCTCAGGGGTAAGGAAGGATAGACAGGGACTCCAGGTCAGGCACCTCCACCTGCAGGCTGTCCTACTTTTATTTCTCAGAGTGGAAGTGAGGGGTCCTATATGGGACTGGTTGGGGTTGATGGCAGCAAGGGTTCTGAAGTGGGTAAATTCTGCAGTCTCCTGATAAAGAAACAGAAAGACTGAAATGCTCAGAGATACTGAGTGAGAGGGGTCTTGCATTCCCATCCTATGCAGAGGCTGCCTGGGAGGTCCACCTGTCTAAAGACCTTGTGGACAAAATCTTCTTTATCTTTAAAAGATGTATCTTTCCAGTTAACTTCCTCTATGTTGAGTCCTGAAAAAAGGCCTACAATGTATACCGTGGGTTTTCCAGTAGAGCAACAAGGGGAGGAACGTGGTAGTGGGACATCAGAGAAAGAACTGTCTAATGGTCCACTTGTTACTTAATGAATTGCACATGGTGTCCAGCATTCTTCCTTACCCCGAAGACATGTACATGCAGTAGATGTTTGAACAATGACTGCATTAATCCTGACAGAACTCTTTTTGGCCATTTCCAGGTATAGAGACCAGAAGAGGTCATTAGCTCCAAGAACAAGCAAGAAATTTGCTGAGACCTTTGTTCCATCTCTGAGTTTGCTCTTCACCCAGTGGTGAAAGTCTCTGAATCCAGTATTGATGACAGTGTTTTGCCTATATAAAATAACAGCCAATAAAACTGTTTTAAATATATACATATATATATTTCTATGATTTTTTTTTACTTTGAAAACTCTTGTATTCTTATTATAACACATTTAACAACACAGATCTTTATAAGAATTATAATAAGAGCTATCCCCACATGTGTAAATTTTACCTGCTTCTCCAAGGTGTCCATGTTCAAAGACACATGTGTACCTCTTCACACATTCCTGTTTGCTGGAACACATATGCATAGTCACAGGTACACACGTAGCTTTATGGTTTGTTTGCTTTTCTGGAGATTAGGTCACACTCTACCCACATGTTTCTCTGCACCATTCTTCACTTGACAATTTATCTTGGTTCCCATAAGTCAGTAGCCATGGCAGTAACGCTATCTTTTTGGTTCTTCTAATTTTTAACTCATATATAAACGGGAACATACCAAAAAAACAAAAAACCCGAACTCACTGCCAGCAAGTTGATTCCGACTCATAGTAACCCTATAGAACAGAGTAGAGCTGCCCATGGGATTTCTAAGGAGCGGCTGGTGGATTTGAACCACCAATCTTTTGGTTAGCAAGCGAGCTTTTAGCCACTGTGCCACCAGGGCAGTACACACTGTCAACAGTCACATACAACTCTACAGAAATGAAAAGACATATCATCAATGCTTTTGAAGCATACTGTTTCTATATGTTTTAACTCTCCTCTGCCTGTCTTTTCCGACAAGTGAATCCAAGGGAATTCACACTAAGAATCTGTTAAGTTTATCTCATTATCCTTGCTTAAACCGTTAAACAGTTATAAAACTCTGCAGATTCCCTATTTAAATTACACGTTCATGAAGAAACGTGCATTTTCTTCCTGAAATAATACGATAAATTCACATTATCAAGGTTGAGGAAATCAGTGTTGTTTCCATGTCCCAGTGGTAGACATTAATTCAGCAGTCAATTAACAAAAAATGTTTTAACAGAATTATTTAAACTGTGAATTCCTCTGAGATTGAAAATATACCAAGTATAAATGCAACACTTTGCACTGGGTTTTCTCCTCGAAATGAACACATTTTTCTTTCAAGTTTATTTTTCATGTCCTTTGGTACTAAGTACTTCTCTTTAAGACCTCAACTAGAAGCTGGGAAGGCTTATCTCCTGAGAAGGAACCGAAGAGATCTCACTTACTGACAGAAAGATGGGGCCAAACCAGATCTCAGGGATGACAATCCCTTTTGTAATGGGCCCAAGAACTCACATGCATTATATTTGATTTCTCTGAGATCCAGGTCAGTCATGGTGCTTCCCAAACTTCACTGTGCACCCAGATCACCTAAGGATCGTGTTAAAATGATGAGTCTGAGTCAGGAGGTCTGGGTTGAGGCCCAAGAGTCTACATTTCCATCAAGGTTCCAGGTGCTACCAGTGCTGCTGGTCCCTGGATCCCAGCCTGAGGAGAGAGGTCCTAGAATATCCAAATGAAGAATTCAGATTCAAGAAGATTCAGGGAATAAAGAAGAAACATCTACATCAATTCAACTGGCCATACCTCTGAGAGGGGTGGGGATCAAAAGTGCCTAGAGCAACCATCCTTCATTCCCAAACCCAACCGGGATATCAGAGCAGTAGCCAGAGCCATGGCTGGGTTCCCAAAAGCTCCTTCCTGTGCTCAGCCCACCAAGGTACAAAGGAGAGTAATACGGATTGGTGAAGTCAGAAGTGGCCGAGTCTACTTCTATCATAAGCACGGGTGTGAGTGTTGACCTCAATACACGCAGGCCCAACTTGTGACTCCCTCCTTCTAGACCTGGTGAGGCTCCATGACCCTATGGTCAGCTCAGAATTCTTCCATAGGAGACACCTCTGAGACAAACTTGATGAGAAGATCTGTGGCCTTGGGATTTTCTGATGGGGTTGGTGTCTGTTTTGGGGCGCAGATTTGACACGGGGGGGCCTTTCTTTCTTTCCATGGGGCTTTCTGACCCTTGCTGACATCGCAAGATCAGATGCAGCGAGTGCCCAAAAGAGCAAAAAAGAGGGGATGTTGGTTGGGCCTGGGTGAGGGGTGTCAACTTGAATCTCAGTGGTGGGAGGGGGACATGGAGCATTTCACGTGCATGTCTCCAGCATAAAGAGTAGTTAGGAAATCCCAGTCTACAGCTTTGGCTGCAAATGAGAGGCATGGAAAGCCCTGGAATCACCAGAGATATGACAGTTGTGCCTCCATTATTGGGAGAAGAGATAGCAGAGAGTTTCCCTATTCGAGCTGTCTTTCTTTGGATTCATGCATCCATTCCACAAATATTGAACTACCTAAAACATACTACACTAGGAAGTGTTCTATCTATGATCGGGGGATATATCAATGCATAAAGCACACAAAAATTCCTGTCCTCACTAAGCTTATAGTCCAGTGGAGAGGCAATAGATAATAAATGTAATAAACTAGGAAATATTTATTATGTTAGAGGTGATAAGTGCTAGTAATAAAATAGGGCACAATTAGTGAAGGTGACAAAGACTTCCTCCAAAACTGATAGAGAAAGCCTTCCCCTGGAGCTGACATCGTGAATTTGGATCACCAGCCTATTAGACTGTGAGAAAATAAATTTGTCTTTGTTAAAGCCATCCTCTTGTGGTATTTCTGTTGTAGCAGCACTAGATGACTAAGACAGAATTTGGTACCGAGAGAATGGGGTGCTGCTCTAACAGATACTTAAAATGTGGAAGTGGTTTTGAAACTGTAAATGGACAGACTCAGAAGGAAGTGAGGAGAACTGGTAACACCGGAGAAGGTACCGATGGTGAGAAACAGCAGCAGAGGACCAGCAGCAGCAGGGAGCCAGGAGCAGCACACCCAGGAAACCAGGGCCAGGCAGTGCTGAAGTCAACCCAAGAAGCGAGAGAGCTGAGTGCCTGTGTGCTGGAGGATTCCTGGCAGAGTGGAGTGCCTCCAGGCACTTATCGGGGGAGCTACTGAGCTTTGGAACACTTGCCCCAATAGGACAGATGTGGGCATAAGGCCAGAGGGCCAAGAAGCCAAAAAGCAGAGGTTAAAAGAGACAAGGAACACTGTAAGCTGAGCTGCCTTAGTCTCAAAAGGTATAGCCTTGACCTCTGGGATTTCAAAGTGGAGCCATGACTTCTGGTGTTTCTAAGGGTGGAGTCGCCACTCAGATGGACCAGGAGAATGGTATGACTAAAGTCGAGGGAGCAGAGTTGCCATCAAAGTGGGTCAGGAAGGCAGAGCTGAACCCCAGGGCTCTGGGGCCTCCGCTCAGAATCTGGAGAGTGTGGCCAATACCTAGAGTCTAGAGGGCTGGGCCATTGTGTAAATGGTCTCAGAGAACAGAGGATTATTTGCAAAGCCTTTAGGGATAATGTAATGTGTTCTGTTAACTTGCTTGGTGCTTGTTATCCCTTCTATTCTTCTAGTTTCTCCATTTGTAATGGAAACGTACAGCTTGCACTTGTCCTGCCACTGCATTTGAAAACAGAAAACTTATATTCTAGATTTCACAGATGAAGAGGAATGTTTGGATTTTAGACTAGGAGTTGATTTAAGACTTTTGCTGTCATATGATGGGGTAAATACATCTTACATGTAGCAAGGACATGAATTTGGTTGGGGGGCAAAGGGTGGAATGTCATGGATCAAACTGTGTCTTCCCAAAATATGAGTCAACTTGGTTAGGCCATAATTCCTAGTATTGTGTGCTTGCCCTTCATTTTGTGATTGTAATTTTATGTTAAAGAGGATTAGGGTGGGATTGTAACCCCCTTACTAAGGTCACATCCCTGATCCAATGTAAAGGGAGTTTCTCCGGGGTATGGCCTACACCACCTTTTCTTTTCAAGAGATAAAATGAAAGAGAAGTAAGCAGAGAGTTGGAGATCTCATAACACCAAGAAAGCAGTGCTGGGGTTCCTGCACAGAGAAGCTCCTAGTCCAGGGGTAGATTGGTAACAAGGACCTTCCTCCAGAGATGACAGAGAGAGAAAGACTTCCACTGGAGCTGGTGCTCTGATTTTGGACTTTTAGCCTACTAGGGTATGAGAAAATAAATTTCTCTTTGTTAAAGCCATCAGCTTGTGGTATTTCTGTTACAGCAGCACTAGATGACTAAGACAGTTAAAGGTGATAAGTGCTAGTAATAAAAAAGGGCAGGGCTAGGGAGCATGTGAGTGTGAATGGGAGGGAAGAGTTTCCCTGGTTGCAATTTTAAATGGGTGGTCAGGGTAACCCTTAATGAGGAAATGGATTTTGAGCAATGAATTTTAAATGGTGAGCTAATTAGTCACATCTAAATCCTAGATTCTGGGGGCCAGAGGTGGTGCTGGAATGGGCCAGGACATGGGCAGAGCTGTGAGCTCATCTCAGGGAACCATGGAGATTTCCCTCTCGATATGGCTATGCTGTGCCACCTTGAAATAGGCTATAGGATTTCAGGGCTGGCCCCAGGAAAATAGGTCATCTCCCCATCTGCGCACTGCATGGGTTTTCCCTCTGATTTTCTCCTCTTGGGCAGCAGACACCCGTTTTGAGAAGCTGGGCTAAGGGAAATGCTCTCCAAACCCCTCTATAAGGTCACCTGGTTTTTTTACTTAACCAGAAGCAGAACCTAGGTATTCTGGTCAAAGGCATGTAGGATGCCGAGTGGGCCCCAGTGGTGGTATAGACGGACTGATCCTCTTTTCTCAGTGATAGCTTCATAACACGTTCATTCAGGGGCCTGGCCCTGGACTGCTCCCTGTGTGGGAAGGACTATTCTGTGTGGTCTCTGTGATGATCCCTGATTACTTCTGAGGAGCTCGGGTTTATAGGCCATTTTAGGTGCCTCTGCTATAATCTGCCTTCTGGTGACTCTTCTCCATTGGGTTTTTGCTTTTTCTCTATTCACTGAGAGAGATCTTAACATATTCTGAATGCCTATCCTTAGGTAGTTATGTTCATTGCAAATATCCCCACCCACCCCCCCCCCGAGTTTGTGGCATTTTTTCCCCTTTTTCAGTAAGAATGAAAACTTCATTGGTTTGAAAAATACTGAATTTAAAAAGTGCCTTTCTTGCAGGATTTTCTAAGAATTCCCATATTGTCTCTTAGTCACACTCACAGCAGAGGCCTTGGCAATGAGACATTGGGCAATATCATTCTGGACCCCAAATGAGCAGTGTTAACAGAAAAACGGGACTGAATTCCCATGTGGCCAGGAACCAGGCCTGAAGGCCTTCCCCAGGGAGGCATTTCAAAGATGTCTGGAGCAACGGGTGTGCCTCCCAGGGAATCGTGAATGAACCTCTCCACAGGCCTGCTTTGAGGGGTCCCCACTCACTTATGTACCAAGCTTAGTGCTTAAAATGTCATCATTCTGCTTACAGTCTAGGTAAGAATTAGAATGCTTCCCTGAGGGGAAAATTCTTCATATGTGCTCCATAATCAAAGCACCTCAGGACAAAGTTTAAAAGAAAAGCAAGGCACTTCCCACCAGTCCTTAACTGAGAGGGTCTTTGTGAGAATTTCGTGAGACTCACGGAAAAGGACACAGTAAATGCCGCCTTCTTTTCTCCTCAAGAAAAAAAAAAAAACTGGCGCTAAGATGTCAGGCATTCCACAATCTCCTCTTCTCGTCCCGTATCTAAGTTTTCTAATAAAACTAGGAACCAAGCGATCAGCTGCTGTGAGAAGAGAACCCAGGAGTATTTCCAGTCTATGTCATGTTTGAGCTTCAGTGAAACCCTGTTTCAAGTCATTAGATCGGTGGAGGAGCTGGAAGGCTGAAACTACTGGCCCTCGGACTTGCGGGAAGGACGGAGTGTGGTTGACAGGGCCTCCTGGGCTATTCTTTGCCCCAAGAGGCTTTGGAGGCTCCTTCGTGTTAAAGCAAAGGCCTTTCAGGCCTAGCCAATAAGAGCAGCGAAAGACTTTGAAAAGACTTTGAAAGAAGAAACGGACTCAGGAGGGGCAGGTTTGAAGCTTTTCGTCTTCAGTCAGCTTTCTGGCTTCAGGTCACCCTGGCCCCTGGCTGCCTGCAGAACCGGGCCTTTCTAACTCATCCACCTCTCTCTCCCTCCCAGCTTTCCCTCAGCACCATGGGCGGTGGCTTCTGCCAGTTATGATGGTGTCCTTTCAGTAGCTCCTTGCACCTTTCAGAGTGGGCAGGTGCTCAGGGTATAGAGCACAAACCCACAGTGTCCTTCAAAACCCAAACCTACTGCCATCAAGTCGATTCCAACTCATAGAGACCCTGTACAACACAGTAGAACTGCCCCACAGGGTTTCCAAGGCTGTAAATCTTCACAGAAGCAGACTGCCACCTCTTCTCCTGTGGAGTGGCTGGCAGGTTTGAACCACCAAACTTTTGGCTAGCCGCTGAGCACTTTAACCACTGTGCCACCAGGGCTCCTTACAGTACCCTTTGTTGTCCTTTAGCAGAAACACTGCTGAGAGGACATGAGGCCTGACTGATCCTGAGGCTCAGATGGGGAGAACCCGAGGAGTGGGTGGGAGTATTGACTTCAGAAAATCTCAGCTTCCTCAGGGTCAGGTCCCTGGGATCAAGCCCGAGTGTTGGAAAACTGAAGTGGTTCTGAACCTCAGTGTGTTGAATGTCTAGTACACAGGCCTGGGCAGTCCCTGGAGGATTCTCAGACCTTATTCTGGCCAGCACTGGGGAAACCCTCACGGGGCGACGAAAGCAGCAATATTCCTGGGGATCTTTATTCCAGGATCTGAACTCAGTTTGTACAGTCTTGGGAGGTGGAAGATGAGAAAGTTAGGGACCAGGCAGAGTGTCAAAAGAGGAGGCTCATTTCACGTCCTTTGGATTCTTGTTTCATTCCCCCCCTCCCGCCTTTTTTTTAGCAACTAGGGCTCCAAACAGGCATTTATTGTTTCGAGCTCATTTTGTTAACTCTGTCTGAGCAGAGAACAGTCTGCTCACAGCTAGTGATGAGAATGGGGGAAACAAATACCCTAGCCCACTCCAGGGCAGGCTTTGCTGCAGGAAATCCTTGCAGCTTAGCTCTGCTATCTTCTTCTGTCTCCCCTAGACTGAGCAAAGCAGAGGGGTGTGCGGGAAACCTGCCACAGCCATTCTCAGTAGGGGCCTGCTCACAGCTGACCTCTAAAATAAAGCCTTCCATTGTATCAGGACCAGAATTGCCTGAAGAGCTTCTTAGAAGTGTAGATCCCTAGATACCCCCTCCCCAAATTGCTGAGCAGCTAGGGGCCCATGAACCACTCTCTAGCACCTTCCATGGGGGTCTTCCAGGGTGGGGTCTACAGTGGCAGAGTCATGGGAGGGTGGGGGCAAAAGAACTGATAGATGTCACAGGAGCCAACAAAATGGAGGTGGGAGGAAAAGAAGAAAGAACTAGATAGGGCTGAGAAGAAAATCTAGGAAAACATGTCATTGGAAAGAAACCACCCAACTAAAATCATGGGACCTCGTCCTGGGAGTGCACAGGCTCAGGACCTCAGTGCAAAGCAGCTTCATGAGGCAACTCTCCCTGCAGCTTCTGTTGCGGAATGCCAGGCTGGTGGAAAAACAGTGCAAGAAATTCAGGCTGACAAAGGGGTCACATGCAAGAGGAACTGCTGCCAGGGCTTGGCCTGTAAGCACCACTTCACCCTCCCCGTGCGGTGCTGCAGCTCTGGGAGCCTGGGGATCCCCACAGTCTGATCGTGGCCTTCAATCTAGGGGTGATCCCTTGGGAGGACTCTTCCCAGTGCGGTGCAGGTGGTGAGTCCTGACTGGAGAGAGGGTCCACCTGACAGTGTGGCCTCTTTGGCCTGGCCTTTTCCTCCTGGAAGTGCACCCCCCGGGGTTTCCTATGGATGGATTTAGAAGCCCATGTGTGATCGCAACTCACTCACCCGTGCCTAGCGTCCTAGGGATACCCAACAGCTGACTGATTCGCAGCGGAAGTGCTGCGGGCCCGGCGGTGCACGCGGAGCTCCTGAAGTCCAGGTTCTGGGCCACCCCCTCCGTGGCATTGGCCTCCCCCTAAATTTTAGTGGTAGCAATGAGGAGACTGGTGGGGGAGACCCAGAGGGATGAGGGCAGGGGCTGAAGCCTGGCTGGCAGGCAGGTATGAGAGGAGCTGGCCCTTCGCCAGAGGCACCGGACCCAGGCTCAGGTCCTCTGCCAGCCCTGCTGGGCGCAGGACTCCGTGACGCCCTGGAGTGCTCCTCTCCCCGCGCGCAGCACCCACTGTGGTTGGCCCAACCGCCCCAACTGCCTCTCCCTGCCTTTTAGTTTCACAATGTGCGTGTGTGTGTGTGTGTGTGTGTGTGTATAACATTTTTGTGTTTTAGGTGAAAATTTACATAGTAAATTAGTTTGCCATTCAGCAATTCATACACAAATTGTTCCCTGACATTGGTTGCAATCCCGGCAATGTGTCAGCACCCTCCCCATCCCCACCCTCCTGAAAAATGTGTCCTTTTGATGCCCACATGCAGCTGGACACCACAACATACCACACACAAAGGGAATCTCAGCTGGGTTTCAGACCCAGACATAAAAGCACAACTTTAAAACAATTACGATACGGTATGAAAAAGAAATTAAGTAAAGACAAAAATAGAAAATAAAAGAATATTTGAAGACAGTATCCTCCCTATTTTGGACTCAGGAGCCTGTGGGCACGACACTGCTTGGGTGGCACACTGTTCATTTCTTTTCAGAAAATACAAAGTCTGAGAGGAGGGAACTGGTACCAGGAGTGGATGCAGGAAAGGACCTTTGTGGAAATGGGGAGAATCTGGGATTGATCAATGGGTTTGGATAAGGCTGAAAAGAGTGAATATCCACATAATCTTTAAAGATGGGTTTCTAGCAGCCTAGAGCACACATTGGAAACTTCTCTAATAAATTATTGCCAGAAGATTCCATGAAGCAAAATGGATTGTTGTTGTCGCTACTTGCCGTTGAGTCGAAAATGGATTAGAGTTAAAAATCTTTCTGCAAAGAAAATTACAGGCCTGGTTGGCTCTCAGATTTCATGAAGCATGCAAACAGTTAATTTTGGTCTTAGACAGGATCCATCAAAGAATAGATGAAGATGAAACTCTCCCCAACTTGCCCACGAAGCTAAATGCAATCATGGTCGGCAAGGTCAATGTGTTTGTTATCTACTGGTGCGCAACGAATTATCCCAAAACTTAACAGATGTGGGATAGACTACAAAACAGTCCATTCATTTTGATAAAATTCACAACTAAACAAAGATAGCTATAATTACTTCTATCCCAGAATATAGTTTTGACGGTGAATGAATAAGCCAGAAATTTTAAATAACGAGGGTAACTATTAAAAGATTTTAAAACTTTTTTAATGCTGATATAATTGCAAACCTAGAGGACGAATATAAAATTGCTGATAAAGTGGCAGGATATAGGACATATATACCAAAATCAATGCTATATTTTCGACCAGAAATAAGCACGCGAAAAAATGGAAATGGGAAGGATAGACCATTCTTTTTTCTCTGCTATTTGATTGTACCAAATAGTGTCAAAAACAATAAGATACTTAGGGAAATGTTTTGATAGAAACGGTAAGGAACCTATATGAAGAAAATAATCTACTGAAGTAAATAAAACAAAACCCGAATGAACGCAAAAAAATATGCCTGTTCTCCCAAACGTGAAGACTTGTAAAATAAGTCAAGTGTTTCAAAACTAAGATATATATATAATGTGATTCCCATTAGAATATCAAAATAGTTGTCTGTTGAACTGAATACAGAGTAGAACTGCCACTTAGGGTTTTTTTCTGAGGGGGAAGGAAGGGGGCTGTAATTTTTCCAGAAGCAGATTCCCAGGTCTTTCTCCTGTAGAGCTGCTGGGTGCGTTCGACCCGCCAACCTCTCGGTTAGCAGCCAAGTGCTTAACCATTGCACCGCCAGGGCTCCTTATACCAAAGAACAGACAATTGAAATATGAAAAAGGATAGTAAGTGCAGCCTTGTTTCATTGAATAATAGAACATATTAATACATTATAATAAACCAAAAAACCAAACCCATGCTGTCGAGTCGATTCTGACTCATAGTGACCCTATAGGACAGGGTAGAACTGCCCCATAGTTTCCAAGGAGCGCCTGGTGGACTTGAACTGCCAACTTTTTGGTTAGCAGCCATAGCTCTTAACCACTGCGCCACCAGGGTTTATACTAGGAACTGAGAAATACACCAATGGAACAAAATAGAAAATTCATAAGGAGATCCTAATAACCACGAAGACAGAGTTGATATTTCAACTAGGCAAAATTATGATTTACATAATAAATGGTGCTGACTCAACTGATTGTCCTTATAGAAAAGTGTGCCAAAATACCACATGGATTTACAAATTTAATGTATAAATCAACAACAATCCTAACAGAAAATTACGAAGTTACATGTAAGATTTTCTTAACCTATATAGGAAATCCAGAAATTCTAAGAGAAAAGGTAGATGTAATTGAGCATAAAACATTTCAATTATTGAAGAGAGGAAAATATCACTCGCAAAAAAAAAAGAAAAAAGAAAAGATAAACAAGCAAAAGATTTAAAAATTTGAAACGTAGATGACAAAGGACTAATAACTATTCCTACTTTAGATGAAGGAGACACAAAAATTTGGCATTTGGAAAATGAGCAATGATTTTTTTTTAATAATATTTTATTATGTTTTTGGTGAAACTTTACGCAGCAAATTAGGTTCCTGTCTGACAATTTCTACAAAAATCATTCAGATCTTTCACAGCGTGTCAACAGTGTCTTTAATTGTGTTCTGGTTGTTCCATTTCCAGTACTCTAGTTTCTCTGCCCCCTTATCATCTCGTCTTTGCTTTAGAGTAATGGTTGACATTTTGGCTGCATATAATGGCTTTTTAATGGAGTGCCGTACTGATGGATAATACCCTTTATTTTGTGTGCCAGTCTGCTATTTCGCTAAAAGATGAACTCAGGGAATAGTTTCAGTACAAGGTTTAAAGAGTATCTCAGGGTGATAATCTCAGGGAGTCCTCTAGTCTCAACTGGTCCAGTAAGTCTGGACTTTTTAATAACCTGAGTTCTGTTCTTCATTTTTCTCCCACTTTTTCAGCATCTATGTATCGTGGCCCTCATCAGAACTGTTGGTAATGAGCAATTACCGACCATTCAGAAAATATCCAAATCCCCAATAAAAATAATCAAAGTTTCAAAAACACTGATAGTTAAGAAAATGTCAATCAAAATCCCAGTGAAACTGGCACAATTTAAAAATCAACACCACTTATGGCTGGGTGGGCTGTGGGAAGAAGGATGCCCTCAGACATGGCTGGAAAGGTGCTGTCATGGATGGAATTATGTCCCCTCCAAAAGGTATATATCAATTTGTCTGGGCCATGATTCCCAGTATTGTGTAATTGTCCTCCACTTTTGATTGTAATTTTACGTTAAAGAGGATTAGGGTGGGATTTTAACACCCTTACTATGATCCAGTGTAAATGGAGTTTCCCTGGGGTGTGGCCTGCTCCACCTTTTACCTTACAAGAGATAAAAGGAAAGGGAAGCAATTGACCTGAGATTCCCACACTGAGAAGCTCCCAGACCAAGGAAAGAGTGATGACAAGGACCTTTCTCCAGAGCTAGCAGAGATAGAAAGGCACCCTGCATTTGGATTTGCAGCCTACTAGACAGTGAGAGAATAAATTTCTCTTTGTTAAAGCTATCCACTTGTGGTATTTTTGTTAAAGCAGCACTAGATGACAAAGACAGGTGCGTTACTACAGGCTCATAGGGGAAAGACATAGACATGGCTCTATACTTTTTAAAACATTCTTTGAACTGGAAATGTCACTCATTAGAATCTACCCCACAGATACAATCCTAGAGTATATAGTAACCCTACAGGACACAGTAGAACTGCCTCATACAGTTTCCAGGGAGCAGCTGGTGGATTTGAACTGCCAACCTTTTGGTTAGCAGCTGGGCTCTTAACCACTGTGCCACCAAGGCTCCATGTAGTATATGCAAAGGATGGTTATTGTTAAAGACAAAAAAGGAAAAATAAAATTATTGCCCATTGATGATGTGATATTATGATAAAATTTTAATACATAATATTCAAATATTCCAGTAATATTAGAATAATAATATAATAACCATATCATATAATAATATATGGTAGTCATTAGAATGAAACAGAGCTATAGAAGATTAGTAAGTGAAATCACTGTGAAGTATCATTGAAGAAAAAAAAGCAAGACAGAGAGAAGTATATATATAAAGTGAGCCCCTATGGGTAAAACAATAACAAATAACCAAATGTATTTATATAAGCATATAAAAAAATTTTTTTATATGTATATATATATATGTCCATAAATGAGTAGATGTGGTTATTTGCATGTATGAGTATGATAGTTAAGCAAGAATAATAAGATAGAACACTTACCTGATTGTTGATATGAACTATCTTAGATTCAGTTATGGGAAGGGACAAGGGGTGGGGAGCTAGAACATACTGAAAAGACTATGCTTAATCGACTCAATGGCAGCAGATTTTTTTAAAGATCATAGCTGCTATGTGTTTTCATTTCTGTAGAGTTATATGAAAGTGTATAGGTTGCACATTGTCATTGTTCCCATTTATTTACATTCTTTGTGTATAAATACGAGTTAAAAAATTAGAAGAACCAAACAGCATTAGTTCCATATCTACTGACTTACAGGGGAGCCATGATCAAATGTCAAGTGAAAAAAGGGGCAAGGAGCAATGTGGGTAGACTGTGTTGAAGGTTCTGTAACAGCAAACATGCAAATAGATCTACATGGATACGTACAACTGTAACATGTGTCCCAGAAAAGAGAAATGTAAGGAAGGACACACATGTGTCTTTGAACACTGGACACCTTGGGAGAGCAGGAGCATCATACATATGTAGGGATGGCTTGTATTATAACTTCTTTACAAATTTGTACTGTTACGTATGTCATAATAAGATTATAAGATATTTGCAAGTCGTAAAATATGACATATATGTTTTTAAAACTATTTTTTTATGTTGTTGTTGTTGTTAGGTGCCATCAAGTTGGTTCCGACTCATAATGACCTTATGTACAACAGTAGGAAATACTAGCCCATCCTGCACCATCCTCACACCTGTTGCTGTTTGATCCCATTGTTGCAGCCACTGTGTTAATCCATCTTGTTGAGGGTCTTCCTCTTTTTCTTGTAGGAAAAAAAACAATCTTTAATGTCAGATCAGAGATTTTAATCCCTGGATAGAGAACACAAACACAGACTGTACAAAAGTCAGACTCTGCAGATTTCATGTTTGGTATATGGAGCCAGTGACCTCTTCTGATCTCTATCCCTAGAAAGGACCAAAAAGAATTCTGCGAGGCTCAATACAGTAACTCTTAATGCATGTAGACATGTATACGCAAAGATGAGGGCTGAATACCATGTGCAATTGAGTAGGTAACGCAAGGCACAAAGAAGAGTCTTCTTGTCAGGTATGCTATTACCATCTTCCTCCCCTCATTGCTCTACTGGAAAACCCACCCTTGAGCACTCCAGGCCTTTTATCAGGACTCAGTGGCAATGGGTTTGGCTTTGGTTTAAACTTAGAGGAAGTTAACTGGGAAATTGCTGCTTTAGGATAATGAAGACTATGGCCATAAGTCTTTAGACAGGTGGACCTCTTCAGACACCTCTGCCCACCTTGTAAACATCAGGCCCCTGGCAGTTCTGTACCTCTGAGAACCGTAGGCTTTCCTTTTTCATCCTCTGGTACTGGCAGAATTAATCCTGTCTCAAAGCTCTCGCTTCTGTCTGCCTCTGACCCCGTCCCTCGCAGGAGCCATTACTGTCACTGAGAAATATACACAGGGCAGCCTGTGGATGGAGATGCCCGTCCTGGAGGCCCTGCCCTCCCTTCCTTGCTCCTGAAGGCTTCCCTGTGCCATTTGGGGTCTTATCTCCCAGGAGGGTCAACATGCCCCTGGCACCTGCAGGGCTTCCCAGGGCGTGGGACATGATGATGTGTCTAAGACTTGGGCTTTTTTGTTCATTATACAGTCTGGGCCTGAATCTGCCCCTTGCTGGCCTCACCTCTAACCATCTGTGTTCTCCCAGGGTTAAGAGGCCTCGTCTGCCTTTGTTCCTATACTTCCAGCCCAGTCTTTTTCTTCCGGTTCTCTGACCTCAGGATTGGCCAAATTATACCACAGAAAAAAAGAAAGAACAAGCTAGTGTCATTGATATGTGCAAAATCAAACAGAAAAATCTTTTTTAAAAGAAAAAAAAAAGTTCCCTTACATCCTAGGAACTCATCCTTTGCATGAGTTATGCAGACACTACTAGATCAACTGTTACGCAGAAAAGGGTGACACCCAGGAGAGTTTTTCTAAACCATCTCCCAGTCCAGTCCAAAGAGGCCCAGTACCCAGTGCCGCCAAGTCGATTCCGACTCATAGTGACCCTACAGGACAGAGTAGAACTGCCCCATAGAGTTTCCAATGAGTACCTGGTGGATTCGAACTGCCGACGCTTTGGTTAGCAGCCCTGGCACTTAACCAATACACCATGAGGGTTTCCTCCAAAGAGGCAACACTAAATCACAGCAATAAACCCAAATCCCCCCAGCGAGGGCAGTAGACTTGAATGCGGTGAGCTCTTTATTTCACCACCTCCTCCTCTTTGCCCAACCAGGACCTCTTCCTTTCTATGCTTGGAGGATGATGAGAAGTGACCCAGAGTCCTTGATTAGGGCCTTATGCCCACTGCTCACCTACAGGCAGGTCTCCCCACAGCCTACTGTCTCTCTGGTTCCTTCTATGCAAAAAACTCAGTGACACCCCGTTCACCAGCACACTTCCCTTGGAGCTGTCTTTCCAGGGTCCCCCTCAGCCTCCCAAGTCCCACTGAAATCCCATTTCTCCTCCCCCTCCTTATGCTGTGCTCATTCTCAGGGTTCTGAGACCTCACCATCCAGATCAGGCCTGTCCTCTCCTCTCCTAGGCTAGGGGAACCTCTGAGCAGACCTGGTGTCTGCAGTCAGGTGTCCTGGGGCTCCTTCCATCCAGGTCCCCCTAGGATTGCAGCTCTCCATGCACTTGGAGTAGTTGGGTTGGGGCACAGGCTGGGAGGAGAGGTTCTTACAGGGCAGGTGGGTTAAAGGAGCCTGAACAGAGGCCTTAACAGAACAAAAACCTACTGTCTTGTTGATTTCAATGCATGGTGAACCCAGGTGTTTCAGAGTAGAACTGCACTGCACAGAGTTTTCAACGACTGTGATAGTACAGAAGTAGATTGCCAGGCCTTTCTTCCGTGGGCCACATATCTTTTGGGTAGCAGCTGATGAGACAACCCACATTTCCCGGCACAAATGCCCTGCTCCTCCCAGTCCCAAGTTGCTAGCAGGTCTTCAGGCTCTTCCTCTTCTGCTGTGCCCCCACCCTCTGTAGCCTGGCCTCCTCCCTCTGCAACCTCACCAGCTGGTGCCTCAACCTCCTCAGCTGCTCTCTCTGCTTCTCCAGCTGCCCCTCCAACTCCTGCAGATGGCACTCCTCTCCCACACCTTCCTCTTCTTGGAGGCCATCAAGTGGCCTTGGCCAGCTGGTGGCCGCCTCTGGGCTCGCGTGGGGGTGAGGGTGGCAGTTCCTTTTCCAGCAGCTCTTCACACAGGACCTGGCAGCTGAAGTCCTGGCGCACTCCATGCTCCACGTGAGCCACCAGGGCCTCCTGGGACTTGAACACAAGGCAGCAGGCCAAGCAGCGGAAGCTGTGCTCATGGGTCACTAGCCACTCCGGGGTGGCTGCGTGGGGGCTTTCCCCATGCTCCTCTCCTCAGACGCTGGGCTCGGTGGTGCGGGCCTGGGGCCCCTCCTTCCAAGGCCCCAGGGTGCTTACCAGGGACTCAGTGTTGGCCAGACTGGGGGCACGGCGACGGTGCTCTACTCAGAGAGCTCGGCCTCAAAGACTTGGGGCATCTGTTCCACGGGGGCAAAGGAGGTTTTGGTCTGCCAGGCCACAGCCACCCACTTGACCGTGCGCACCTGGGTGAAATATGCACACCTTACCCATCGCTTCTCTGGGGTAGCCCCTTAGCTGGATGAATGAGATGTCTGCTCAGCGGAAGCTGAGGGAAAAGGCCTCTCTGATGGTAGTGGAGTCTTCCCGGCCCTAGAGCTTGGGTTTTTTTGCTTGAGATGTTGTGGATTCTTGGGCATTTTCCTTTTGGATAGAGACCTCTGAGAATAGTTAATTTATATGAGCTCTCATGGCCCTGATCTTCAGATAGGAGCCGAAGGCTCTGGTCTCAGGAATCCCTGGAGGCCTCTCCATCACCAGCATGCCCCACCTCTGCAGACCTCGTCCCTTCTCTCTTTCCACAGAAGCTACCATATTTTTGGGGGCATTGCTGTGAGCAATAAAATCTCTGCAAAATGGTACCAATGATAATAGCCATTTCCAAGCAGTGGATTCTGACTCATGGCTACACCATGTGTTACAGAGGAAAGCTGCACTCCATAGAGTATTCTTGGCTGTAATCATTATGAAAGCAGAAGCAAGGCCTCTCTTTCAGGACGCACCTGTGTGAGTTGGAACCACTAACCCTTCATTTATCTGTAGAGAGCAAACGGTTTGTGCCACCAAAGGTCCCCTCCTAGTGATAGTAGTGCCTTGTAACAAAAGTTCATGCCCTTTGAAAATAGTATTGTGGGGTTTCATATTTGTAAACAAAGAATCTTCAAGTTAATTTTTTCGTGGCATTGATATGTTGAATGCCAAGTGAATTTCCTCCTTTGGAACATGTAAATGTCCTCATTTCCCTGAACCTTTTTAACAGTCTGAAACTTCTCCTAAAGATTTCTTCTACGCCGGTGATTTTCTTACCATATTTAACAAGTCAACTTTCAAACAGGAGAAATGCTCATCTCTTTTAACTCTCTTTGAAGGGACGACTTTTTATAGAGGTGCCGTACCTAAAGAGAAAGAAAATTTGTATACTTTGTTAAAAGTTTTACATGTATACCTCTTCCTTCTACCCTTCCTAAGCAAGCAACAGAGGGTTAAACTAATCTTTCTGTAAACAGACGTCCCCTCTACAGGTCCATCTTAGATGAACTCTTTCAAGGTCCTCAGGCAGAAAACAGATGACTACGTATCTGAGAGTCTTGATTCCACAGATGTCAGTGGTCAAATACAACTACCTCACCTGGGTGTGTCTGGGTGGGTTGTCCATGTCAGCTTAAAGGTCTGTAGGTTTTTCTGTATCTGAGGGAAGGACTGGAGAGCTCAGAGAGAAGAAAGAGATGGAGGTAGGTTGTGTGAGTTGGACGGACAGAAAACTCCAAGGTGAGACACAGGATAGAGAGGAGGGACCTCCCAGGAGTATGTTAGAGAGATACAGAGACCAAAGAGGGAGAAGAAAGCAGGGCTCAGCCACTGTAGGGAAGCACAGGAGAAAAGCAGAGAAGAAAAAGGGGTGGGTGGTGGAAGAGGTTATAGTATCAGGGTGCGCCACCAGGATTTACAGCATAAGCTCAAGTTCAGTGTGGTAAAATTTTAAAACTTCAAGTCTAAATAGAACTTTAGAACTTGGAGGAAAAGGGCAAGTCCCTGAAGCTCAGGCAGCAAGTCATGCCCAGACCTTCTGCTGCCTGAGTCCAGGCTGGGAACTGTTGGGGCTCACAGCGACCGGGAACTCTGGGTCAGCGTGGGGTACTGTGTTCTCTCACACCACCCACTCCCAAAACTCCTCAAATACCTTTAATTCTTTTAGTTCATCACATGACTTATCAATTCGGTCTCATTAGAACATATTAAAAATAAGTACAAGTCTCCATAACCACCGTTCTTCCTGGCCCTTCACCCACTGCCCTAGGTGACCACTTGCCTCCTTCAATCCCAGAGATAGAAGCAGGAATACCATAGGCCTAAAATATTGAGTGTCTTCTCCTCCCTACTCTGAAAAACCCTCAGGTTACAGTAGAATTTTATGATTAACGAATTTATTCCTTCACATTACCGACTTTGCTTAATTGTCTACTAAATGGCAGGAAGTACTTTCTCAACAAAAACCTTAGTGACCCTGTCATCCTACATCAAAGGCTTCATCTTCTCTCCTTGTGGCCTTCTTTTTCGGGGAAATACAACCCCTCACGGCCAGCTCTAATTGATTGGGAAGAATTTTCCTCCCACCTCAATTCTTAGAGAAAGGCCTCTTCGTTGCATCCCGCCGCTCCATCCCTGGGTAAAGATGAGCCAAAAAGGATGGTTTTCTGAAGGAGGTTTCTCCCTCCTCCCAGTTAGAGAAGATGTCCCAAACTCTCACTAGCTGGACGACTTTGATTTAGGAAACACTGTCTGGCAACTGGTAGCTTAAGTCGCTCTCCCACAGAAGACCTCAGATCAACAACCTCTCCAAAGAGCCGTTGGGATCTGAGTGAACACCATGGCTTCCAGTAACTCCTGTGTGACATCATTGTTGACATCTCTCAGTTCCAAGGGCCCATTGTGAATCCATACACGGCAACAAGAAAAATGTGGCAACTCTTCTGGCAGGGGTTAGGAAGTTATTTTAAGGGAAATAATATAGAAAGAATGAATTGAACCTTTCCCCTGCCCTTAAACAGGTTGATATCCATTGGGGTGACTTGAGAGTCCAGGGAATGATAACAGTATAACGGCCGTTGTTCCCCAAGCCACTCCTCTGACACTGTTTGAACCACTTTGCTCCAGTCCTAGAAACACATGTCCACTCTGAAGCCCTCGCAGGCCTCCTTTGCAGCTGAGGCTTCACATAGGCTGTTCTCTTTGAATGGAAGATGTTCTCTCCCCTCCCTTCTTCTCCGTGGTGAACCATGATGGTGAAGACAGCAGACCCCAACCAAACTCCTGGGCTTGAGTCCCAGTGTCTCCATATACCTGCCATATGACCTTGGATGAGGCATTTAACCTCTCTATGCCTCACTCCCATCACCTGTCAGATTAAGAGAACTCTATCTTTCTTATACCGTTGTTGAGAGGATGTCACCTTTAACAACAATGACTGCCACAGACTAAGATTGTGTGAATGCTCACTGTTAGAGAAGGCCTGGTGGTGCAATTGTTAAGTGTTGGCTACTAAGGAAAAGGATGTCAGTTCAAACCCAATTAGTGGCTTCAAAGCAGAAAGAGCTGGCTATCTGCTATCATAAAGATTACAGCCTTGGAAACCTCATGGGGCTGTTCTACTCTGTCACGTGGGGTCAGTAGGAGTTAGGATCGAGTTGATAGAACATAGCAACAACAACAACATTGTTATACTTCATGTCACAGCTTGCTAAGTCTGCCTAAACTACTTGATATTCGTGCTCTAAGTATATCAGATCAGTCTATAATCCCTACATGATAACACTCCCCCTCCCCACCCCACTCAACTGTTCACGTGAGATCCTCATTTAAAAATCTATCTCCTTTAGAAGGATTATAAGCAACTTAGGGGCAAACACAAGGTCTGCCTTATATGTGTAGTCCCAGAAAGTAGGATAGTATCTGACATGTAGTAGATACTTGACATATATTAGTTGGATCAATGAATGATGAGTCCCCCAAAAGACCCATCCTTTACAGAAAATCAGTGCAGAATAGAACTCTTTGATGTGGTGCCTAAAGGCACCATCACTCATGGGTAGGCTGTTGACCCAAATTCATTGACCTTCCTGGCTCTGAGACCCAGAATATGGTACACTTACCCCCTTCCCATGCTTTCTCTTGGGCCTTCTGGAAAAGGGTTAGCATTATGGCCTCACAGAAAAGCAATGAGTATAAGGACCTCCATGGTCAACCTACGTGGGAGGCCTAGCAGAGCCCTCAGGAAAAAGCCCACTGTTCTCTGCTTTGCTGCACATTTGATTTTGTTCTAGAGGGCTATTTAGAAAAGTAACCAGTAAAATTGTTGAAACCATTTGAGAAGGGGTTTTAGAAAGTTTTGTTGGTGAACAGAAGCGAATCTGATAACTTGGAGGAAAACGAAAGCTCTCAGATGAGGAAGAGAGGGGGATTGTTTTGTGTGACTGCAAAGGGTAGAACCGGGACAAGCATCTCTAAACACAAAAGGACAAAAGAAGATGTTTCTTGCTCAGAAATGCAGCAAAAATGCCCCAATAGCTTCACCCTGTCTCCTCAGAATTTTTATGTTCATGATACCCATCACCTTGCACTGCGGCCTCAGGAGAATACTTGGGGTTTCCTGAATATATTGGGCCATTTCCTACTTTTTAACTACTGATATTTCCACATTTGGTTCAGCATCACTTCCTGGTAAACTCTTTTCTGACCCTACTACTGGTATAACTCCTCACTTCCTGCTGTGTACTCCATTGTGTTTTAGAAACAATTTGCCATAGCTCAGAACACACTTGATTTTATTTGCTTCTTGTGATTGATTGTAAAAGTGGCCACTCATTCTTGCTGCCTCTGTACCTGTGCCCTTTTAATGTTTCAAGCATCACTTCTTGGTTGAAGCCTTTCTTGACACTATTCCTGGTAGAATATCCTACTCCCTGTTGCTGTTGTCTTTAGGTGCCATTGAGTCGATTCCGACTCATAGCGACCCTATGTACAACAGAACTACGTCCTACTCTGGGAGATTCTTGTACTCAAGAAATTCCTTGCCATAGTTCAGAAAACACTCAAGCGCTTTTCTTTATTGTACCTGAATACAGTATGGCCACATATTTTTCCTGTTTGTTTTCCATGCCTTTGGAAAATGACCTGGAAGCTGCTTTCATCAAAAGCAGAAGTCTGTTAACCTCTTGAATTGCAACTGAACTCATGACACCTTTGGCCATTGGCCAATACCAAACCTGATAGAAGAAGAGAACTGAAAGGACTTGGGCTTTGGGGCTTGCCCTATAGCTGCTCTTAAAACCCTGGAAACTCATGGGTTTGAGCCAAGGCCAGTGATTTACGTCTTTCATCAAATTTGGATAGTGTCCGGCTGTTATTTTTGCTTCTGCACCTTTCTCTCTCTCCTCTATTTTTGGGATGACCATGATGTGTTTCTGGGAGAAAAATGTGGCAGCTTGCTCCCATAAAGATTTACAGCCTTGGAAACCCTATGAGGGTGGTTCTACTTTGTCCTACAAGGTTGCTATGAGTTGGGATCGACTCAACGGCAATGGGTTTGGTTTTGGTGTGATATGTTTATTGGTGTGTTTGATGTCCCACGGGAACCTCAGGTTCTGTTCATTTTTCTTATTCTTTTTTCCCCCTTCAGACTGGATAATTCCAAATGCCTTGTCTTCAAATTTGATGACTCTGTGTTCTGCCTGTTCAAATCTGTCATTGAGCCACTCTAGTGAATTTTTATTTCAGCCGTTGTGTTTTCAGCTTCATAATTTCCATTTGGTTCATTTTTATAGTTTCTATTCCTTTATTATAGAAACTATGTCATCATGAGTGAGACTATATCATAGAAACTATAAAAATGAACCAAATGGAAATCATGAAGATGAAAAGCACAACAGCTGAAAAAAAAATTCTATATCTTTATTAGAGCCCTGCTGGTGCAGTGGTTAAGAGTTTGGCAGCTGGAATCCACCAGCTTCTCCTTGGACACCATATGGGGCAGTTCTCCTCTGTCCTATAGGGTCACAATGAGTCAGGTTCAACTGAATGGCAACCGGTTTGATTTATACCATTGTGGACATTTTCTGTTTGTTCATACATTGTTCTTGTGATTTACCTCTTTATTCATGGCTTTCTTTATTTCATTGAGTATATTTAAGATATTTGATTTAATGTCTTTGACCAGTAATTCCAATGTCTAGGCTCCCTCAGGGATTGTTTCTGTCAGATATTTTTCTTTACTTTATAGGAGCCATATTTTTCTGTTTTTTTGTATGCTCTGGAATTTTTTGTTGAGAAATGGAAATTTTGACTATTAAAATGTGGCAGTTCTGGAAATTATATTCTCTCCCTCATCATGGTTACTGCTGTTGCTTGTTGAGGGCTTGAGCCATCCATTTGCAAAGTGGATTTTTAAATTATGTATGTAAAGTCTATATTTCACCTGTGAGTGGTCAGTCAAGCATCTGTTCCATTATCTCTGTGGTCAGTTTGTGACCTTACAGATATTTCCTTAAATATGGAGATTTTTTTTTAAGGTGTGTATATCTCTTTAGAAGCCCTGTTAGCACCGTGGTTAAGAGCTCGGCTGCTAATCAAAAGGTTGGCAGTTCAAATGCAACAGCTGCTCCTTGGAAATCTTATGAGGCAGTTCTACTCTGTCCTATAGGGTTGCTGTTGGTTGGAAATGACTCTATGGCAGCATGTTTGTTTTTTTGTTTATATCTCTTTCAGCCACTGGATCCTGAAGGGGCTAAAACAGGGCAAAAACATCCTCAGTGTTCCCTCAGGTAACCCCCTGACCCACCAAAATGTACAACTCCAAATTTTTGGAGGACAAGGTTCTTATAGTCCATGGTGGCATCAGTTAGCCACTCCAAGAATAAAAGCTACTGCCCACATGTCTGTGGTCATGCTGAGGAATGGGTGGTGTTAGCTGGTTCCCCCATGTTGCTCTCTTACTAAAGCTCAGCAGCCATTCTCTTCATCGAGTAGTTCTCTGGTTGCCCTAAGTATCTGATTAGGTTGCAGACCACTGAAAAGGATGATTCTGACTTTTTTTTTCAAGCTTAATGCTGTTTTGCTGGAAAGACCAATACTTGGTGCTTTCTACTCTGCCATTTGCCATTACATTAAGTTTTTTCAACTATATTGTTTTTCGCATCACATTCACTGTCACTTCAAAAGTAGGATGAGGTGTCATTATTTGCTGAGCCTTTTTGAGTAATTACACTACAAATCAGGTCTCATGCCCTACTGACAGCTCAGGAATCAATGTTCTTGGTTGCCTCTCCCAGTCTTATACTTGCATATTAATTCCTTTAAAAAATGATTTTTCTATGGCTATTTTAGTGGACTTTAAGGAATTAAAGGAGGTAAGTATGTGTATTCAATCTTCTGTCTTAAAGTGGAATCATTGACCTTGCCCATTTATTAATTGGGGATTTTATAGTAACCCCGATTGAGGTATAAAAAAATATATAGCTTCTGTTTATTTAACTTTAAGTTTGCCTTTATGAGTGATACATTTTTATTTTACTTTAGGTGAAAGTTTACAGCACAAATTAGTTTCTCATTCAAAAATTTATACACAAATTGTTTTGTTGCCATTGGTTTCAATCCCCACTATCTATTAGCATGCTCCCACTTTCCCTTTACACCTCAGGTTTCCCGTGTCCATTCCTCCAGTTGACCTGAACAGGTGATGCCCATTTGGTGTCATACACTTGATTGAATTAAGAAGCATGTTCTTCACGTGTGTTATTGTTTGTTTTATAAGCCTGTCTAATCTTTGGCTGAAAGGTAGACTTTGGGAGTATCTTCAGTTCTGGGTTAGCAAGTGTCTGTGGGCCATAGTCTCTAATCTCTGGCTGAAGGGCGCACCTCAGGAGTGACTTCATTACTGAACTAAAAGGATGCCTGGGGACCATACTCTTGCAGTTTCTCCAGTCTCTGTCAGGCCAGTAAGTCTGGTCTTTTTTCGTGAGTTAGAATTTTTTCCTACATTTTTCTCCAGCTCTGTCTGGGGCCCTCTATTGTGATCCCTGTCAGAGCAGTCAGTGGTGGTAGCCTGGCACCATCTAGTTGTGCTGGACTCAGTCTGGTGGAGACCATAGTAGTTGTGATCCATTAGTCCCTTGGACCAATCTTCCCCTCGTGTCTTTGGTTTTCTTCATTCTCCCTTGCTCCTGAGGGGTGAGACCAGTGGAGTATCTTAGATGGCTGTTCACAGGCTTTTAAGACCCCAGATGATACTCACCAAAGTAGAATGTAGAATATTTTCTTTATAAGCTATGTTATGCCAGTTGAGCTGGATGTTCCCTGAGACCATGGTCCCCAGGTCCCTCAGACCAGTAATTTGGTCCCTCAGGGAGTTTGGATGTGTTTATGGAGCTATCATGACCCTGAGTTATACAGTTCTGCTGGTTTCCCCAGTATTTTGTACTCTTTTATCCTTCGCCAAAGTTACTACTTCTCTATTTGGTTATCTTTTCTTACACATAACTTATCACCTTTCTATTTTATGCCTTTGAGTATTTTAGAATGCACTTCCTCTTTAACAATTAAAAAATTAAGCAAAAATGCCATATTTCTTAAAAACTTTTTATTTTTTGTATTTTAAATTTAAATATGTGATCTAACTGGAAATAACTAGGTGTAAGCAGCAAGTCAATGGATCAAAATATTTATTTTTAGAGGTTATTGTTTAGGTAGTTACCAAATTGCCCAGAAAACTAGTTCTTGAATAAAACATCTCGTTCCTCTGCTCCCCACCATCAAACAAATTGAAAAGCATTTTCAGAAAAAGGAAGCCCACCATTCTCACCATTTCATTTTAAATATATTGCTTTGGTGCAAAATATACCCCTTCTCTTTTTTTCATTTATCCATCTGTGATCTTTTCTCTATTAAACTCACAAAAATTTTGAGGTGTGCGGAATTTTGCAAAATTAACAAGCAAGGTTGATTTCATAACTGGGTCTGTGTGTTCCAGCCTCAAAGCAGGAGAGGTGTAAATAGAAGCCACAAGGATGTCTTAAGCCATGAGAACATGCTTCTCTGGGATTTGCTATTTTGTTCTACAAAGGGCTCTAGAATTTTTGTCCATATGAAGATAAATCTGTATATCAACTTTACTATCCACAGGGAGTAACACCCTAAGCCATAGGCATTTATATGGAATATATTCATGCCTTGGAGGTTATTTACAAGTATATGTATTTTGGTGAACATATATTTTCATTTTTGATGGGTATTTGTCTAGAAGTAAATTTGCTGAATTATAAATTATAGATAGTTTCAAATAATTGTTTAAAATGGTTGTACCAGTTTATACTCTCCCCTGCAGTAGATTAGAGTTCCAGTTCCTCCATTCTACTCAAAATTTGGGATTTAGTATCTTTTTCATTTTACCCATCCTGTTTGGTATGGGGTAGTATAATATTGTCACTTTATATTTGCATTTGTGTTTGCATGATGACCAAAGATGTCTAGCCCCTTTTCTTATGTTTATTGCTCACTAGGCAGGCCAAAGTGGGAGGTGAGGGTGAGGGCTGGGGTAGGAGTCAGAAATAACCTGCCATTTTTCCTTGTAGATCATATACTTCTGTCTGCTTTCCTAACTGGTAGCAGCTAAGCCCTGTATTAGAGATACTCCCACCACCATTCTGCTTGACTCATTTTTTTTATTAACTTTTATTGAGCTTCAAGTGAACGTTTACAAATCAAGTCAGACTGTCACATATAACTTTATATACACCTTACTCCGTACTCCCACTTGCTCTCCCCCAATGAGTCAGCCCTTCCAGTCTCTCCTTTCGTGACAATTTTGCCAGCTTCCAACTCTCTCTATCCTCCCATCCCCCCTCCAGACAGGAGATGCCAACACAGTCTCAAGTGACCACTTGATATAATTAGCTCACTCTTCATCAGCATCTCTCACCTACCCACTGTCCAGTCCCTTTCATATCTGATGAGTTGTCTTCGGGGATGGTTCCTGTCCTGTGCCAACAGAAGGTTTGGGGACCATGACTGCCGGGATTCCTCTAGTCTCAGTTAGACCATTAAGTCTTGTCTTTTTATGAGAATTTGGGGTCTCCATCCCACTGTTCTCCCGCTCCTTCAGGGGTTCTCTGTTGTGCTCCCTGTCAGGGAAGTCATCGATTGTGGCCAGGCACCAACTAGTTCTTCTGGTCTCAGGATAATGTAGGTCTCTGGTTCATGTGGCCCTTTCTGTCTCTTGGGCTCTTAGTTGTCGTGTGACTTTGGTGTTCTTCATTCTCCTTTGCTCCAGGTGGGTTGAGACCAATTGATGCATCCTAGATGGCCGCTTGTTAGCATTTAAGACCCCAGACGCCACATTTCAAAGTGGGATGCAGAATGTTTTCATAATAGAATTATTTTGCCAATTGACTTAGAAGGCCCCTTAAACCATGGTCCCCAAACCCCGACCCTTGCTCCGCTGACCTTTGAAGCATTCAGCTTATCCCAGAAACTTCTTTGCTTTTGGTCCAGTCCAGTTGAGCTGACCTTCCCTGTATTGAGTATTGTCCTTCCCTTCACCTAAAGCAGTTCTTATCTACTAACTAATCAGTAAAAAACCCTTTCCCACCCTCCCTCCCAACCTCGTAACCACAAAAGTATGTGTTCTTCTCAGTTTATACTATTTCTCAAGATCTTATAATAGTGGTCTTATACAATATTTGTCCTTTTGCCTCTGACTAATTTCACTCAGCATAATGCCTTCGAGGTTCCTCCATGTTATGAAATGTTTCACAGATTCGTCACTGTTCTTTATCGATGCATAGTATTCCATAGTGTGAATATACCACAATTTATTTAACCATTCATCCGTTGATGGACATCTTGTTTGCTTCCAGCTTTTTGCTATTGTAAACAGAGCTGCAATAAACATGGGTGTGCATATATGTGTTTGTGTGAAGGCTCTTATTTCTCTAGGGTATATTCTGAGGAGTGGGATGTCTGGGTTGTATGGTAGTTCTATTTCTAACTGTTTAAGATAACGCCAGATAGATTTCCAAAGTGGTTGTACCATTTGACATTCCCACCAGCAGTGTATAAGAGTTCCATACTGCAGTTCTATGCCACCTGTATTTAGTCCCTCTTTTTGATTATTGTGATCTTTTACATATTGACTTCCATGATTCCCTGTTCTGAGCATTTTTTTTTAATTAATCTTAATTTGTTTTTGTGATTTCCCTATTTCAGTTGATATCAGGGTGTTCTGTTCTGTGACCTTGTGTTGTGCTGGTATCTGATATTATTGGTTTTCTGACCAAACAATTTCCTTTAGTATTTCTTGTAGCTTTGGTTTGGTTTTTGCAAATTCTCTAAGCTTGTGTTTATCTGTAAATATCTTAATTTCGCCTTCATATTTCAGAGAGAGTTTTGCTGGATATATGATCCTTGGCTGGCAGTTTTTCTCCTTCAGTGCTCTGTATATGTCATCCCATTGCCTTCTTGTCTGCATGGTTTCTGCTGAATAGTCTGAACTTATTCTTATTGATTCTTCCTTGAAGGAGACCTTTCTTTTCTCCCTGGCTGCTTTTAAAATTTTCTCTTTATCTTTGGTTTTGGCAAGTTTGATGATAATATGTCTTGGTGTTTTTCTTTTTGGATCAATCTTAAATGGGGTTCGATGAGCATCTTGGATAGATATCCTTTCATGTTTCATGATGTCAATGAAGTTTTCTGTCAGCAGATCTTCAACTATTTTCTCTGTGTTTTCTGTCCTCCCTCCCTGTTCTGGGACTCCAATCACACGCAAGTTATCCTTCTTGATAGAGTCCCACATGATTCTTAGGGTTTCTTCATTTTTTTAAATTCTTTTATCTGATTTTTTTTCAGCTTTGTTGGTGTTAATTCCCTGGTCCTCCAGATTTCCCAGTCTGCATTCTAATTGCTCGAGTCTGCTGCTCTGACTTCCTATTGCGTTGTCTAATTCTGTAATTTTATTGTTAATCTTTTGGATTTCTGAATGCTGTCTCTCTATGGATTCTTGCAAGTTATTAATCTTTCCACTATGTTCTTGAATAATCTTTTTGAGTTCTTCAACTGTTTTATCAGTGTGTTCCTTGGCTTTTTCTGCAGTTTGCCTTATTTCGTTTCTGAGATCATCCCTGATGTCTTGAAGCATTCTGTAAATTAGTTTTTTATATTCTGTATCTGATAATTCCAGGATTGTATCTTCATTTGGGAAAGATTTTGATTCTTTTGTTTGGGGGTTGTAGAAGCTCTCATGGTCTGCTTCTTTATGTGGTTTGATATCGACTGCTGTCTCCGAGCCATCACTAAGATATACTAGTGGTTTATTCTATAATTGCTCACTGAGTCTTGTTTTGTTTTCTTTCAATATACATGGATGGGCTACTAGATTGTGCTGTCTTGATTGTTGTAGCCCTTGACTTACTTATGACCTATTACCAGCTGGTTTGGGCTGTTGCCAGATATATATGCCTGAGTCTATTCACTATTATTGAGTAGAATCTGATTTTGGGTCATCAAGTGTGTACTGCACCCTAACACCTATCCACCTTGAGAATTAGTGGTGACAGTTGTGTGCACCAGATTTTATTAGCAGCTGGGGTTCACCCTCCGGGGGGGGGCAGGATGCTGACAGGCTTCCCCCAGGTGTCAGTGAGGTAGGTGTGTCTCTATTCCTATAGCACCTTGGTGGGAGGGCACTGCAGCTGTACCTTAGGCCCCCAATGCAAGTACCTCTACTGATTGGTAGGTGTCACCCTCCTTAGACCCCTAAGGCCAGAGGCTAGGTGGTCTGGGGGAGCTTCAGCCCTCAGTTCCCTGTTGTGGGTCAGTTAGGGCTCTATTGAATAAGCAGAGATATCAGACCAGGGAAACTTGTTTTTCCAGAAAATCCGCTAAAAAAAAATGCAGTCAGATCCCTATCAGAACTGCCTTTGGATTATAACTGCCACCTTGTTCCCTTTAAGGATGAAAGTCCGAGATTTGGATCATATGTTTGGCTGTAGCTAGTTCTGTGTTTTTAGTCCAATTAGGGATGGATTTTTGGTCCCTGGGTTTTTTGTGGTTCCTTCTCTCAGGCCGGAAGAATGGGTTAGGAAAAGACAAAACAAAAAAAAAAAGGGAAAAGCAAAGCTTCCACGGAGCCGGAGCCATTCTCCCTCTGGCTCAGGAAGTTCCAATGTTAATGAAGCCGCCTGGGAAGGGTGGGGGAGGGTTCAGAGAAACAGGAGAGTAGCACCCCGGAATATAGCCAAAGTTGCTTATCTTGCTTGGAATGACTATTGCATCTGAGATTCCCACGGGGTGTGTCGCCCATGTGTGCCGGCTGTGTGGAGATTGCCCCCGAGGGTCTGGCCTGCTGAAGCCGTGGTCAGATCCTCTGCTGCTAGTCCAAAGCCCAGCGTCAAGGTTCCCCTGCTGGGATGCCGCACTCCCGCCTCCAAAATCAGTCGCTGCCTCCTGGGGACTTCTCATCCCACCAGCCGCGTCACCGCGCCCCCCCCCGCGGACTGGCTGGGGCCCCTCCTGGGGTTAGTTCAGGGGAGTAGGGCTGCGCCCGGTGCTTGCGCTGTGACAGCGCCCAGTCAAAAGCCCGGCGCCAAGGTTCCCCGGCTGGGATGCTGCACTCCCGGCTCCAAATCCAGTCACTGCCTCCCGGGGAATTCTCCCACCAGCCGCGTCGCCACACCACCCTCGCGGACCGGCTGGGCCCCCTCCCGGGGTCGGTTCAGGGGGTAGGGCTGCGCCCCTTGTTTGCACCGTCACAAGATTTTGTGTTCATCTCCCCTGGGCTCAGGCCTAAGCCCGGCGCCAAAGTTACCTGACTGGGACGCTGGCTCCAGGCTCCGAAAACAGTCGCTGGTTCCCCGTATTTGTTCGTTCTCCATCTCTAAATCTGTGTTTGTTGTTCAGGGTTTGTAGATAGTTATGTATGTGATCAATTCACTTGTTTTTCTGAGTCTTTGTTGCAAGAGGGATCCGAGGTAGCGTCCACCTAGTTCGCCATCTTGGCCCCGCCTCTCTGCTTGACTCTTTTAATGATGTTCTATTTTCTTTTTCCATGCATATCTCCTGGGCCCTGGTGGTGCAAAGGTTAAGTGCTCCCTGACTGAAAGGCTGGCAGTTGAAACCTACAAGGCACCTCCATGGGAGAAAGACCTGGCAATCTGCTTCCATAAAGATTGCAGTCCAGAAAAACATATGGAGCAGTTCTATTCTGTCACATCAGGTCACTATGAGTCAAAAATGACTGGATGGCACCTAACAACAACTTCCTCAGTGGTCTGACTAAATAATAGTAGTCAATTGATGAGATTTCCCCTTTAAGTATACTTTTCTCTAGTTTCTCGTTTGTTTCCATAAACACTCATTACTGTTAAGTCAGAGAAAATAAAACCTTTGCAATGTTAAAAGTGAGTAATAATACCTATCTCACACACTGTATCAATCTAAGGGTTAAATGAGGAATGACATGTGAACATAGCGGAGGGCCCAGCCTCCTATGTCACTCAGGGAATGTGTTCTTCTCTCCTCTGGCTCTCTCTCTTTTCCTTATTGCTCTACTAAGACCTTGAGGGCTATATATGGCTACAGGGTTCAGGACTTCACAATTCTGTTTTCCTTACCAATGCACTGTAATCTTGGGCTCATGGGCAGCCTCTCCACAGATGTAGTGCTTCCATTTCTATTCACTTATTTATTATTTAAGTCAAGGTTCCACCTCCAGCCATTTCAACTCCTCCTGGGCCCAGACTTATACCCAAATGTCAGCATAAATCTCTGTATCGACCTCTTCATGTATAAAATGTACATTATAATGATACATTCCTCATACAGCTATCATGCAGAACAAATATCTTAAGAAAGGAGAAGCTCTTACAAGAGTCCTGGCGCCACCAGTGCACGTACTCAATAAGTGTTAGCTGTTAGTATTATTACCTGACGTCTCCAGGTAGACGTCTAACGGTTATCACATGTTATGAAGGCCATGAAATAATTCTTGGTCCCAAGCCCTACTCTACTTTTATTAATGCATTTCTCCAGACTTCCATGATGGTAGTATGTGTTTTCTTCCACACAGTGGATATGTTTAGGAAAGTTTGGCCGGGTCTTACCTAATGAATTGCTTAGACATTTGAATGGGCAAACTTTGCTACAAGCTTTAGCGAACTAATGTAGCAAAGAATTAGAATCATCCTCAGCTGCTCGTGCTAGGACTCTCAATCCAGAATATCTGGTAAGACTATTGTTATGGACTGAATTGTGTCCCACAAAAATATGTGTTGAAATTCTAACTCCTGCAATTGTAAATATGACCCAGCTTGTAAATAGTGGGCTCCCTTTGTTATGTTAATGAGGCCATAACAGTGTACCGTGGGTCCTAAACCTAGTCACTTCTGAGCTAAGAAAATGTGTGGAATAGACACAGAAATACACACGAGGCAGAGGAAGGCAGACAGTGGAGACAAATGCCTCTACAGTGCGGGAACTCTAAGGATTGTTGGCAGTTTCTAGAAGCTGAAATAGAGGAGGAAGTACCTCCCCTCCCTGCCCGGAGCTATGCTCTGAATTCAGACTTCTGGCCTCCTAAACTGTGAGAAAATATATTTCTCTTTTAAAGCCACCCAATAGTCGTTTATTTGCTGTTGTTATGGTAACTCCTACAGGCACCAAGATGATAAATTTAGCCCAAAGTAAAATAATGTTCTTTCCTCCTTGGTATTCGTTGTTGGTGTTAGCTGCTCTTTACTCAGCCCCTGACTAATGGTGATGCTGTACATAATGAGATGGGACTGTTGTGATTCGTAGTGTGTTCACTGGCTGATTTTCAAAAATAGATTGCCACCTCTTTCTTCTTCATTCATCTTAGTCTGGAAGCTCTGCTGAAACCTGTTCAGCATCACAGCAACAAGCAAGCTTCCTCTGACAGATGGTGGTAACCGTGCGTGCGGTGCATGGGCCGGGAATTGATTGGGGTCCCCTGCATGGAAGGCAAGAATTCAACCACTGAACCACCCTGCCCCCTTCCTCCTCGGTGCGGCCCACCAGAATCCTGCTCTTTCCCTATCAGTGTCCTCTGCCCTCACGCGAGAGCATTGGCAGGGTCGGCTTCGGGCTGACGGATAGAAATTTGATTGATTGATTGATTTTTAATTGTGGTGAAAACACATATTCTTATTTTATATTTATGATTACCTACTGCTTTCCAGTCAATTCCAACTCGTAGTCACCCTGTAGGACAGAGTAGAACTGCCCCATATGGTTTCCAAGGCTGTACATTTTTACAGAAGCCGACTGCCACATCTTTCTGATGAAGAGCGGCTGGTGGGTTTGAACCGCCCATCCTTCACTCAGCAGCTGAACACAGAACTACTGTGCCACGAGGCTTCCTCGTATGTATGATTAATTTTTATTAATTACAGTACTTTCTATAGTTTTGAATTTTTTTCTATGGAGACTGCTCTGTAATCTACATATGATAAAAGTTATACCTTTTCTTTCTTTTTTTGTGTCTTTTTTTATTGTATGAGTTTAGATCTCCATTTTAAATGTTTAATAAAAATAATACAAAGCATTCTTATTTTATTGCTAATTTTAAAGGAAATGTCCAACATCTCCCATTAATACCGTATTAATTATAGTTTTCCAGGTCAGGCAACTCCTTTCCTGTTCCGTGTTTGCTCAGAGTTCTTATCTCTCACAGGGACTGGACTTTATCAACTGCTTTGTCCCATCTCTTCGGGTGACCCTATGTCTTTTCTTCTTTCACCTATACATGTGGTGAATTAAATTATTAAATCTTTAATGTTCTCTCAAACCTGCGTGCCTACAATAAACCATCTTGATCATGGCATATTATATGTTTTATTCTGTGCTGGATTTCCTGTGTCAGCACTTCACGTAGGTTTTTGCATCTCAGTTATTTAGTCAGCTTGTCCTGTAACTTTTCTTCTACCATCCTTCTGTAATTCGTTATCCTTATTAAACTAGCCTTAAGATCCAGTTGGAGGAGTGTCTCATGGTTTTCTATTCTTTGTTGCCTATGTACAAGTTTAAAATTACCTGTTCCTTGCATGTTTGATGGTAACCTGACTGAAAATTATCTAGGCCTATTATTTTCTTTGTACAGAGATCTTGAACTATTGATCCATGTTGTTTAGTGATTAAAGGCCTCTTCTGGTAGTAATTAGAAAAATTTCTGCTGCCTGTTCTAGGCTACTAGAATTCTATCTTTAAATATTATCTTGATTTTCACGGTTTTCAGCCTCATTCAGACCAACTAATCAATGCCAATTTTCCCCCCTTTTCCCAAAGTCAGCCTCTGCAACTATTCCTGGCACCAATCCCCGTATCTAAGTCTTATTTCCAAAGAAAGATATCACAGTGTGCTATCCAAGCAATTTTGTGTGCACAGGCTCCGTGAATCCATAATGTGAGCATATAATCTTCTAATACTTTTTTTCTAATTGTCCTTTTGCTAAAACTTTCTTTCTCTACTTTCTTTTTTCATCCCTTCCCTCCTCCTCCATCTGGTAGTATTAAAGTTGTGGGTTTTATGTTCAGGTCTTCAACCCAGGTGGGATTGACTCTGTGTGCAGTGCGGTGCCCAGTTGCATCTACGCAGCAAGAGGACACACTTCTAGAACCAGAAGGCGGGGAGGGCGCCGGTTGGGCAGTTGGGGGGGGCGGGGCTGCGCGGAGAGGGGCGCGAGGGTGGCGCGAGGTCCCGGACAGCCCCACCGCAAACGCGGGGCTGCTGGACAGAGCCCGGCCTCCTGTGCCTTTTGGGACAGGCCCAGCCGGTCCAGCACCTCAAGGCCCCAGACCCCCGCCAGGCTACAGGTCCCACCAAAACTCGGGGAAACCTAAGGCCATGGAGGCCAAGGCCCAGGGTCTGGCCCTGAGGACTTTTCCTGCCACGCTTGATCACAACGCTTATATACTGGGAAGGAGGGCAAGAGGCCTATCAGGACGTGGGTCCAGAGGACAGGAAGGAGGGGTGAGTTGTGGTCACCCATGGACTCATTGTCCTCCCATGGGAAGTCCACAGGGTGCCCTTCCAGGAGGAGAAATCAAAGCCACAGAGGCCACACAGCCTGGCTGCAGCCCCAGGCTGGACTCATTGCCTGCCCTGCTTCCCTGGGAAAGGCTCCCCAGGGGCCTCACCCCCAGGGGCCTCACCCCTAGTAGGCGAAAAAGCAGAGCCAGCCCTGGCTAGGGAAACTGTTTCCTCCCCTCTCATCACTGGCTGTGAGCAGACTCTTCTCTGTGCAGACAGAAGAGGAATTATCAAAATGAGCTACATACTCCAGATTTGAGTTAAGGATAATAAATTAACACAAAGAAATACGATTTTAGCAACAAATGTCTGCTTGGAGCCCGAGATGCATTAAAAAAAAAAAAAAGAAGAAGAAGAAGAGGGAAGAAAGGGGGAGAAAGGGAGGGATGGAGGGAAGGAAGGAAAGAAGCGACAGAGGGAGGGAGGGAGGGAAGGGAGGAAAAGCAGGAGAAAGGAAGGAAGGAGGAGGGTGTGAGGAAGGAAGGGAGGAAGGAAGAAAGGACTACTCAAGACCACAGAGGGAGTGATAGGAGTCTCCTTCTTTTGCCACCCTCCCATGGTCCCAAGCTTTCTCATCTCCCACCTCTTAAGACTATATCAGCTGCTTTGAGAGTTTTAGAATAAAGATCCTCAGGAATATCACTGCTCTCCCCCCTTAGGGTTTTCCCAGTGCTGGGTGAAACTAGGACTGAGAATCTTCCACAGGCTTCCCCCACCTGTGTATTGGGCAGTCAACACACTGAACTTTGGAGCCACTTAAAGGAAGCTGAGACTTCTGGACAATGACCCCCCACCCAAAGTTCTGCCCATCTGGGTCTAAGGATCAGTCAGACCATCGTGTACCCTCAGCAATGTTCATACTGAAGGACACTTAATGGCACTGTGGGTTTGCTCCCTCAGCGGGGGACAAGGAGCTACTGAAAGGACACCATTGAAACCTGCAGAAGCCACAGCCCAGGGTGCTGGGGGAATTTGGGAGGGAGAGATGAGGATGAGTTCAAAAGGCCGGTTGTGAAGGTGGCCAGGGGCCGGTGACCTGAAGGCACAAAGCTGACTTAAAGAGAAAAGCCTCACACCTGCCCCTCCTGGGCCCTTTGCTCCTTCAAAGGAGAAAGTCTTTTTCGCAGTTATGCAACTGGGCAGTAATAGTCCTTGAGTTATGACATGAACGAGCCTCCAAAACCTCTTGGGGAGAATGATGGTCAAGGAGGCTCTGACAACTCCACCCTGTCCTCCTCTCAGGTCAGAGGACCAGAGCTCCTCTGATGGTCTAGCTATTTGAAACAGGATTTCACTGGAAGGCAAACCTGTCACAGACTGGAAATACTCCTTGGGTTCATCTTCTTATAGCTGACTGTCTGGTGTTATTACACAACTTAGATACGGGACCAGGAGAGGAGTTTGGGGCTTGACCCCTGACATCTTAGCACCAGTTCCTGTTTCTTGAGGAGGGAAGAGGTGAAAGAAGACAGAGTTTACTCTGTTCTTTTTTCTGAGCCACAGGAAATCCTTACAAAGACCCTCTCAGGTAAAAAGACTGATGGGAAATGCCTTGGTTTACTATAACTTTGTCTTTGAGGCACTTGTTTATGTCATTTGTTTAAAATGCTTTCCTCTCAAGGAGGCATTATAATTCTTAGCTAGACTGTCCACAGAATGACTATGTGTTAACCACTAAGCTTGGTACTTAAGCAAGTGGTTACCCTTCAGAGAAGGCCCGAGGAGAGGTTGCTGCCATTGCTCCAGATGTATTTGAAATGCCTCCCTGGGGAAGGCCTTCAGAGCCGGCTCATGGGCACATGGGAATTCAGACTCATTTTGTTTGTTTGTTTGCTACCGTCTTTCATTTGGTGTCCAAAATGTTATTATCCAGTTTTTCACCAGATGTGGCTACAGACATCTCTCATATTTTGAAAGTAAATTTCATTCTCTAGTACTGAGACGCCACCAAGAGTGTATTCCAAAGTGTTTCCACCAAGCTGTAAAGACTTTCCAAAGAGGGCAGTCTTGCGCCATGTTGTGTAGCGACAGCAAGGTTGGCATAGAGTGTTCACCCAGATACTTACCACTGTGCTGCTTTCCATAATTCCTGAAATTCCAAGTCTGCCACCTGAAGAACTTCCTTTAGTGCTTACACTAAGTCTGGTGGTTATGAATTCTCTTTAGAGTTCCTTCAGCTGAGAATGTCATTATTTTCCTTTATTCCTGACGGATATTTTCCCTGGATATAGAATTCTGAGTTAAAGATTCTTTCCTTTCAGCACTGAAAAAATGTTGTTGCAGTCTTTTGACCTCCATGGTTTCGGATGAGAAATGTAGAGTAATTGAAAAATTTTTTTTCCCTTTGTGAAATGTGTTGTTTTCTCTCTAACTTCTTCCAAGGCATTTCATTGTCTTTGCTATTCTACAGTTGATTATGACTTATTTGGGCATAAAGTTCTTTGAATTTAACTTGTTGGCATGTCCTGAGCTTCTTAAATCTGTAAGTTTATGTCTTTCACCAAAATTGGGAACTGTTCAGCCCAGATTTTTTCAAATACTTAACACCTACACAGAATGCCATCTACATTCTGCTATTGAGCCATCAAGTGAATTTTTAATTTCTATTAGTGTATTCATACCTAAATTTTTCTCACATCAAAAATTGTCATTTGTAAATACCTTCTTTTTCTTTAGTGATAATATTTACATTGCCATTTGTTAAAAAAAAAAAAAAAAAAAAAAAAAAACTCTTCCTGTTACTTCTTAGAGCACGGTTACAATACCTTTTTACACTTTTTCTGTTATGCCAATGCTATGAGTCCTGCTTTAATCTTATGGAAATTGTCATTTTTTTGTTTGCTTGTTTTAGCAAGGAATAGACCCAGTTATGTTCAGGCTGCAAGTTCTGTCTCATCTCCTGTATGCTGTGGCTCAAATGTCTTTTGAATTTTCAAAGCTTAAGAGGACTAAAATATTTTGAGGACTTATCTATGTGAGTGCCACTCAGTCTGGGACCTAGATGGTGTTCAAACCCATAATACAGTGCTCAAAGGTTTGCAATGGTTCTTAGGATCAGATCTATGAATGGGCAACTTACCCATTGCCGTCGAGTCAACTTAGAGGTGACTTTATATGCGACTTTATGAAATCCCTGTCTTGAGCTGCTTCCTCTCTATCTCTCTGAGGCTCTCTGACTTCTGATGGGCTACCTTCCCGGTCCACTGGCAAGAATGTTGGGGCTTTAATCTCTTCATTCTGCCACGTGGTTAAGTGACTGGGTCTGTCTATGGGGCCAAATAATGGTATGATAGAGACAGAAAACGTAACAGACATTCCTCTACACTCTTTGGACTTAGAGTGTTAGGTGTTTGCCCCCCTGCCTGCCTGCCCATCTCTCTCCTTTACAGACCGTCTACCCCCCACATGATAGAAAGAAGGATTGTCTTGGACCTATTTCTATCCACAACCTGAGTGTAGTTATGAGATTTGGGCTCATTTAATTTCAGCCTCTGGAATATTCATACTTTATGTTCTGGTTTCTTCCCGCAGCCACCTTCAACCATTTCCTTTGCAGAGTCCTGAGATAGCATCCCATGCATTTGTCCAGATACTTAGTTGTCAGATGCCAGCATAGCCACCGGGGAAGTGTTAGTTGTGGTTAGGGGGAGGGACTGTACACTGAAGGAGCTGCAAGACCTGGCTGCCTTGTGTGAGCAGGACCGGGGGGTGCTGAGGGAGGAGTGCTGAAGGTGCTGAGTCAAGGGGAGTTTAATGTAAAGTTGGGTCAAGGAGAGTTTGTTGATATGGGGGGAACTCTCTCCTAAAAAGGATTTATTGCCATTGTGGGGGTTCTGGAAATGGGTTTAATATGCTACAGGGATTGTGCTTGGAAGCTTGGAAAAGGCAATGGCCCACATTCTATGACATCAAAATGCCGTTACTGCTGTGTCAGATGTTGAAAAATGGGGGAAAGTCTCCAACACATGGACATCCAGAGTGAGTTCTCTTAAGACCATTTTTGAGAAGTCCTGAAGGACACTCCTCTCATCAGAACAATAAGGAATGCATGGTGCAGGGGAGTGGCAGCAAAGTGGAACTTAGAGATGTCTGTTCTCTGGAGGCTTAGGTTGTGGGTGGGAGACAGCTGCCTAGTAGCAATGGGAATAATGGGGTCCCAGAGCAGCAGAAGCCAGGTGGAAGCACTTAACTATCAGAAACAAGGTGTATGTCATTACTGTAATGGTCAGCAGGTCAATATATTATCTACTGGGGCATAAAAAATTATCATAAAACATAGTAGATATTAGATAAATGGAAAAATACTCCATTTATGCTAATAAAATTTGGAAGTAGACAAATATACTGTTATTACTTTTATGACCCAACATACTTTTCTAGGTGAATTAATAAGCTAGAAAAGTTAAGTAATGAATTAAATATTAAAACAGATTTTCTTCTTTTTATGATGAAAATATAATTGCATACCTAGAAAATGAGGATAAAAATTTTGGTAAACTGACAAGCCAAATATACCAAAATCAATGACTTCTCTCCAGTCTAGACATAGTGCCCAAAATTGGAAGTATCAGGGTGGGAGGAATAAAGACAATTTTCTTTACTACATGATTGCATCAAATTGTGTCCAAAATCATAAACTACTTAGGAAAACATTGTTTTGACCGGAACAGAAAAGAATCTATTTGAAGAAAGTTCATGTAGAGGAAGAAATAAAATTAAACCTTAAGAATGCAAAAAATATGTTTTCTCAAATGGGAAGTCTTGTTTAATCAATGGCAGTCCCCCAAAATCAACATACAAATGTATTGCAATTCCCATTAGAATATTTACCTCGTTATTTGTTGAATTGTATACAGTAATCTTAAGATGCAAATAGTATAATAGATACCAAAGAACAGACAACAAAAACATGAAAAAGAAGGAGGCTGCTTCATCAACTAACGGAATATTACATAGCATAGGAACTGAAAGCTAGACCAAGGAAACAAAGTAGCAAATCCACAGAGATTATCATAATAACCGTTAATACAGAGGTGGTATTTCAACTCAGGAAAATTATGGTTTATCTTATAAATGCTGCTGACTCAACTGATCATTCTGGGTAAAAAAAAAAAAAAAAAAAACTTCTAAGAATGTGATACATCAGCGATGGATCTGGGAAATTATGGGAAATGTCGATGATAAGGATTAACAACTATTTCCGTTTTATACAAGGAAGACAAAAATTGAGGACTTGCAAAATGAGCAATGAATTCAAAAGACCATTCAGAGCAAATACGAGTGACCAATAAGCATAATCGAAGTTGTTCAAAAACACTGGTAGTGAAGAAATTATCAAAGTCCCAGTGAAACTGGCACAATTTAAAAATCTACACCACCTATGGCTGGGGCCCGGGGGTGCTGTGGGGAGAAGGGTGCCTCAGACATGGCTGGAAAGGTGCATGATGACAGCCTTTAGGGGAAAGACATGGACATGGCTCTGTAATTTTGAAACATTCTTTGACCTAGAAATCTCACCCTTTGGAATTTATCCCATGGAAGCAAATCCTCTAGTATACAAAGGATGGTTATTGTTAATAATGGCAAAAAATCGACTGCTCATGGATGATGGAAAGATAGATAATTTATGGTAGAGCTAAATCAATAAAATTTAGGAGTCATTAGAATGAAAAAGAACTAGAGTAGTTAAATAGTAGAAATCTCTGTGAAGTATTACTGAAGGAGAAAATCAAGGTGCAGAGAAGTCTGTATAAAATGAGCACATTTGGGTAAAGCAATAGCAATTGTTTGAATATGCTTGAATACCTGTTTGTGTTTATGTGAGTGTGTAAATGAGCAGACGAAGATACATTTGTGTCTGTGTGTGCTTGTATAAGCAAGGGTAAGAGAGACTACTTACCACATTGTTAACCTCAATTTCCTTGGATTCACTTCTGGAAAAGGACTGGGGGGGAGGAGAGCTAGAACATGCAGGAAGAGTGGACTTAGAAAGCACGGGTGATATGTGTTTCCACTTTAGTAGTGTTATATATGAGTCAGTCTAGATAGTGTACACAGTAATTGTTCTCATCTATTTAAATGCTTTATGTGTAAATATGAGTTCAATCTTAGAAGACCCAAAAAGGTAGTGTTAGTGTCATACCTAATGACCTTCAGGGAATCAGCAATTTACAGAGCACTGTGGGTAGAGTATGACACAATTTCCGTTAAAGCAAACGAACCAGGGGATCTACTTGTGAACCTGTGACTGTGTGTATGTGTCCCAGCTGAGAAATGTAGGGAAAGATACACATGTGTCTATTAACTTTGGACACCTTGGGGGTGCAGGACCAAATTACATATGAGGGTGGGACCATGATTGTAACTTTTTCATTATACAAATCTGTACCCTTAGAGGTGTTATACAAAAGACTTTTAGAGCTTTGAAAGTTGATAAACATCATCATAGATACATTATTTTAAAAACATTTTGTTGGATTTTTTTTGAACAGGGGGAAAATATCTTTAACAACAGACACAAAGATTTTAATCACTGGAAGAAGAGCACACCACAGACTGCTCAACAGTCAGATCCAGCAGATTTCACGCTTGTTCTTGGAGACAATGAGCTCTTCTGGTCTCTACACCTGGAAATGACCAGCGAGAATTTTGTAAGGGTCCATGAAGTTACTCCTCAAACGTTTCTTGCAGGTACATGTCTACAGATAAAGGAAGAAGGCTGGACACCACATGCAGTTCACTAGGTAACTCATAGACGACTAGAAGATTCTCTTTCCCTGATATGCCACTACCACTTCCTTCCACTTGTTGCTCTGCTGGAAAACGTACCCTTTGCATGCTATACCTTTTCCTGGACTGAACATAGAGGAAGTTAACTGGAAAGATGCAGCTTTTAAGGAAAATATTTTGACCAGTAGCTCCAGGGACAGTAGGACCCCCTCAGCCAGCCTATGGCCACTGTGGGAATGCCAGCCCCCTCACTCTCTTGTACCTCTGAGCATCCAGGGCTTTCTGTTTGATCATCAGGAGACTTCAGAATTCACCTCACCTGAAAACCCTCGCTTCCTCCGCCTCTGACCATGTCCCTCGCAGGAGAGTCTGTCACTCTGAGAAGTATAAACAGGGCAGCCTGTGGTTGGAAATGCCTGTCCTGGAGGCTCTGCCCTCCCTTCCTTGCCCCTGAGGGCTTCCCTGTGCCACTTGGGGTCTCATCACCGAGGGAAGGACATACCCCTGGCACCTCCAGGGTTTCCCAGTTCCTAGTGCTTGCTGTTGTGGCTGAAACTTGGGCTCTTCTGCTCATTATCGAGTCTGGGCCTGAATCTGCCCCTTCTCACCCTTACCTCTGATCGTCTGTCTTCTTGCCCTCTCTTTTGCTATTTTCATCTCAGTCAGGCTTTTTCTTCTAGTCCTCTGATCTCAGGACAGGCCAGGTTATACCACAGAAAGAAGAAAAACCAAAAATGTCTTTGACATGTTCACAGTCAGAGGGTAAAACCTGTTTTAAAGAAAAGAAAGAGTTCCAAATTTTGCCCCTAACCTCCTGGGAGATGCTGTGCAGGAACTACCCAGTAATTACTGGATCTACAGTTTTCCAGAAAAGGAGACCACCCAGTGGAATTTTCCAAACCATCTTCCACTATACTTGCCCAAAGAGGCAACAACAACTTATCCTAATCACAAACCCAAACTCCCCTGTGAGGCCAGTAGTGGATGGGGTGAGCTCACTTTACCAGTCCTTCTCTCCTCCTGAAAGGCCCTCCTTCTCCTTTGCCTGGAGGCTGCTGGGAAGGGAAACTGCAGTCCTTGGTTGAGGGCTTTATGCCTAATGCTCGCATGCAGACAGGTTTCCCCACAGCCTGCCAGCTCTCTGGCTCCTCCTACTGCAGAGAACTCAGTGACACCCCCTCCACCATCACACCTCCCTTAGAGCTGTCTTTGCAGGGCCCCCTCTCAGCCTCCCAAGTCCCACTGAATCCCCATTTCTCTTTCCCTACTTACACTGTGCTCATCCTCAGGGTTTCAAGACCTCACCATCCAGATGAGGCCTGTCCTCTCCTCTCCTAGGCCAGGCGAACCTTTGAGTGGACCTGGTGTCTGCGGTCAACTTTCCTGGGACTTCTTCTATCTGGATCCCTCTAGGGCTGGAGATCTCCATGCACTTGGCATGGGACAGTGGGGACATAGGGACAGGAGGGAAAGTTCTTACAGGGGAGGTGAGTTAAAGGACTCTGAATGGAGGTCTTGATAGACCAAAAACCTGTTGCTATGGTGTTGATTGCAACTCGCGGAGACCTCACTTGTTTCAGAGTAGAACTGCACTCAGTAGGGTTTTCAATGACTGTGATAATAAGGAAGTAGATCACCAGGCCTTTCTTCCACAGTCCATTGTGTGAGTTGAAACCACAAACCTTTTGGGTAGTAGCTGATGAGAAGACCCACATTTCCAGCCCAAATGCCCTGTTCCTCCCAGTCCCAGGGGGCTGGAGAGAGAGTCTTCAGGCACTTCGGCCTCTGGCCTTGGTGCTAAACCAGTGCCCTCTGCAGCCAGGGCTCCTGCCTCTGCGTCCTCTCCAGCTGGTGCCTCAGCCTCTTCAGCTCCTCTCTCTGCTTCTTCAGCTGCTCCTCCAGGCACCTGCAGACCGTTCTCTTCTCCCTCACCTCCCTCTTCTTGGTGGCCATCAGGCAATGCCTGGCGAGCTGGTGGCAGCGTTGGGGCCTGTGCTGGGGTGAGGGTGGCAGCCACCTCTCCAGCAGCTCTTCAAAGAAGACCCTGCAGCTGAAGTCCTGGCTCACGCCATGCTCCGTGTGGGCCACCAGGGCCTCCTGGGACTCGAACACGCAGCAATAGGCCACACAGTGGAAGCCATGCTCACCGGTCATCAGCCACTCCAGGGTGGCCACATGGGGCCTCTCCTTATGCTTCTCCCCTGGAAACTGAGCTCTGGGGTGTGGGCCTCCTCCTGCTAGGGCTTCAGAGCGCTAACCAGGGGCTCAGTGTTGGTCAGACTGGGAGTGGAGCCAATTGTGCTCTCCTCTGAGAGTTGGGTCTCAAAGACCTGTAGTATCTTGCCCATGGTGGCAAAGGAGGTTTTGGTCTGCCAGGCCACGGCCATGCCCTTGACTGCTCACCTGGGTGAAGTATGGGCTCCTGACCCATTACTTCTCTGGAGGAGCCCCATAGCTGGATGAGTGAGAGGTCTGCTCAGCAGAAGCTGAGGGAAAAGACCTCTCTGATGGTTGTGGAATCTTCATGGGCCTGGAGCGTGGGCTTTTTGCTGTGGATGTTGTTGGCTCCATGGCACTTTCCTCTTGGGTTGAGACCTCTGAGAACAGAGTTAATTTACCTGATCTCTGGGTCTTGGGAAGACTCACCTATGAGCCCAAGGATTTGGCCTTAGGGATACCTGGGGCCTGCCCATCACCACCATCCTCCACCTCTGGAAAACCCCATCAATTCTCCTTCCATCCTGGGATCTCTCACTCCTCTTGGGGGCGCTGCTGTGGGAGACAGAATCCCCTGGCCACAATGACACTAACGGTAGTAGTACCTTAGAACAAAGATGTACACTCTGAAAACACTATAATACATCTTGGGATTTTATATTTGTAAATAGAGGATCATCCAATGTGCTCCCTCCCCCCTTTATTTGCTGAATGCTCAGTGAATTTGCTCCTTTGGAACATGGGAATGACCTCATTTTCTTGAAATTTTATAATATTTTGTGACTTCTCCAAAAGGAATTTCCTACGAAAGTGATATTCTTAGTAAATTTAAACACGCAAATGGGAGAAATTTTCACCTCTTTTTAAGGGAAACCTTTCATAGAAGGAATTATACTTAAAAGTTAGAGAATAATTTGTATATTTAGTTAAGACCCTGACAGGTATACCTCTTCCTTGTACCTTCTTAACGAAGCCACAGTAACAGGTTAAAATTGTTTCCTCTTGAAAGCAATTGAAGAGAAGCCCCTTACCACGTCCTTATTAGATGAGTGACTTCAGAGTGCTGCAGAAGACATATGTTCGGCCGAAAGCCTTGATGCCACAAACCTGAGAGGCTAAGACACAACCACCTCACCTGTGTGTGTCTAGGAGGGTTGTATGTGTCAACATAAGGTCTATCTATGCACATTTCTGAACATGAGGGAAGGATTCGAGACCTCAGGATGAACAAAGAAAACAGACGGAGCCAGGTTGGGTGAGCGAGTGTGGCATGAGGTGAAAAGTAGCAAAATCTGTCAGAAGCAAGTTAGAGGCCAGGCAGAGGACCAAGGAGGAAACAGGAAACAGGGCTGGGGCAGACACTGCCTGAGGAAAGGGTGCACAATTAGGAATCACAGAAGCTCAGGTTCAGTTTGTTGTCATTTGCCATGAAGTCTATTCTGACTTGTGGCGACCCCATGTGTTACAGAGTAGAACTGCTCCATTGGGTTTTCTGGATTGTAATCTTAATAGAAGCAGATCTCCAGATCTTTTCTTCCCAGTACTCCTGGGTGAGTTCAGACCGCCCACTTGTAGGTTAGCTGTAGAGCACAAACTGCATCACTTAGGCACCTTCACCTCCTTAACCTATACTTCAAGCTAAGTAGCGTAGGGATTTAAAATACTATCCTGAAGTGAGGCTTTGCTGTGACTGGGTGTTAAGCCTTGGAAGAGGAGAAGGGAATTCCCTGGATCTAGGGGGATGGGGTCTGTCCTAATCTTCTTCTGCCCAAGCCCAGGCTGGGACAGCATAGTTCACAGTGGTACAGATACAGTGCTTCCTCACACCACCCACTTTCATAAGCTCCTGAGAAATTTTACTTCTTTCGTTATTCCTGACATGACATATTAATTCAATCTTATTTGAAAATATGATAAAAATGAATAACTGATCTCCCTAAACACTCTTTGCCCCCCTCCCAGTTGCCCAGTGGCTTCCTCAACATAAAGTAGGAGGTTCCCAAGCCCGAACAATTGAGTAGCTTGTCTGTGCCTATTCAGAAAGGGCCTTAGAGTTACAGTCGTGTTCTTTGGTTCACTCGCTCATTCCTTTATTCATATCACAGTTTTGTTGTCTACTAAATGACAGCAAGTACTTTCTCTGGGATAGCCACTTCATCTCCTCATTCAAAATCTGTATCTTGTCTCCAAATCTTGTCTGGTGAAATCAGACTCTTTGCCACGCACGTCCGGTCAATCAGGAAGAATTTTTCTCCCACCCCTGCCTCGAGTCTTAGAGGTTTCTCCTTTCCATATTGCCATTTCATCCTGACTGGGTGAAGGTAAACAAACAAACAAAAAAAGGTCCCCCAAAGGATGTTCACCCCTCTGTTCCAAGCTCTCACGAGTTGGGAACTCCGACTGAGGAATCACTCTCTGTGAACTGGTAGCTTAAATTGCTCTCCCACAGGAGACCTCAGATCGACAAACTCTCCAAAGAGCAGTTGGATCTGAGCAAGCACCAAGGCCCCCCAACACTTGTGTGACATCATTGCTGACATTGTTCAGTTTCGAGGGCCCAGTTTGAACCTAAACAAGAAAAACATGGCAGCTTTTGGAGGTGTTGGGAGGATTGGGGGAAACTTAATAGTAAGTATGTAATAAAAATGAATTGAAAGTTTTCCCTGCCTTCAAATAGGTTACCATTCTATTGGAAAGAGAAATGTGAGTTCAGGGAATGATAACAGAGTGTCATGGGCTGTGGTTTCTCCCAAACCTCTTATCTCTGAATCTTAGATGGCTGCTTAGTAACTTTGAAGACCCCAGATGCCATTCACCGACACTGGATGCAAAACATTTTCTTAATAAACTTCCTTATGCCAATTGCCTACATGTCCCCCGAATCCATGGTCCCCGGACCACCGAACCTGCTATCCTGTCCCTCAAAGTATTTGGTTGTGATCAGGAAAATTCTTAGCTTTTAGTTTAGTCCAGTTGTGCTGACTTCCCCTGTATTGTGTGTTGTCCTTCCCTTCACCTAAGATTTGTCTACAAAACCCAGTACAGTTACTGTTAAAAAACTGTTTTTGGAATTGGGATTGCATTGTATCTGTAGATGGTTTTGGGTAGAACTGACATTTTCACAATGTTAGTGAATCCCCCTCTCCCTCACTCTCCACCCTCTTAACCATCAAAGAATGTTTTCTTCTGTGTTTAAACCTTTTCATGAGTTCTTATAATAGTGGTCTCATAGAGTATTTGTCCTTTTGCCACAGATTAATTTCACTCAGCATAATGCCTTCCAGATTCCTGTAGGCCCGAATGCTGCCACCAGGTGGCCAGATGCTGCCTGATGGCCGCCAAGAAGAGGGAGGTAAGGGAGAAGAGAGTGGTCTGCAGGCGCCTGGAGTAGCAGCTATAGAAGCAGAGAGGAGCTGAAGAGGCTGAGGGACCAGCTGGTGAGGCTGCATAGGCAGGAGGCCAGGCTGCAGAGGGCGCAGGTGCAGCACCAAGGCCAGAGTGGGAAGTGCCGGAAGACCCTCTAGCACCCCCGAACTAGGAGGAGCAGGGCCTTTGGGCTGGAAATGTGGGCCCTTCAGGAGAGACCTCCATTCAGTTTCGTTTAACCCAGCTCCCCTGGAAGATACCCACCCTCCCACCCCGAGTGCACAGAGACCTCCAGCCCTAGGAGGATCTGGATGGAGGAAACCCCAGATAGCTGACCGCAGGCACCAGGTCCCCTCAGAGGCTCCCCTGGCCCAGAAGAGGAGAGGACAGCCTCACCTGGATGGTGAGGTCTCAGAACTCTGAGGATGAGCATAGCATAAGTAGGGAAAGGGAAATGGGATTTCAGTGGGACTTGGGAGGCTAAGGGGTCCCTGCAAGGAGAGCTCTAAGAGAGGTGTGACGGTCATGGGGTGTCACTGAGTTCTTTGCAGGAGAACGAATCAGAGAGACCACAGGTTGTGCGGAACCTGCCTGCAGGTGAGCAGTGAACATAAAGCCCTAAACCAAGGACTCTGAGTCCCTTCCCAGCAGCCTGCAGGCAGAGGAAGAAGCAGGGCTTGGAAGGAGGACAGGAGGGCGGGGTGGAGGAAAAGGAGCTCACCCCGGTCATGTCTTCTGTCTTCCCAGGGTGAATTTGGGTTTATGATTAGGATTACGGGAGTGGAAAGGGGAGTTGGTGTAGAAAAATCCTCCTGGGTGTTTTCCATTTCTGGATAAGAGTTGATCCAGTGATTGCAGGATATTTTCTGTATAGCATGTCCTAAGGTAAGGAGTAGAGCTTTGGAACTTTTTCCTCTCCTCTAAATCAAGCTATTCTTTCAGGTTTTTGACATGTTAATGAAGCTTGCTAATATTTTTTTCTTCTTTCTGTGGTCTAACCTGACCTGTCCTGAAGTCAAAGAATTGAAGAAAAAGGTCGACTCAGAGGAAAGAAGCAAACAGAGGGCAGGCTTCTAAACCCAGAGAGAACAGCAAGAACACAGGTGATCAGAGGTGAGGGTGGGAAGGGGCAGATTCAGGCCCAGACTAAGTAGTGGACAGAAAAGCCCAAATCTCAGCCATAGCATCAGGTCCCAGGTCTGGACATGACAGGGACATAGCCATCTCCCTGGAAGATGAGACCTCTACTGTCACAGGGAAGCCTTCGGGGGCACAGGAAGGGAGGGCAGGACCTCCAGAATGAGCACCTCCAACCACAGGCTGTCCTGTGTGGATTTCTCAGAGTGACAGAGACAGCTCCTGAATAGAACAGCGTCAGAGATAGAGGGCAGTGAAGGCTTTTGGGACAGGTGAATTTGGCAGTCTCCTAAGGATCCAAAAGGAAAATCAGAGATTCTCAAAGGTATCAGAGTGGGAGAGGTTGGCATTCCCAGGTTGGGGAGAAGCTGGTTGGGGAGGTACTGCTTTCTGAAATCTTTTCATCAAACTCTCTTCTCTTCTTCAACTATCTTCTCAGTTGACGTCATCTATGCTCAGTCCTGAAAAGGGTCTAGAATGCACAAGGGTGGGTTATTCGGTGTGGCAAGGTGGGGAGGAGGTAGTGGCAGCATATCCGGGAAAGAGAATCTTCTAGAGGCACATGAGCTACCTAGTGAACTGCACATGGTGTCCATTCTCCTTCATTTAGCTGTAGATGTGTGTTTGTAAGAGGTGATTGACTTCCCCAAATTATTTTTGCTCATTTCTAGTTACAGATACCAGAAGAGCACATTGGCTCCAGGAACATGCAAGAAATCCACTGATTGTGATTATTACTGTCTGTGGTATGCTCTCTTTTCAGTGATTAAAATCTTTGTCTGTCACAGAGAATTTTCACCTATTTAAAAATATATGTCTATGTCACTTACTGATTTCCAAAGCTATGAAATTCTTTTTCATTACATGTTTAAGAATACAAATTTGTATAATGAAAAATTACATGCAGAGTCCCACCCTCATGTATATATTGCTCCTGCTCCCCCGAGGTATCCAACGTTAATAGACACATGTGTACCCTTCCCTAGGTTTCTCTGCTGGGACATGTATACACAGTCACAGGTACACAAGTAGATCTGCTGGGGTGTTTGCTTTTATGGAAACTTGGTCACACTCTACCCACATTGCTCTTGCCCCTTCTTTCACTTGACATTCTATCTTGATTCTCTGTAAGTCATTAGATATGGCACTAACTCTACATTTTTATGTCTTCTAAGTTACACACATAAATTAAATAGATAATAACAATTATAGTACACTTTATCTAGACTTAGACATGTTGTTAGGTGCTATCGAGTTGGCTCTGACTCACAGCGACCCTATGCACAACACAACAAAACACTGCCTGGTCCTGGTTGCTATATTTGAGCCCACTCTTGTAGCTACTGTCAGTCAATCTCATTGAGGGTCTTCCTCTTATTCGCTGGACCTCTGCTTTACCAAGCATGGTGTCCTTCTCCAGGGACTGGTCCCTTCTGATAACATGTCTAAAGCCATCCTTGCTTCTAAGGAACATTCCAGCTTCTTTCAAGACAGATTTGTTCGTCTCATACGTAACACTACTAAAATGGAAACATTTTATCACCTAAGCTTTTTAAGTCCACTCTTCCTGCATTTTCCAGCTCTCCTCCCCCATTCTTTCCCACGAGTGAAGCCAAGGTAATTCATTTCGACCATGTGGTAAGTAGTCTGTCTTATCCTTACTTAAATAAGCACACACAGACATACATGCACCCTCGTCTGTTCATTTATACACACACATATATGTGAACAGGTATTCAAGCGTATTCAAACAATTGCTATTGTTTTACACAAATGTGCTCGTTTTTTATATACTTCTCTGCACCTTAATTTTTTCAGTAAACTTTAATAACACTTCACAGAGATTTCTCCTACTTAACTACGACAGCTCTTTTTCATTCTAATGACTCCCTATGTTATTGATGATGTAGTTTTACCATACATTCTCTATCATTCCACCACCAACGGACAGTCAATGTTTTGTCATTGTTAATAATAAACAGCCTTTGTATAGTATAGGATTCGATTCTGTGGAGTAGACTCCACGGAGTGAGATTTCCAGTTCAAAGAATGTTAAAAGTACAGGGCCATGGCCATGTCTTTCCCCTAGAGGCTGTCATAAAGCACCCTTCCAGCCATGTCTCAGGGTTTCATTCTCCCCACAGCCCAGCCAGCTATAGGTGGTGTTGCTTTTTAAATTGGGCCAGTTTCACTGACACCTTAATATTTTTTTAACTACCTGTGTTTTTGAGCAACTTGGATTATGTATATTGGGCATGTGGATTTGCTCTGAATGATCTGTTTGAATTCACTGCTCATTTTTCAAGTACTTAACCTTTATCCTTCTGTGTAAAATGTAAATTTTTATTAATCCTTATCTACTTTCACATAATTTTCCAAACCTATGATTTGTGTATCATATTTTTGCAAGTTTTGTCCCCCAGATCAGTTGAGTCAGCACCATTTATTAAATAAATACAATTTTCACACCACCTTTGTATGAATGGTTATTGTGATTTCTTAGTAGATTTTCTATTGCAATTGTCTACTTGTCAGTTTCTATGCTATGTAATATTGATTTGTTCTGCTACTTGATTGGGTAGACATCTGTTACTATTCTGCTATTTCATGTTTTTCTTGTCTATTCTTTGGTAGTGCAGCCCTGCTGTTGCAATGGCTAAGTGCTTGACTGCTAAATGAAAGAAAGTTTGGCAGGTCGAACCCATCCACTGGCTCTGAGGGAGAAAGACCTGGCGGTCTGCTCCCGTAAAGATTACAGCCTATAAAAGCCTATTGGGCAGTCAAATGGGAGGGCTATGAGTCAAAAATCTTGTCCAAGGCTCCAAACGACAACATTCTTTGTTATCTATTGTACTATTTGTAGCTTACGATTAGTGTATACAATTAAAAAACAACTACCTGAATATTCTAACTGGAAATGCATTCCATTTATGTATTAGTTTTGGGACCTCCATTTAATTAACAAGACTTCCCATTTGGAAATATGGCATATTTTATGCACATATTCAGGTTCCATTTTATTTACCTTAATACATTAGTTTTCTTTGTATAGGTCCTTTGCTGCTCCAGTCAAAACAATGTTTTCCTAAATATTTTATAGTTTTGGACACAGTTTGCCACAGTCAAGTACTAGGGGAAAGAGAACGATCAGCCCTTCCCACCCTTGCCAATTTCAGTCCCTTATGTCCACATGGGAGAGAAACCATTGATTTTGAAGTACTTGTCTTTTATTCGGGTATGCAATTATATCATCATTATTTTGAAAATCTGTTTTTGTACTTATACCAGTTATTTAAATTTCTAGTTTAACCCTTCACCTTAAAAGTATGTTGAGTCTTACCAAAATCTTTGTCTAGTTCCAAATTTATCAGCATGAATTGAATATTTTTCCATTTATCTCACATCTGCTAAGTTTGGGGATAATCTATTATGCCCCAATAGGTAACTAATACTCTGACCTGCTGGCCATTGTTGTAATCACAAAAAACTTGTTTCTGACAGGTAAGTACTTCTACCTGGCCTCTGTTGGGCTGGGATCCCATTACTTATATTGGTATGAGGTAGCCCAGCTCCCACTAACAATCTCAGCCAATAGAGAATTGTTGTTGTTTGTTGCTGTCAAGTCATTTCCAACTCACGACAACCCCATGTGTGCAGCGTAGAACTGCTCAATAGGGTTTCCAAGGCTGTGACCCTTTAGAAGGAGATTACCAGGCCTGTCTTCTGAGGTATCCCTGGGTGGGTTCAAACTGCCAAACTTTAAGCTAGTGGATGAGCTCTGAACTGTTTGTGGCACCCAGGGACCCCCTAGAGAAGACAGATATCAGTGAGCTCAGTGTTGTTGCTGCTCCCCTCATCTCTGCATTCCTTACTATTTTGATGAAATGGGTGTCCTTCAGGACCTCTGAGAAATGGTCTTATAGAAACTAACTCTGGCACGGACACATATTGGAGACTTTTACCCCATCTTCCCACATCTGACACAGCAGGACTGGCATTTCTATTTCATAGATAGTGGGCCATTGCCTTTTCCAAGCATCCAAGAGCAAACCCACAGCTTATGAAGCCCATTTCCAGAGCCCTCGCTATGGCAAAAAATCCTTCTTAGGAGAGAGTTCCCCATATCAACAAACTCTCCTTGACCCAACTTTATATTAAACTCCCCTTGATTCAGCACCTTCAGCACTCGTCCCTCAGCACACCCCCGTCCTGCTCACACAAGGCAGCCAGGTCTTGCAGCTCCTTCAGTGTACAGTCCCTCCCCCGCAACCACAACAGCACTGCCCCCAGTGGCTATGCTGGTATCTGACAGCTAAGTATCTGGACAAATGCATGGGACACTATCTTAGGACTCTGCAAAGGAAATTGTTGAAGGTGGATGGGGTTGAGGGGAACCAGAATATAAAGTATGAACATTCCAGAGGTTGAAATTAAATGAGCCTAAATCTCAGAGCTGCACACCCATTGTGGACAGAAACAGCTCGAGAGAAGCCCTCTCTCATGTAAATGGGACAGACGGTTCGTAAAGGAGAGAGACGGGCAGGTGGGCAGATGGGCAGACACCTGAAACTCTGGTAGAGGAGAATCCTTTTCTCTGACCAGAGTACAGAAGAGCGAAATATTGTAGAGGATGCTCCATTATATTTTCTCTCTCTCTGCTGTTAATTGGCACCTAGTCAATTCTACCTCAAAGGCTGAGACTTTTCAAAAGCAGATCGCCAGGCTTGTCTTCTGAGGCACTTCTTGACAGGTTCAAACTGCTGGTTGTCCAGTGCTTTGGCCCCATAGGTAGAACCAGTCACTTATGTGCACAGCAGAATGAGGAGATTAAAACCCCAGCATTCCTGCCAGTGGGCCAGGAAAGCACTCCTTCAGAACTCAGAGAGCAGCAGAGAAATAAAGACTGGGGGCTGTGCAAGAAAGAGATTCTATGAACTTGTTATGAACTCCTGGTTCACCCCCCAGATGCATATGCATTGCCCTAACCCTAAGAAGGGTTATCAAATCCTTTAAGAGCCGCAGTATGGGTTAGAAGACCATCAAGATTCCAGACGAGTGGAACTCACATAGACTAGACTGGAATATAGCTGCAAATGGTTCAAAAAATGAAATAACATTTGAGCCATAGAATACAGAAGACAAGACAGAACTTGCAGCTGGAATATAACTGGGTCAACTGACTGTTAAAAAAAAAAAATCTCCATAAAATTTAAGCAAGTCTTATAGTCTCGAAATTATAAGACACAGATTTTAAAATGCTATTATAATCATTCTCCAAGAAATAACAGGGGTAATATTCAAATAAATGGAAAGATAAATAGATGCTATTTGCAAATAAAAATTTAATATGTTAAAAATACAATGGTGGAAATAAAAAAATTCATTTGATAGTTTCAACAGCAGAATGGTGATGACGGAGAAAAAAAGCTTAATATTGAAAAGGAAATGTTTATTCTGAAAAGAGAGAAAAAATATGGAAAAAATGAACAGAGCCTCAAGAATTAGAGAAAAAGCCTATTTATTTATTGGAACTCCAGGAGAAGTTGAGAAAATGTGTTCTGTAGAAAAACGGATTTGTTGAAATACTAGGTGAGCACTTCCCAAACTGGGTAAAGAATAAAATTACAGATTGAGAAGCTCAGCAAACCCCAACAGGTTAAACCTAAAGAATTCTATGCAAAAGTATTATATTTTTATGCAAATATTGTTACGTGTTTTTTGCAAACTACACGCTTCCCCCAAAAATGGCATATTTGCAAGCATGCTATGCTAATTTTTTACACCAACATGTAAAAAATAAATAAAATCAGGTACTGTTCTTATAAGAGCACCTGGGAAGGGGAGGGCTCAGTTCTCAAAAAATATCTATACTGTGTGCATTATTTGCATAAAAATACAGTACATCATAATCAACTGCAGAATAACAAAGACCAAGAAAATACCCAGGAAAAAGCTAGAGAGAAAACAATAGATTTCACATGGGAAAAATAATTTGAATGATTCTTTCTTCATTATCAGAAACCACAGAGGCTGAAAGGTTGTGAAACAACATTTTTTCAACACTGAAAGATCAGAAACATTACCCCAGATTTCTATATCCGATCATTACCTTCAGGACTAAAGAAAAAATAGTGCCATTCTTAGGGAAGGAAAGCTGAGAGAATTCATCGCCACCAGACTTCTCCTAAAAGAGACGCTAAAGGAAGTGGTTCAGGTGGTAGACTTGGAATTTCAGCCGTATTTCAGGAAAGGAGAAAACGTGGGCACTATGTGGGTAAATATACTGTGTTAATACTGTAGTCACTGCACAACATGGCTCTGGACATGACTCTTTGGAAAGTTTTTCCAGTCTCTTGGAAACGCTTGGGAATATACTCTTGTATAAGAGAACGGAATTAATTTTGACAATATCTGACAGGTGTCTGTAGTCAAGTCTGGTGAAGCAACTGGAAACTATATTTTGGGACCCAAAATAAGGTGTGGTAACAAAAAAATGAGTCTCAATTATGATGTGGCCATGAGCTGGCTCTGAATGCCGGCCTTCCCCAGAGAGGCGTTTCAGGCATATTGGTAGCAATGACTTGTTCTTGTTGCTAGGTGTCATCGAGTGGATTTCTGCGTCATTGCAGCCCAGTGTGAAGGCAGTACTGTCCCCACAGGGTTTCCCGAGTTGCAATATTAATGGGAGAAGATTGCCAGATCTTTACTCCTTTGAGCATTTGGGTGGGTTCAAACCACTGACCTCTCGGTTAGCAGCCAAGCACTTAACCTTGGCACCACCAGGGCTCCTTGGAATAATGGCAGCACCACAGAAGTTGGTATAAATCTCCCCATGGGCCTTCTCTGAGAAGTAAGCTCTTTGCTGAAGTACCAAGTTTACTTTTCATACATAGTCATTCTGTACAAAGTCTAGATAAGAATTAGAGTGCTTCCTCGAGTGGGCAATATTTTACATGCCCTCCATAAAGAAAATGCTTCAACGGCAAAGTTTAAAAATAAACCAAGGCAGTTCCCATCACCTCTTGCCTGAAAGGGTCTTCCTGAGGATTTCCTGACATACATGGAAAAGGATGTACTAGGCACTGCCTTCTTTTTACCTCTTCCCTCCTAAACAAACAGAAACCTTTGCTAAGATGTCAGGTGTCCAGCCCCAAACTCCTCTTCTTATCCTGTATGTAAGTTCTGTAATGAGACCAGGACCCAGGCAGTATTTCCCATCTTTCAAAGTTTCGAGGTCCAGTGAAATCCTGTTACAAGTCACTAGATCAGCCCAGGAGCTGGAAGACTGAAATTCCTGGTCCTCTGACCAAGTGGGAAGGGCAGGGTGGGATTGGGCAGAGCCTCCTTGACCATCACTTGCCCCAAGAGGCTCTGGAGGCTGCTTTATGTTATAAATCAAAGGCCCTTCCAGCCCAGTTGCATAAGAGCAGGAAAAGGCTTTTTCCACTGAAAGAAGAAATGGGCTCAGGAGCAGCAGGTTTGAGGCCATTTAGCTTTGGTCAGCTTTGCGGCTTCGGATGTCATGGTCACTGGTCACCTTCACAACTGGGTCTTTATACCTCTCCACCTCTCTCTCCCTCCCAGTTTTGTCCCAGCACCATGGGCTGTGGCTTCTGCTAGTTTTAATGATTTCAATGTTTCAGTAGCTCCTCACCCCACTCAGACGAGGCAGGTTTGCAGGGTGTGAGGGACAAACCCATAGTGCTGCTTAGGTGTCCTTCAACAGAAACACTCCTGAGGTGACAAGATGTCCTGACTGATCCTGAGACCAAGACAGAGAGAAACTCAGTGAGAGGGTCATTGGCTTCTGGAAGTGTCAGCTCTCTCAGGGTCATGTCCTGGGGTCATGCCCAATTGCAGGAAAAATGAAGTGGCTCTGAACCTCGGTGTGTTGACCCTCTAGTACACAGGACCCGGAAGCCTCAGGAGGATTCTGTCTTAATCTAACCCAGCACTGGGGAAATCCTCACAGGGTGGGAGCAGTGATATTCCTGGGAATCTTCATTCTAAAAATATCAGAGCAGTTGATACAGTCTTGGGAGGTGGGAGATGAGAAAGCTTGGGAGCATAGGAGAGTGACATAAGAGGGAGGGTCCTACCACTCTCTACCTCTGGGATCTTGTATAGGTTTGTTTGTTTGTTTGTTTGTTTGTTTAATGCAACTTGGGCTCCAGGCAGGCACTTATTGCTAAAGTTGTATTTCTCTGTTTTAATTTATGATATCTAAGTCAAATTTGGAGTCTTGAGCTCATTTTGATAATGTCTTTTGTCTGTGCAGACCAGAGTCCGCTCACAGCCAATGATGAGACCAGAGGAAACAAATTTCCTAGCCTAGACCAGGGCAGGCTCTCTGGCTCCTCAAACCAGGAGTACCGCCCCTGGGAAGCCCTCCCAGGGCAGCGCAGGCGGTGAGTCCAGTCTGGCGCCGTAGGAGGGGGGACAGGGGCGGGGGCCAGGCAGTCTGGCCTCTGTGGCTTTGCCTTTTCCTCCCGGAAGTGCATCTCGAAGGCCTCCACGTTCGGGTCCTGACGCTAACCACAAGTTCCCACCCTTCTGTGTCCACTGCGTGGACCAAAGTCCCCATATGCCTCCTCTGGCCTCCTATCCCACCATAAGCGCTGTGATCAGGCTCAGGTATGTACCCTGGGTCTCACCCTCTATGGCCTTAGGCTTCCCCTAGTTCTGGTGAGGCCTGCCAGCCTGGTGGGTCTGAAGTCCTTTGGGGCTGGGTGGGCTGGGACTGTCACAAAAGGCTCCTGAAACCAGCCCTTTCCTGCTCCTGGTGAGCTTGGGGTGGGGCAGCCTGGGAGCTCGTGCTTCCCCCGGGTGCCCCTCTCTGAACATCCCTGCCGCCCCCTCTCCCACAAACGCCCAACTGCCGCCTCCCTGCCTCCTAGTTCTAGAGGCGCCTTCTCTTGATGCAGAGATGCAACTGGTTATCTCACCGCACTGCACCCAGAGTCAGTCTCAGCTGGATTAAAGACCTGAACCTGAAATGCACAGCTTTAAAACCGCTGAAACACAGAACTCGTTGTCTACTGCATTCCAACTCATAGTGACCCTAAAGACAGAGTACAACTGCCCTGTAGGGTTTCCAAGGAGCACCTGGTGGATTCGAACTGCTGACCTTTTAGTTAGCAGCTGTAGCTCCTAACCACTACTCCACCAGGTTTCCTAAAACTGCTAGATAGGTGGGAAATGAAAAAAAAAAGTAAATGAAAAAAAATTAAGAAAAAGAACAATTACAGAAGATGTAAAAGAAAAAAATTAACCAAAAACCACTACAAAAAAAAAATCACATAATGTGAGAGTGTAACCTCACATTATGGACTCAAGGTGGCTGGGGTGTATCTTTCTTTGCAAATAAGTTTTAGATAAGGGAATTGGTACCAGGAGTAGATACACACCTTACTTTGTGAAAATGGAAAATCTGGGATTGATGAATTGGCCTGGATGAGGCAGAAAATGGTGATAACCACATAATATTTAAAGATGAAATCCTAACAGCCTAAAACATGCAGTGAAAATTTTTCTAATTAGCACCAGAAGGGGCCTTTAATCACTACACAAAATGGGTCAGTAGTTCAAGATCTCCCTACAAAGATGGAATCAACTCGATGGCCAACTGCTTCTGGGTCTGGTAGAAGACTTTCAGGCAGGTTCCAGCAAACATGCAAAAAACAGATCATTTCAATCTTGTACACAGCCAATAAAGAAGAGAAAACTATGAGATGCTCCCCAACTTGTTCCCTAAGGCTACTTTAATATTGATACCAAATTAGAAAAGGAAGGTTTAAGAAGAGTTACAGGACAAGCACACTAAGCAACTGAGATGCAAAAACCTACATAAAGTGCTGGCAAAGAAATCTGGCAAAGTATAAAGCAAGTAATATGCAAGCATCAAGGGGGGTTATTTTCAGCATACAAGCTTGAGTGAACATTAAAGATTTAATAATTTAATTCACCACATGTGTAGGTTAAGGAAGAAAAGACATAGGCTCACCTCAAGAGACGGTGAAAAAGCAGTGATAAAATCCAATCACACTGAGATATAAGAACTCTGAGCTAAGATGGAACAGAAAAGGAGTTCCCGAATGTGGAAAACTACAACTCGAATGATAGTTCCTGGTGAAATGTGGGATTTTCTCTTTAAAATTAGTTAGCAATAAAATAAGGATGCTTTCTCTCATTATTTCTATTAAATATTTAACACTGGAGGTCCAAGCTAGTACAAAAACAAAAAGGAAGAAAACATATAACTCTTATTATTCATAGATTATAGGAATGTCTGCAGAGAAAAATTTAAAAACCATAGAAAATATTAGAATTAATACTAGTTAATTATAAATATAAAGTAAAAAATAAAGTGAATTTCTATGCAGCAGCATCAAGCCGACTCTGTCATAGCTCTTAGTGAAAGCAGAGGACACTGATAGGGAAACAGCAGGATTCAGGTGGACTAGACCAAGGAGGGAAGAGCACTATTTTACACTGGGCTGGATTTATAAGAAAAAAATAACACAGTTGGGTGGCTTTAAGGAATAGAAATTTATTTTCTCACAATTCAGGAGGCTACCTGCCTGAATTCAGGGCATGGCTCATGTCTACTTCAGCTTCTGAATTCAGGGCATGGCTCATGTCTACTTCAGCTTCTAGCAGCTTCCAGCCACCCTTTGTGTTCCTGGTCTTGTAGATGCATCTGCTCCATTGTCTGTCTTCCTCTCCCACTGAGTGCGTCTGTCTATTCTGCTCTTTTTAT